>NC_039251.1:30236862-30548112 GCF_003368295.1 Carassius auratus
TGAAACCGGACAGGGATCTAACCGAGCCCAAGCCATCATCTGTCCCAGGTCCATCTGGTTTTGAGGCAGCTGTTGGTAAGTCTACTGTCATTTTTTATCTCCTTTTGGGATTTTCATTTTACCTACTTGTCTGCACTTTTACACTTATGCCCAATTAATAATATGCTCCTAACTTAATGATACCTTGTCAAGATTACATCAAAAAATGTCAGAACCACACGTTTTTCTTTGCATTATCCCTTGTGATTTAGTCTGAACTTAATGTATATTCTTTCATTATGAGAAAGTCACAAGATGATTAATCACACAGTACATGTCCATTTTACCAGTTGTCTCATCTAACATCTGTATTTACCCAGTGTTCTTCCTTCTTCATGATGTCTAGACTCAGTATTTGACTTACGGTTTCTAATTTTTAATTACGTTTCTATTTCTTTCTTCTTCCTTTTTTTTTGTTGTTGTTGTAGGACAACATTCAACAAAGAGGAAGAAGAAAGGCATCTGTGCATTCTTCCGCCGAACATGGAGGGCTGTTAAGTGTGCTGCTCTCTGTGGCCAAAGGGGCAACAAAGTGGCTCCAGATCCATTTGCCATTGACCCAGTGGCTCAACAGGAAAATTCAGATCTCCAGCCAGATTTATTCAGCCTTGAGAGGCTGACACTTAATGCTGAGCCAACATATCTGGAGCCATCACCTGTCCCAGGCCCATCCAAACTGAATAATGAGCCAATGCCTGCCCCACATCAGTCTGGTTATGAGCCACCTGTTGGTAAGTCTACTGTCATTATTAGTCTACTGTCACTACTTTTATTGTAGTTGTATTTTTATTAGTGCTGTCAAATGATTAATCGCATCCAAAATAAAAGTTGTTTATTACATAATATATGGGTGTACTCTCTGTATATTTATCATGTATATATAAATCTAAACGCATGCATTTATATGTTTAAAAAAAAAATAATTTGTTTATATATTAAATATATTTATATAAAATATAAGAATCTAAATGTATATATGATTTATATAAATAAATATGTATATACATGTAAATATATTTTTTAAATATATACTGTATATGTTTGTATTTATATATACATAATTAATATACACAGTACACAAACATATATTATGTAACCAAAAACTTTTATTCTGGATGCGATTAATCGTTTGAATTAGGGATGTCAACGATTAATCGATGATCGATTAATTGTCGATAAGAGATGCAATCGATTAAGGCTATCGATGGTCGGTTAACCGATTCAATGTTGGGCTGCGTGCGGCTCATGCGCACTCAACACGTGCGAGCGGCTGTGAGTGACGGTGACGATATATAAAAGCATCATCATTCATTCACAATGTACAAATTAAGCTTTTAATGTGATTTAAACTTTAAAGTACATTAAAATAGAAACAACATAAAAGTTCTTCAACATTAAATGCAATAGAAATGTAGTTACTAATCATTTCATCAGATAACTGTTTTATATCGTGCGCTTTGCAGGGCTGCGGGACACAGTGACAGGACAGGTAGTCTATTCATTCCTACAACTTGTTAATTCATTCCTACGAATTATTAATGTGGCAATTGTCCATGTTTTATTAATTTTGTTCCCTAAATAACCCATGATTTAAGTGAAATAAGGGAACAAATTAATAAATCGAACGAATTCTTAATTCATGAAATCTTTAATTTCCCTTCCCATGTTTACCACAGTAAGAGATGCGAAAACAGTTATTAAAAGCGAAAGATAATAAAATAAACCTGGGAAATTAGAGGGTTAGACTATGAAGATTTAGGAAAAGAAACAATGCCTAAATATAGGCTACTGAATTTGTGGAAATTCGTGACCAACCGGCAAACCAGAACAAAGCCGCGTAAATGAAGACTATGGGGTCCAAAAGCCTGGTCGCGATCTAACATTTTCCAGTTAACCTATTATTCCTCTAATAAACAAAGCTTTTATACCACACTTGTCATAATCAGATCTTATCATTTCTAAATAAATAATTGCTGGATTCAAAACAGCGATTAATAGGCGCTGTGACCGACACATTCCTGGAGCATTCACTGCTGTCACTAAACGGTGACGCCGAGCATCGTTCACAAGTTTCTGCATGGACCTGACTAGGGCACAGGTTCTAAGCCCTGGGACAAAATGGGATGCTTTAAGGAAAATTTATAGCCTACTAAGTAATAGGCCCAACATAAAAATAACAATTTGTTTTCATGTTTTTTTTTTTTTTTTTTTTTTTAAATAGGCTATGCGAAATATATCCGACTTAAATAGGCTAATTAAGATTAACGGATTTAAAACAGAAGTGTGGGCGCTCCATAAGTTCACAAAAAAAAAAAAAAAAGGATGACAACGCATTCTGTTTGTTTGCTTTATTTTACAAGAGCACAAATCTTCTGTTTTTATTGTGAGTGTGCACAAATGAAAGTAAACACTTTTGCGGAAAATATATATTTTTTTTAATGTCTCAGCTGTTTCGATCGCCCCGGAGCCTGCTGCACACGTATATTCTAGCGATTCAAACTTACATCGCAGTCTGTTCATTATCAAAATAAAATGTCAACTAAACATTAAAAGGTTACACTGGTCAGTTTAAATAGACCGTAGTATACCGGTCCACTCTGCTGTTATGCCAAGGACGTTTTTGCTCATATAAGAGGATCATCTTTTCCGTCTATATGCGAATGCGTGTTAAGTACAAGCCTAGTTTACATTATAAATAATAGTTTAACATTCAAATACATTGCGAATATGGAAACATTTCGATTTGTGCCGAATGAGACATGAGCAATAACCTCCAAATAAATCTAGCCAAAGCCGCGCTCGCTCATCCTCGTCTGCACGCATGCACTGTCACGATCTAATGCGCTGTATGCCGGATTTTTAAAAATCTGACATTTTCTAGGACAGAATCCAGCAGGATCAAATTAATGTGAGCAACTGTGTTTTGGTGCAGCAGCGCTGATGTAGTTCACTTAATGTGCAGCGCAGTCACACGCGCTCCACATTTCGGATAATTTTATACAATAATGTCAGTTGAAAACATTGCAATTGTGCTTTAAAATACAACAACGAGCACCACAAAACCATTTAAAGAGGCGCGTTCAGCGTTCTCCGTGCGGGATTGGAAACTGTCAACAAAGTAAAATGACCTCAAAAGTATGGCGCGCTCTCTTCATTTTATCAAATTATCATAATCGCATCTATTCATTTTATAATCCTGCTACTAGCATTTTATTCAGACTAAAACCTCTTTAATTCAAGTGAGAAAGCGTTTTGTGTGTGTGTGTGGCTTTTGCACATCCTGTCATACCGCTGACTGCGTGCCTACAATAGACGCATTTTGCAGTATTATGGTTAACGATTAATCGATTAATTGATCGTTAATTTAAACGACGATCGATCATGGAAATAATCGAAATTTGACATCCCTAGTTTGAATAGTTTTGTTTTACTTTTTGCTTTCTGTCAAATTAAAAAAAAAAAATTCCATTTGTGTCTAGTTTGTATTTATGTTCTTGAAATTTATCAGTATTTGCATGTAGCATGTGAAGATCTAGTACTACTTTAATAATTAAATTAAATTAATTTAGCCCGATGTTTATTTCTAAGGGACAAAATACAAAAATGCCACCAATTTGTTTTTAGAAAAACAAAGAAAAATCAGGATGAAGAAAGACATCCAAGCATTCTTTCAGCGAACATGGAGGACAATTGAGTTTCCCTCCTTGGCCCCAGATTCATTTCGAGTTAAGCCAGTAGTTCATTGGGATCAAGTGGACCTCCAGACAGGTCTATCTGGTCCCTTGTGGTTGTCAAGGAATGATCCAGGTCCATCTTGTTTCGAGGTGACAGTCATGGCCAACCAAAATCCACCTGATTCTAAGCCAGATCCATTCAGCCTCCAGTCACACTTAACACTTGACCCAGGCCCAGCTGGTCTTGTAGTTGAGTTGACGTCTGTCCCAGGACCATCCAGTCAGGAGATAATGCCAGTCTATGGGTCTGACATGTGTCTGGATGTTCCTGAGCTAAAACCCATTCCAGGTTCCAGTCTCGTTCTGACAGCTGCTGTGGATCTGATTGATCCCGAGCCGTCATCTGCCTCTGGTTCATGCAGCTGCAGGCGGACACCTGACACTGATCTGGACAATTCTAAACAAAAACATGTCCCAGTCCTCTCTGGTTTTTGGCCAACTGCAGGTGAGTCTACTGTCATTACTTCTATAATAGCTGTTGTTTTATTTGTTGTATTTTTCTTTTTCATATTTGTTCCTACCGAACGTATAAATTATTTTTGCTCCTGACATGTATCTTAATTCCTTGTTTGGTATTCAAAATGAATTCTGTGGTATTCTAGTGGACAGAGTTTGTTTTGAACCACATACTTCCTTGTATATCATTATTTTCCTGGTTCCCTGATTGCCTTTATAGTCTGCTCTTAGCTAATGCATGGAATACAGTTTATAAAAGCCACATTATCTGAATAACTCTTCTGTCGGCCTTTTGGAGTTCATGTAAGAGAATCAAAAGAAAGTAGTGCTTATCTGTTCTTGCTGCATGTTTTATTTTTTCAGCAAAATTTTCCTCCCGTTATGATGTGGGACGGAAGTTGGGACAGGGAGGTTTTGGCTCTGTGTATAAGGGGACTCACAGATTTAGTGGACGGAAGGTAAACTACTCCTGCTTTATTTAAAAAAAAAAAAAGTTACTTTTAGTTTTGTCTTTGTTTCTTTTACTTTCATCATTGTTCCGTACTATTTTTTATTTTTATGTAAAAATTAACATATATATAATTGCAAACATGTTTAAAACAATTTGTCTCTTTGCAGGTTGCTATCAAATTTCTACCTAAGAATCTCTGGAACAGCTTAATTAATGTGGTAAGTTAATTTAGAAAAACTGTGTTGACTATAGTGTAGTTTATAATGGGAAATAGTGACAAGAAGAAGCATTTTCAATTGTGCTCTCAGACTTTTAGACTCTGCTGTATCTCAATGTCAATATTACACACAGAAGTGAAAGGTCAAGCTAACCTTTTGTCAAAATTTGTTTTTTCCAGCCTGGATCTACAGAACCTCTGCTGTCAGAAGTGGTTATAAATGTGATGGTGTGCGCACCTCCGAAAAGCCCCTACATTGTACAAATGATCGAGTGGTTTGATCAGCCACATCAGTTCGTCATAGTTATGGAATATCCACATCCATGTCAGACCTTGCTGGAATTTACCATGTGCCATGGATGTTGTCTGGATGAATCTGTGGCACGTGGTTTAATGCGGCAAGCGGTGCTTGCAGCCAAACACTGCATTGAACGGGGCATCTTACACAATGACATCAAGACGGACAACATGCTGGTCAACACAGAGACACTGCAGCTCAAACTAATAGACTTCAGCTGTAGCAAACGTATTAACATGTCTTGCTCTGAAGGTGAGTTGACGTAATTTCCATAATATGTCAAATAATGTACATGATTCAAAGCTTATTATCTCAAAGTAGACTAACAGAGCTCTGTGATTTCATTTTCTAAAGACTTCTGTGAGCAATTATTCTCTTGCTTCCTATACAGATCATCAACAGGCGGTTGGATCAACAGTCTGGTCTTTGGCTATGGTACTTTTGGAGATAGTAAACGGAGACCAGCCCATGAGTGTTTTGCAGAAAGCACGTCATCCTTTGATACCAAATTTCTCCAGTGGTGAGACAACAGCACACAACAATAATACAAACATACATTTTTGACACAATATCAGGGTGTTCAACTTCCCAGCTACTAAAAATAAAAGGGGAACTGATAGATAGAAAACATAATGATTGATATTTAAAGTACAGTAAGTGTAACACACAGGAGATTGTCCCTGTTTAAAAATGAATACAGTACAAAATACTATGTTTTTCAGAAGCTTTTCATACATGACAACATGCCTGTGCTATGCTGTCATAAAGAGCATACATGACTAACCAGCTTTTTCCACTTTGAAAACTTGTACAGAGTTTAAAGATCTGATAGAGCAGTGTCTGGTCAGGCCTCAAACCAAGACGTTAGAGCAGATCTTAGAACATCAGTGGTTTAAGCTGGACTGAGGGAAGTCAGAGGATCAGGAGGCAGGTTGTGTAACAGATTGAGGGAAGGCAGATACTAACCAACTCTTCAGTAAAAAAAAAAAATAAATAAATAAAAGCAGATCATTCATCTGTAGAGAATAGCTAGCAGACAGCACTTTACTTCAGACCGAACTTTCACCTTTCACCTGTGGCACTGAATATTACACCTACTATGGAGGTGACATTTTGCCAAGACAAATTTGTCAAGATTCTAGTATTTGGTTTTTCTCAAAAATCCTAGATAATTGTGCACTTTGGAGAAAAACTAAATGAAAGAGAATGTAGTGGTCTAGAGACAAATAGGCCTAATGCTGAAGATTCGGAACGGGTTCTTAGGGGCCTTTTGCCACAGATGAAATAATCCAGGCATAGCTGAATTCAAATAGTAACTAAGAGTAACTTGACAGAAAATTCCAAGTGAAGACCAGTAAAGATTTTACAGTATATTACTGGCCACCAGATCTACGTTAGTTTAGGTACTGACATTAGATCAGGTACTGAGGGTAGAGTCATTTTATTACAATAGGCCACTTACCCAATCAGTACAATATTATCTTAAATATTTTGAATTCACAAACCTCTGAGTCCACACATTATAAAAAAAACAAAAGTCTCTAGACCAACAAGTCTAAACAGTATAATATATATTATATTGCAATTATATATGTATAATAAAATATTATAGTGCTATTTATATTTCTGTAACTATGCCTATTTTTCTATAGTGTAATGAGTTCTCTTTGTTAGCATTAGCTTTACTTAAATATTTTCTGAGTTAGACAATAAAATATTTTTGACTTAAATCAGAATATCATTCCCACCTAATTATTAAAGTACAGTAATGAGTATAAATGACAATAAATGAGATACACTGACTTGTATTGTATTGACAACAATATGCAATTTAAAACTGTACATACTGCATTTAAGAATAGTTTGTATTTTTGTTGCATTTTTCTAGGTAGTTTCTTATTTATAAATTAATTTGTATATTAAGCTTATTTCAAGAACAGAACAAAGTATCTTAATAATGCCACACACTTAGAAAAAAGCCATAAACTAGGGCAATCAATTAAAAATGAGAATTTTGAATATTTTTTTAATTTAATCTAAAAATCCACATCTGAATGCAAAAACATTGCCTTCACATTTCACGTGTGCATCAGGCAGACTTATCAATTGGTGCGTTTCTATTACCTTTCAAATTGCGCAAATGAAATGGAAATGTCAATTTTGCAAAAATGCTCATATATCAGAAAGTTTTTACGCTCACATGAGGTGGTTTTCAGGCAATGCGAAAGAGGAATAATTTGCAAAACTGCAATGGAAACAATTTTTTCGCATTTACAGGTCACAGGGTTTATGTTTATGTTTATGTTTACTAGCGTTAGTCGACTAGTCTAAAAGCAAGACACCCCCAAAAGATGGTAAGAAAAAAAAATACTTTGTGTGTGGGGTACATTTGAAACACCTTAAAGTGCATTCACAACTTGTCTGATCTGTGATATTTTCTTCGCACATGCGTATTAGCTCCCTCTTTAATCATGGGAAATTTGAAGTACATGCGCTTCTCCAGACCGAAGATATCGGTGAAAGTTTTTTTCCAAGGTAAGTTTTTCACTTCACCACATCTCTTCCACATTGAATAGCTTGTCATCCTTACATGACTGTTAAAGGTAACTTACATTTTGGTAAACCTTAATCTGTGCCATGCAATGTCATAAAATCTAGAGAAATGTTTGAGGTAGTCAGCGGGGTACATTTGAGACAGGATGTATCAAATGTACCCGCACTAGAATCCTATTGCGGCACATGCAGTTTAGTTGCACAACGTAAGATCAAAAATTAATAGTCACATTCAGACAATGTACAAAGCAAATTAAACCAACATTTGATATTTGTGATATTAAACTGCTTACTTCTTATTGACATATTTTCTAACATGTAGAACATAAGGATATTAGGGCATATCGTAAAGTATGCAAGGTGGTAAATGGGTAAAGTTGATACACCAGAGTTCATTTAAGAGAATAACATTTAAATCTGTTTGTTTGGACAGATGGACTAAAAAGCTGTAAAACTGTATATCCTGTAGACTTTTTTGTTTATGTGTGTACTATGCCTGTTGCAGGATGCCCCGCTTCAGAGTTAGGAGTTAAATAGGGGAGTTGCTGCAGATCTTTTAGAGAGGGCCTCAAAAAGTGTTGAGGAAGGGAGGTCAATTAGGAGTGCAGCACAGGAGTTAAACATTCCTGTTACTTCCCTGGCCCGATATGTGAAGAAGAGGAGAGACCTCATTGAGTAGGGCTCAAGTTTGGTCTCCTCAGGAGGCTTTAAGTGCTGCAATGTAGTTGCAATGTAGTTTTTACTTCTGAAAGCAGCAGCTTTATTCTTTGGGCTCCCTCCAAAAGAGGTAGGAATACACTTAAGAGTAAAAGTTAACAGTGTAAAAAACTCAGTATGCATTTAATAGCATTTCACCCCCCCCCCTTTAAAACAGAATATCATTATATCATTGCCACCTAATTATTAAAGTACAGTAATGAGTATAAATGACAATAAATGAGATCTACCCACTTAGCCTATTTTGTATTGACAACCATATGCAATTTAAAACTGTACATACTGTATTTTCAGGATTAGTTTGTATTTGTGTTGCCTTTTTCTAGGTAGGTTCTTATTTATAAATTAATTTGTATATTAAGCTTATTTCAAGAACAAAACAAAGTTATCTTAATAATAACACACACTTAGAAAAAGCAATAAACTAGGGCAATCAAATAAAAATTAGAATTTAGTCTAAAAATCCACATTTGAATGCAAAAACATTGCCTTCAAATTTCACATGTGCATCAGGCACACTTATCAGTAGGCATGTTTCCATTAGCCTTCAAAGTGCACAAATGAAATGGAAATGTGTCCATTTTGCAAAAATGCTCATATATCAGAAAGTTTTTACGCTCACATGAGGTGGTTTTCAGGCAATGCGAAAAAGGAATAATTTGCAAAACTGAAATGGAAACAATTTTTTCGCATTTACAGGTCACGTGTATATAAAAAGTCATATGATCATTCTTCAAGAAACTATGTGCGCGACGACTAATTTGACTATGGTTTAAACTGAAGTTTTGTATCCAGCTAGCACGAAACCCCCAAAAGATGGTAAGAAAAAAAAAAAAACTTTATGTGTGGGGTACATTTGAAACACCTTTGAAACATTTGAAACACCTTAAAGTGCGTTCACAACTTGTCTGATCTGTGATATTTTCTTCGCACATGCGTATTAGCTCTCTCTTTAATAATGGGAAATTTGAAGTACATGCGCTTCTCCAGACCGAAGATATCGGTGAAAGTTTATTTCAAAGGTAAGTTTTTCACTTCACCACATCCTTTCCACATTGAATAGCTTGTCATCCTTACATGACTATTAAAGGTAACTTACATTCTGGTA
This sequence comes from Carassius auratus, assembly GCF_003368295.1. Taxonomy (NCBI): domain Eukaryota; kingdom Metazoa; phylum Chordata; class Actinopteri; order Cypriniformes; family Cyprinidae; genus Carassius; species Carassius auratus. The sequence continues at coordinate 30,246,436 of NC_039251.1, forward strand.
AGCCTTAATCTGTGCCATGCAGGGTTCATCATAAAATCTAGAGAAATGTTTAAAGTGGTCGGCGGGGTACAGTTGAGACAGGATGTATCAAATGTACCCGCGCTAGAATACAGTTTTAATCTTACAAATGATGCAAAATTCTTTGATAAGCTGGGCAGAGTCCTGTTGAGGCATGGGTTCACAGCAAAAGACATCTGGAACAGGCCAAACAACAGTCCAGAATCCTGGACGCATTGTTGCAGCTAAAGGAGAGAGAAGAGTTGGGAGTGTAACATCTGCAGAGGGGGGGTCCTTGTAAAGGGGCAGTCACACTAGACTTTGAACGTGCAAAATTATTTCGGACGCCGCTGCGAATATGGGCGGGAGCAAGATGTAACCGTTTCCCCTCAGTTATCACACTTGTACTGTGTCTTTTGTGATGGCGTCGAAAGCGTCTTATTATATTGTACTCTCTGTCTCTCTCTCTATATATAAATATATACACACTAAGCAATAAAAAAAATAACACGTGTCCTCATTCAAATGTACCATCTGTTCTTGTTTCCTTTGAGACTGCGAACCATCCAGTTTCTTTTTTTATTTATTTTTATAATCTTTTAAAGATGTATTATATAAAACAGTGTAACGGATATGCAGATCATCGATTCATGTGTTTAATTCAGATTTTCCAAATGAAACTCTTTTTGCACCAAGTGCCTGGCCTGGCGCAAGCCTAGCTGGACTTAAATTATTTACGATGCCCATGCGAGCTTCAAAGAAGAAATGAAAACCCCCAACCACATTCCAACACTGGAGACAAAGGAAACCTTTCGTATAAGTTCCTTACTTTCATTTTATTATTAATATGTATTTTAAATATGTTTATGGATTGCATAAAATGGTTAATCCTTGTTATGTGTAGAGTATAAGTGCTAAGCTTATACTTTAGGAAATGTCTTTCCTCACTTTAACCTTCTCAAAGAGAGCCATGTTTCTGCAACCCCCACTTTTGCAGGTTGTAAAAGTTTACGACCACACAGGACAGGAGAGAAGCCAAATCACTGGCTTCTTTTGAACAATGCATTCTATGGAATGTATTCATTAACTTTCTGTTTTATGTTTTATACATGTATTACGTATTCCCTTTTGGTACATTTAGATGTTTCCCAACATCTGCAGTGTTATCATGTGTTAAGCAAATCTTTAAATATGTATGTAATCTGAATTACAAACTTGCTAGAATAATCCCTGGAATTTGGACAAGCCCTAGATCTCCAGGGGGGGTTGTCTCCACAGAGACAAAGGAACTTTTCCCTCCGCTTCAGATCGCGGACTCTCATTGGCTGTTTACGCGAAAAAGGGGCGTGAACTATTTCAAGCTATAAGAATTGACCAAACAAGGTCCACCCTTCTCTTCTTCTTCTTCCTCTTCTCCGTTCTCGGATACGCTGCTCTCCAACATTGCTTCCGCGCGGCCGTAGGCCTTTCAAATACCGCGCGAGGACAGAACAAAGGACCACGTGCTCCACGCTCACGCAAAGATCCAGCGAAGCGTGCACGCGCGTCACATGGCCTCCGGCACACGCACGCTGTTTTAAAAAGGACAAGCGCACAAAGCGTCACATTGGACACTCTGCAAGTATCACTTTCTCTATGGAGCTTTAAATGCTGCTTTAAAGTGTTGTTATGATCTGATTTGTTGTTGGCTTCCCAAAAGTTACTGACTATGATTTTCATACCTGAGCTCCTTATGTGATCTCATTCTATTTTCTCTCTCTCTCTCTCTCTCTCTCTCTCTCTCTCTCTTTTATTTGGATTCGTTATGTATTGTATAAAGCTTACTGTTTGTATTGTCGTACGCATATTTACTCTGTGTGATTTGTAGTTTGATGTATTACTAGTTTAATTATTAAAAAACCCATATACTGACGATTGGCTTGGACTCCACCCCACTCACATTACGAGTCACTGAGATGTCTGATCTATAGCTACAAGCTCTAAATTTAGAAACTAAATTTATCATAAGGATAGGATAATATTTTCATGGCCAGAGAATACTTTTCCTTGAATTATAAGGTGTGATAACTTTATTGAAAATTGATAGGTCTACAGTGGTTTGCTGGACATACCACAGTTTGATTTGCAGTAATTTACAGTAAGAGATATCACAATAATTGATATGAAGAATGTAATATTGACATATTAATGAGTAAGTTACAGTGCCCTGTGATTATTTATTGTTATAGGCAATTGAGCTATTTTTCATAATCAATCAAATTTAATGTAACTGTCATCTGAGATATAAATTAATCATATTCCTGATTAATTATTCAAATTCCCTATATATCATTTGAGTTAATTATTCTGTAAGACTCATTGTTGTTACATTATGGTGGAGAAACGCGGGCATTTCAAACTTTGTTTTGTGAGCAATCAATCTGTGTATATGGTTTTTAATAATTTCTGCACGTGCGCTATGAAATTATGTAATGTTACTGGTGAGATAAGTCGCAAGACGCGAACTCACTCAACTGACTGAGGCAAAAAAGCTGGTCAGTCAGCGCTAGGTATTTGTAGAAACTTAACAGTATAGATACTGTTATTTTTGATGAAAGTAAACTGCAGTATGATGTTAAAAAGTATCCCGTTAAGAAAGACCAAATCTTTTACAGTGAGAACATTTTAATATGAATAATTAAAAGATAAAGAAATCTTTTATTAGTTGCAACATGTAAATCTGAACATGAGCGATGTTCCTCTGATTCAGTTAAAAAGGCCTTGCTTATTAAAATATTGTTATTGAATTCGTGGTAAACCACATGATATTCAAAAAAATAAACGATAAAAACTCCTGGTCTAAAATTGGCTTAGCTACCCGATTTTTAAACCTAAAACATTTAAATCATAAGTGCTATTTTGATAAATGTTTATTGGAGTCAACAGTTGGAAAATTCCTGTTTTGTTACATTTGTGTTTCGGAAGTGAACGGATCCTTCCTTCAACCTATGTTAATATAGCACCTCAGAGATTAAAACTTTCTGTTTGTTACTTGTGATTTTTGATGCAGAAAATCAGCCTGACAAACGATCAGATAATTTCTAAGTGATATTGAGATTGTAATTCCTCTATCTAAACACCAGGAGGAACGCGTGGGTTAGAAATTTCAGGGTACGCCCTGCTTTCTGATTCCAGCTTGCATTAGTGCAAAGCTGCCATCCTGTGGCCATTTCAGATAATGCGCTCTGATTGCTAATTTATAATCCCTTGTGATGTATTTGAATTAGATGTCTAAATTCTCGTTAAGTATTTGCATTTACAGCTTTGCTCGTGCGAATATTATTACAGGGAAACAAAAGAATGTTCCCTGCCTTTGACTATTTACATTTACCTTGAGTTTAGTTCAAACATGATTTGAATTAAAATGTAATTGTTTAATAGTGGAAATCTAGATGTTTCAGGTCAACCACTGATTGACCCACTTAGAAGGTAAGCCATCTAGTGGCAGTCTCCTGTTAAATCGACTAACAGACCTATGTCTTTTCCATTCTGTTTTGAATTGAATGTCCACTTTTACCCTCTTTGATTAATCTCACACTGTTTGATTAATTTCATGATCATTAATGATAACTTACAAGCTATCAATGGTTATTATAGGATATTATTCAGATTTTCCTTTTTAATTCATACATGCTTATTTTAAATTTTGATTTAAACCAGTTTTGAATTTTTAACTTGAATTAAGTTTTCTGCTCAGCAGGTTAAAGACAGAGAAGCACCCCTTGTGCACCCCTTGTGGTGAAAACCAGCTACTCCTTCTCCTTTGTTTCATTCCTTTTTTTATTTTTGATGTTTATTATCTTTCTTCCCTCTTTTGACTTAGGTTATTTTGATAATTACCATTATTATCATAATTCCTTTGTTTTGTTTATTATTATTAGGTAAAGCTGTTACCTCTCCTCTCTGCATATATAGTTACTCAATTGATGTTAAACAAACCAAACCTTAATTAACTTTAAGTTTCCTTTGTTCATCCTTTGTGTATTTGATTGTAGAACTCCCTCGGTGATTGGACAGTCATCTCAGGTTTCCAGTGAGCAAGGCTGCCCGACCGGTGTTACCGATACTAGCTGCGAGTGAAACTCGGTTCCTCTTGTCCCAAGAGACATCAGCAATTTTGGCACTCCAAAGGTTGTGCTAAAAGTCACAAGCCGTTCGAGACGGCGCCACGCCAGAGTAACTGAGGACCGGGGACACTGCGGTTCAGTGTTTGGGGAGCACAGGGGAGGTTGACCAAGCCACTGGTTCCCACCTGAATGACTTCAATTCAACCAGGTGAACCAAAAGTGATAAAACCTATCCACTTATTATAAGCCACAGAATATTAGATATTCCCCCGGATATATTTTAAGTGTTCTGACCCTTTTGCTTCTTTAAGCCACACCATATTTCTAGGTTTCCTACCCAGATAGCCCACTCACCTGTTGGCCCTATCTTAAAACCTAGCAGTAGGCTTAGGCCTCCTTATTCCCACTAACACATTGTGTTTCTATTGTTTTCATCTCATTTCAAGTGTTGTGCTTCACTTTGATCTTTTTCTACCCTCTGTTCTGTTGTGATTTGTTTCTTTCATTTCACATAGAGACAGTAACCTGGGAGCCACCAACGAAGTTAAATAGTAGAGCGACCACCAGCAGCCGGTGTCATCACACGACCCGCTAGGCTACTGCCTGTCAAATCTCCATTTCAGGTCCTTCGTTGACCCAAGTTAATTGGCTACTTAACTGTCTGACTGTTTGCATCAGTCAGCCCCAAAATTCTCATAAACGGCACAGCCCGTATGAATATAGCTCGTTAAACGTAGAACGAACTTGCATTGGTCTTTTTGTGTGTGTGTGCTGTGCTTCTCTCGCCAAAAGAGAATCAGGATGTTCCAGGCATCCAGTCCAGCAGTCCACGGGGGCCACCTCTCGACATGGTTGAAAGCAGTGACGACCCCCTTCCTGCCCAAGGACGCCAGTAACCTGCAGCACCCAGAGCAACTAGACACCGAGCTAGATGAACTGATGGCACGCGATCCAAACCAAAGCGACTACTACAGAGAACTCGCCAGGATCTTCGGAAGCCTAGTTCCCATTCTCGTCGCCCAGGCATGGCTCAGTGAACGGAGCAACATCGCGGAGGAAGCCTGGAAGGACCAGGCCCCAACCCAGAGTCATCTTGATCAGCTTCTCCTCGAGACCCAGAACCAGCGCGAGAAAGAGGACGACACAGATCCAGAGCTACAGACAGGAGTTGAAAGACTTCACAATGCCCTGCAAGATCTTCGCCTCGACACAGATCAAAGAGAACAGCTGGAGAGAGAAGCCAGAAAAGAACTCAACAAAAAACTCCAGCAAGGCGACGCTCTCCTAAAAAGAGCAGAGACTGAACTGAAAGAAAGAGACTATAAAACCTGGGCCTGCAAAACACACTTGCAAGCGGCCCGAGCTAAATTCAACAAGCTTACTCTGCAGAGAGATGAGCTCCAAGATGAACTTGACACTTCACACCGAACTGAGACAATCTCACAGATTACAGAGTGGCTGGATCGGAGAAACGCACACCACAAAATTTCTCCCGGGCCGCCACTCCAACCCTTTCAGCCATGAACCCAGAGCTGGAAAAGGGGGTGTAATCTCCCTTCTAAGGAAATCACCAGCCAGCTTACAAGAACATCTGTCAACAACGGAGGGAAGAGAACCCTTCCAGAGAACGCATGTCACCAAACCCTGCACTGCTCACAGAGAACTTCACAAGCTAGCCAGAAGCATCTCTACATTCATTCCAGATCCTGCAGGAGGACATGATGTTCATGCTTCTTTACAAGCCATTGACTTTCATTTGCAAACTGTCGCCAACGTGACAGATGTGAACACATTGTACCTGTTAAAAATTGTACCTGTTAAAAATGTGCATTGCTTTCTGGATCGTCAACCAGAGACTGTCAAAGCGTACTACCAGCAACTGCTACAGACTTTGATTCTTGAATTCTCTGATCCAAACTCAGACCATGGGCTCCTTATTGCTATGGACCTCAAACAGGGCCGATTTGAAAACCCACAGACTTTCTGTAGTCAGCTACGAAACACCTACTTCGGAGCATGCAACGAACCAGGTATGGAACAGGATTTCAACTTAAAAACTCTGTTCCTCCCAAACCTACATGCCAGTTGGAGTTTTCATCTCAGAGTCCCAGCGTGTCCCCGTAACAGGACTACACAAGAGTTACGGAACTTAGCCCACAAAGCTTGCACCAAGCAAAAGACTATTTGTGAAAAGACTGTGAAAAAACCCAAAGTCTCTGTCTCTGAGCACTGCTTGGAGTTAACCCTAGATGGCGCCCTACAACACCACAGTCACAGACATTTTTACAGAGAGTCAATACCGTTCCAAGCCAGCAGAGGGCAACACAGTGCAGCCACGTCTGAGACAGCAGAGATCCTGAGGGTGCTGAAAGTGCTTCTTCACATGAAAACTCACAAGGAAGATGAGCCAAGCACCCAGAACACTGCCCGTCATCTACAGACCACAGACCTAACTGTTACAGCACAAAGTGACAACAACACCCAAGCTCCACAGTCAACAGCTGCACACCCTGAACGAGACAGCGCAGGTCCTCACACCAGGTACCACAAACACAAGGTACCAGAAAATGCTGTTTTGACTACCTGTCTTCGCAGCGAGCTACACAAGACTGGTCCTCACCAACCACCGATCGTCACACCTGCCCTGATGCCAACATTCCTGGGCAGCCTTGTCAAAAAGGGGGTGGGCCGAAAAGGAGTCAACAGGAAAGACCTGATCGACACAGGATCAAAACTGACGGTGATCTCATCTCACCTTTTCAAAAGACTCCAATTTGAAGCTAAGAGACAAGATAGAACTCTTACTCCTCAAAACTATGAACTGAATGTACAGGTGTACAGACAGAATGACATCCAGTTTGAACAGGTTGTTTCCATTCACCTGACAATCGTTCCGATGAGTCTAATACATCCCATGTATGTCCCACCAATGAACACTCATGCATTGCTCATTGACAAAGACCTGCTAGAACACTTTGACCCTTTTCTGAACTTCAAACAGCTAAAAGACTTTGCTCAAGTGCGAGAACCTTTTTCTCTCCAGCCACACAGGTTGCTAGAGCCAGACTGTCAGGTCGCAGAGGTCACGGGAACTCCCACAGAGCCAGACGGTCAGGTCACAGAGGTCACGGGAACCCCAGCAGCCAGCCATGAGTACAATGCCCTAACGACAGGCTCAAGTTCATGCCTCTGTACCTTAGTCAACAAACAGGGTACGGTGGTACCAGCTTACACCAAAGGGGTCGCTGTTCGGCTCAACCTGCAAGGTGGTCAAACCTTACACCACACGCTGGGTTTCTTCCAATCCTCACCTGAATGTGTGGAACTCGGACTCACACTTGCAAACAACAAGCATGTCAAACACCAACACCTGTTCCAGCAAGGTGATAACATCACAAAAACACACAATGTGATCGTGTACTGGAAGAAGGTAAAAGGGCACTCGAAGCTACCAAGTCTAGACAAGGACTTTAAAGATCACACTAACACCCTTGCCAAAACTGGCACACTAAACAACATTCTGTGGTCACTCCCAACCCACCCACCCACATTCAAGGTTGAAGTGATTACACACAGCACAAGAACTTTACTAGCTAAACTGCCTACCTCAGAATCGCTTACGCAGGCTCCGTTGTCTACACAGACCAACATAGCGGACATGCGGGCTTCTGAAACCTTGATAATGACTTTGCTTTACCACCTCTCAGACCCCTCCATCCACCCTGGCAACCAGTCTACTGTCACTGGCAACCAAAGCCCCAGACCACTACATGATACACAAACCATGCTGCGTGCACAGAACAATATTGTGGGTTGTGCACCGTCTGACATCACAATGCCAGGGCTTGTAATGCCACGGAGCAAAAGGGGGATAATGCCAATATATTTCCATGACGCAGCATGTGCTGCACCACGCAGCACCAGAGCCACTGACAAAACACTGAAGCAAGCGTCATGCCAGCAGCAAGATGTGGCAAAACATGGGCGAGGGCAAGCTAAACCCAGTCGCCCCCCACTAAGCAAAGAGGCTGCCCTGTCCAACCAAAGACAGCCCTCGTTTGTTTCTTTCTCCCCTTTCTCTCTCTCTCTCCCTATTATCTGTACCAGGATGCTGCTGTGGTTTGCCGTGCCGTGCTGTCAGCCAAAGAGAGGACAGCTGCCACCGAGAAAACCGCTGAGACTCCTGACTACCGATGACAGGGCACACTACCCCAGCACTGTAACCGAATACAGCTGTACAAGGTTCCGATGGAGAGAGGACTCCCTCACTCACACTGAGGCCGATGTAAAACACATGTTCAGCCAACATGAGAAAGTGACTGTTACACAAATGGAGTTAAGTGGACACCACCACCGCTCCAAACAGTTCCCGGGAGCTTTGCTTAGAGCCGCTGCTGCCGCCAGAATGTTTAACATTGTTATGTCCAGTGTCAATGCAGCGAACCAGACTGTAAACTCCTTGAAACCACTGTTTACTGTCTTCCAGAAGGACTTTACCCAGACTCAGCTGTTTACAGCATTAACAACAGACATGCTGTGGGAGGTTAGCTCCTCCAATGACAGCCTAACCACGAGTAAAACCCCACCGTACATGATACCTTTAAGCCTTGTGTTAACTGTGCTGTCTTACGCCATCACCATGCCAGCTGACCTGCTACAAATACACCTGGCCAACTCTCTGGATAGCGCCTTCCTACGGCACGTAAACCCCAAACAGAGAGAAGTGAACGTGCTCCTGAACCAACTCATCAGCGAGTCAAGCCAAGTCTACAGACCTAAAGACATTGTCAGTGTCAGGATGTGGAAGAGCAACACCCACACCAAAACACACATTCCAAATGTGGTGGCCTACCACGACAGCGACACACAGCTGTACCTGGCCCCAAACATGCACATGTGTACTTTAACCAAAGACATTCATTATCTCTGCCTTAGCAAACCCTTCCTCAGACACAACTCTGAAGGAATCTGCGAGCTGCAACCCTGGGTCAGCGATACGCGCTGCCCTGCCGAAGCCAAGCCTCGTACACAAGTCACAGAAACGCAAGCAGAGATTGTGGGTAACAGATGGCTCGTCAACACTCCTGTGCGCTCAGCTACACTGACCTACGACCAGCATGACACCGCCACCCGTGCCAACCTGCTGGACCAAGTACTGAAAGGTACCACCCAACACATTGACATTACTCCTGTAGTTTAATTATTAAAAAACCCATATACTGACGATTGGCTTGGACTCCACCCCACTCACATTATGAGTCACTGAGATGTCTGATCTATAGCTACAAGCTCTAAATTTAGAAACTAAATTTATCATAAGGATAGGATAATATTTTCATGGCCAGAGAATACTTTTCCTTGAATTATAAGGTGTGATAAATTTATTGAAAATTGATAGGTCTACAGTGGTTTGCTGGACATACCACGGTTTGATTTGCAGTAATTTACAGTAAGAGATATCACAATAATTGATATGAAGAATGTAATATTGACATATTAATGAGTAAGTTACAGTGCCCTGTGATTATTTATTGTTATAGGCAATTGAGCTATTTTTCATAATCAATCAAATTTAATGTAACTGTCATCTGAGATATAAATTAATCATATTCCTGATTAATTATTCAAATTCCCTATATATCATTTGAGTTAATTATTCTGTAAGACTCATTGTTGTTACAACAGGATGCTGCGCTACAGCTAAAATTAACGCGTCCTTCATTTTGGAACTTCTGTACAGAGAGGTCACGCAGTGACGTATCGATCTTCTACTTGTTCCACGTCTTCACGTGATGCGAATACGCAAGTCAGAATTCATCAAACTTGTATTTTGGAACACAACGAAATGAGAAATTTTTAGCATGACCTTGAATTTCTGGTCTGAGACCCTCTTGCATTCACATGCGTATGAACAAAAGTCAATGGAACGAAAAGTGTAGTGTGACCACCCCTTTACCATGGCCTTGGCAGGAAATTCCCATTTAGCGTCAGTCTCATATTAGAACTATGGCGACTGACTGGGATGAGGAAGAGGTGGCAAGAGCCAACATGTATGATGGCCCACAGCCGTATAATTTTGAACCTGCCAGACGTGATGGGGCAAATGAGGATTTGCCAAGAACTGATGGCCGTCAAAGGCAATTAAATGTATGGTCCGAGGAGAATGAGTGGAGAGTTGGTTAAGTGTCCTGGTGAGTTGCTATCATATTTCAACGTTGAAAGTTGGTCATGTGCTGGAAGTTTTTCAAATGTTCGTCTTTAAACGTTGAATCAACGTTGTTTCAACATTGAAACCACAACTGACCTTATTTCAACCATATTTCAGCATTGAAGGTCGGTCATGTGCCTCCCTAGATTTCATCTTTCCCAAAAAAAAAGTATCTTTTTTTAGATCACTCACACAGGAAAGTCACGTTTAGAAAGCTATACAATATTAATGTTAAATTAAAAAAAAAAAAAATGTGCGAGACTTTGTTTTTTCCATCCCACTGCATCTCATGTTTTTAAATTAAAAAAAGTATTTTAACAATATTTTGCCTGATGCCCTCTTGTGGCATCAGGAGGGAAGCCAAAAGCTTTTCCCCATAACTGAAATTACATCTTTTCAATTCGAATATAATTTGAATATTGATCATATTTACGTGCAAAATTCAAATTTAGCTTTTAGACATTTTGACAGCCAAACAGTAAACTGTACCTTTAAAGGGGCGATGGCTATCACTGTTGTGGAACTTTTAGGCAAAATAATAAAATGGTCCCCTATAACTTTGTGAACTTAGTGTCTTTATTTGGAATGATTTCCTAATTGTTTAACATTAAACCTCTGTTGTGCAGCACTTTGTTTGCCAAAAAAATAAAAACAATTACATTTTAAAAGGTAAAATTGTTAAGGTTTTATGCCGTTATTTGATTAGATTATACATTTGTTATAAATCTTAAATAAAAACCTTAAATAAATAATTAATAAAAATCTTAAATAAAAAAATAAAAAAGAACTGGCAGTGTGGTTGCTAGCAAGTTACTGTTAAATTAACTGCTTCTTAAAGTCGCCTTTCCACTGCAAACGACATTTGGACACGATTGTTGCATTTCTCCCTCTAGCGGCAGTCACGCAGAACTTTCAAACTGGTCGTGCAGCCACTGTTACCTCGGCATATTCACCATGGTAAAATTAATTATTTTAATGAATATAATTAATGTATGAATGCATCATCACAAATCAGATGACCCCCAAAATAAAAACAGTAGGTTTTATGGGGCTAATCAACGTAAATAATGGTTTAATAATTGTCAAATAATTATTTCTGCCATAATTATTCTAAAGCGTCATTTCACAGAAATAGTGTTTAAACAATAATGTTAAAGTGAACTACATATAGGTAATTTTGACCTCACGCTGATAGTTTGGGTTAGAATACACCACATCCGGTCGCATATGGTCTAGCCGCAGAAGTTCAAATATTTGAACGCATTCGAAGCTCAAATCGGATCCGAAATTTCCTCGTACGCATATGATCGGAACTCCACTCAGCTCCCGCACTACTTTCCATTGGAAATTAAATGAATGACTTCTGGTCTGTCGCTTGTTGTTTGTCAGAGACAGTGGAAAGGTGGCTTAAGGCGGGCGGACACGTTGCGATTCTTACTGTCGTACGAGCTCGCAGACAATTTTTTTTTCTCTCAGGAGAAAATCACCGATGCTTGCATGGTCGCGACCCGTACCTTGTGTGAAGAATTACTGGACGATCCGAGAATGTTACTAGCACCTTCCGCCCTCCCGATAATGTTCAAACTTGTCAAAAAAAATTTGGACGTTGTTGGTTTAAATTCATGGCATATGTGTGGTTGTACAAGACAATTTGAACGAGAGACGATCCATCTAAAGTTGACCAATCAGAAGATGACAAAAACCAAACAAGAAGAGGGTGACAATGACAGCGCCATGATGAATTTAGACCTTAGAGAAGGAAAACAAGCTTGTGGCACTGTGACGGGAGGAATGTGTACTAGGCTATATGATATCGCCTGCAGTGATTATCATTATAGAATTCGAAAGGATGGTGTTTTATTGCGTATTGCACTAGAACTTGATCTCTTGTTGTGAGTTTATAGTTAATTGGCTACAGCTTATAGCAAGCTATGATGTGTCATTTTTTACATGCATGTATATAAATTATACACACAGCGGTTACCACACATACAAAATACATTTTGTCTTTGAAAGAAGCTGATCCATTTTGTTGATGTTAATATTCAGCTTACACCGGTTGTAACAAATTATATTTTAAAAAAAATGAAACTTTAGGATTAGATCATTATTTTCTATCAAGCTAACTGCTGACTGACCTCAAGTCTAGTGAAAACTTACAGATTTGATGTTTGCAGAAAGGCTATTTACTAGGGGTGTAACAGACCCGCCAACATGTACGCATTTTTCGTACTCTGCACGGATTTTGACCCATAAGTACGCTTGTACGATTCGCTGCTCTCTAGGTACGCATTTTGTTGCATCTCGCATTTCGCCGATTTCAGTTTCTATGCAATCTATGACGCTGATTCTGCTGCTGATCCACAGCGTGTAAGTGGAGTGAAAAGCTTTCGGCCAATCAGAGCGGTGCATGTTAACCCACCGCCCACCTGCCCCTCCTATCCACAAGCTTAGTTGGCAGTTAGAAAAGTGGTGGAATGGCTTGAAATCTAGAAGATTTTAGACAGGCCAGGTGCTGATTAACGTAAGATAAAGGTAACAGTTAGGCTATGTTTAGCCTAATTGAATTTATGGACATTAAAAATGACCTTGACATGACATCATAACAAGCAGTCCAGCTGTGACGAGCTCAGTTCAGTTCACGCGTTCATGTAGGCTAACATGTAAGGGTGGCCCTGCCAATAACACACCTAAAAGCTGTCACAAAGAACCGGCAAAAGTAAGGATTATGCATATTTTATATTTTATGAATATAATTATTAATAAACAAGTGTTTTCTGTATCAATGTCGTGTCGACTGCAAAGATAAAGTTGACGATGCTGTCTCGCGATCTTCGCAGTAGTGAACGCGTAAGTTAAAGAACTTAAATTACGCTTTCAGTTTTGATCGTACAGATAAGAGCAAAATGAATCTATAAAGGGTCTACTTTTATTTGTATACAGACATAATAACAACAAAACTTTGTGCACATAAAATAAAGATAACAAACAAGGTGTGCTGTCTGCAGCCTTTGTCTGCTGTGATATTCATTTACAAACACGTCACTAAAATGAACTGTAACTCAGTGAATACTCAATGAAGAGACATGAGAGATATATCTATAGAAAGATTGACATGTCTACTTTTAAACTAAACAAGTGCCGCCGAAAACAAATATTCTGTGATAAAGTAATCCATATGAAAACAATGCGATGTCTTGTCCGTTTTTCACATCTCCCTTCATTATCTTCTAATTCGACCACGCCCCTGCGCTGAACGCTCTATTCAGATTCTAATGTTAAATAAAGTTTTTATTTTTATTTTACTGTTTGCTTCGCGATGAGAGGAATAAGATATAAGTCACCCCAAAATGTGATGTGGTTGAGTATTTGAGATTTGGATTTCCTCAGAAAAAAAGAATGAAGCCCTTTATTCAGCAGAGATAATAAACATGAGTAAGTCTCTTATTATTTATTTATATAGGCTACTTGTACTAGTTTAACGTATAAACATTTTACGAGTTAGACTTTTTCCAAACTTTAATTCCTGACTAAATGTATAATCAAGTGAAACATTATGAAGTTTCAATAACAATATGCAATACTATACCATTCAAAAGCTTGATGTAAATAATATAAATGTAACAAATAAATGTAACTGTAACAAATGCAACAAACAATGCCGTTCTTTCAATTAATTCCCCCGAGAAAAATGTTATGGAGTAACTAATAAATCTTAATTGGTGAAAGGAAATTATGAGTATAATATGTATTATAGTGTTAGGTATCTCATAGGTTTCTCACAGATGTGTGTGCAACGGTGGAGCATACATTGGCGGTGGGCTGTAAGGTTCGCGTGTGTGTGTGTGTGTGTGGGGGGGGTGTAGTACTCATAAAATTTCTTCAAGGTTGGCAGGTATGGGTGTAACGATTCACTCGTTTTCTCGATGCATCGATTACAAACCATGTCGATTCATATGCATCAATCTTGAAACATGATTTTTGAATCGTGAATCGCCGATCTTGGACAGTAATCGATTCAAAATGCCAAGAATCGAATGAATCGCGATTTCTATAGCGATTCAATGCTTTCAAAATGTATACACATTAAATTACTACACGCACGAATTAATGGAGACCTTGAAGATTGTTCATGAATGGTGCCTCTTATCTGTCCTTCACGCGCTCCACTGTTTACCGCCTGAGACTGTCACAGGATTGTGCTCGCGCTCCGTTTGTCTCTGACGCAGCTGACGTGTGATATAGGACTCGTTGCCAGTAATACTAACGTGAAGTAGTTTTACTTTTTGTAGTTTGTCAATGGCTCTCTGCATCTTATTTTCTACCTTATTCTGTGCAGAAAATTTAAATAATTGCTAATTAAATGTAGCCTAGTATATAAAACAATCATAAAATTGCCATTAGGAAAAAAATATAGATTACAAATGATTGATTATTGTCCAGCAGTGTATTTGATTTATTACAGCTTATTAAAAGTAATTAAAAAAGAAGATAATTCCTTGTAAAAAAAAAAAATAACAATAATAATAATAATAATTATTATTATTATATAGACTACATACATAAAATGATTGTATTTGACATTTGTGACTTCTGAAATTATGGCTATGCCCCTGGTGTGACAAAATGTTAGCTTATACATAATACTCTTTAAGCTCTTTTTTAAAAACTTGGCTTACATACATTTTGTCGCATTAAACTAGCATTTAACAATGGACAAAAGTTTTTTTTTTTAGGTTCTCTAACCATAAATGCTACTGTAATTTGCCCCCTGACTAAGCATTTAAAGAATTTAGTAGAAGGATTTAAATAATCCCGTGAATGCACTTAATGCAGAATCGAATCGTTATAATCGAATCGAATCTAATTTATTTGTGAATCGAATCGACCTTAATCGTTCTAAATTTGCAAAAATCGTTCTTGAATCGAATCGAAAACCTATGAATCGTAATCGAATCGAATCGCTGCCTTGCCAAAGATTCACAGCCCTACTATTTACATCTACCCTCATACACAAACCCTCTCCAAAGTCGTCTCTCTCTGCGAATATCAAGTTTTTTTTTTAATGGTTTTTTAATTGCCTTTTTAATCATGGTGTTTTTTATTCAAGTGTTGTCTTAAGTCATAGTGCGTTATCAGTGTTAGTTTATGACCCGCAAACCTTGCTGGATATTGGACTTCTGGCAGATGGACATCAGTTATTGTGTGAAGCTTGCGGGATTCCTCCGCCACTGCTGTCTGTGCCACCTTACCTCCGCCGGGGGCAATGTTTGTCGCTGGGAAGGAAACAACGCAAGCGCAGAGAGAAAAGAGGTGGTCTCGCGGTTAAACTTAAAATTGCCCTTGGAAGTTATCGAAGGAGATATGATCACAGAGATCTTGTTGTCAATGGAATAGACCATTCTTGCTCTGTGAGATGGTGCTCCCTCTAACCATTATATAACTGGAATGTCCCGATTTTCTCTAACCTTACTTATTCTGGATCGCTACAACTGTTACGCTCTCCACATCTACGACATGGCGGGGTGAGATGGTGTAATCTTAAACCGCTAAAATTATGTCGGACAACACAATCGGATGAGGATGTACTAAAACTCCAGTTTGGTTTGATCAACGCGAGGTCAGTGATGAACAAGACATTTATATTAAATGGCATTTCCATTACGCACGACTTGGATTTAATTTTTATTACTGAGACATGGATTGCAATTGGGGACATGAGTCCTTTTTCTGAACTCATACCATGAGACTGTAAGTTTTTTAATAACTCTCGTTCATCTGGTCGAGGGGGAGGACTGGTTTCTATATTTAAAGAGAAGTTTAATTGCAGATTAATATCAACGGAAGAATACCAAACATTTGAACAACAACTGTTGATACTAGACATTGGTAGTCCTGTTGCTGTTATTTACAGGCCTCCCAAAGCAGAGAAATATTTTATTAATGATTTGGGGGATTTTCTAGGAGGTTCTCAAATTTGGATAAATTGTTAATTTTAGGCGATTTTAATATACATGTCTGCTGTCCAGAAAATGTGATGTCGAAAGACTTTTTAAACTTGATTGATTCTTTTGATCTAAACCAATTAGTAAATGGCCCATACATTAGATCTGGTATTGACACATGGTCTCTTTATTGAAGATTTAGAATTATATGACCATATTATATCGGATCACAAACCCATCTTGTTTAATATCTCTGTCTCATGCTGTCCTGTTAATCCTGTGAAGTCTTTGCAAAGCTTTCGCAGTTTTTCAGAAACAACTGGTACAGAATTTAGTACAAATTTTAATGAGGTGTGTAAGATATCTGAATCTGCTCTACATTATATTGGTGTGGAAGAGCACTTGTATTGTTTGTATTCAACCTGTAAAGATGTGTTGGGTGCAGTAGCTCCTCAAAATACTAAACAGCGTAAAGTTAGGTCTGATCCGTGGTTAAATAATGAGATAAGAGGTCTTATACGAATGTGTAGGCAGGCCGAGAGAAAATGGAAGAAATATAAGTTACAAGTTTATTATGACATTTTTAAGGAAGCACAGAAAAAATTTCAGAGCACTATAAAATCAGCCAAATCAAGGTATTTCGTGGAGAAAATAGAAAAGAACGCTAACAATCCTAGAACGTTATTTAATATAATAAATACAGTTATAAATCCTCCTTCATTAATCCTAGATCCGTCTCCATTGATGTGCGATTTTTCTAGATTCATTTACAATTAAGATTGAGAATCTTAGAAGAATTATCCCACAAATGAGTGGTGACTCTTTGGGCCATGTAACACAAAATACAGTTTTAACCCTCTGGAGTCCATTAACGCATATATGCATTTTGAGTCATTTTCTCCGGATAACCCCGAAAAGAACTTAAATTACACTCTCAGTTTTAATCGTACAGATTAGTTTGAACTTAAATCATTTCAGCAGCTGCTGGAAACAGTAAGCAGACTGAAACCTACTGGGTCAGCTATAGATATGGTTCCTCCTTGGTTTTTAAAAGAAAACATTGAGGTTATTGGACTTAGTATTCTACAGATTGTGAATAAAAGCTTGAACACCGGTACTTTTCCAAGCATGCTGAAGCAGGCCCTGGTGCAATCTATATTAAAAAAACCTAACTTAGATTTAACTGACTTGACCAATTTTAGACCGGTCTCTCATCTGTCATTCATGTCAAAAATTTTAGAAAAAGTAGTGTTTAATCAATTACATGTATACTTAGAACAGAGTAATGTTTGGGAAGTTTACCAGTCTGATTTTAAGAAGCATCATTCCACGCTTTCACGGCTAGAGGAATATGTAGGGATTCAGGGGAAGGCCCTAAATTGGTTTAAGTCTTACCTGACTGCCAGAACCATGGCAGTGAGACGGCCCGTACACATCGAGATCGACATCACTTAAATGTGGTGTGCCACAAGGCTCTATCCTAGCCCCTATGGTTTTTTCTCTTTACACGCTCCCATTAGGAGACATTTTTAAGAAGTACGACATCACATCACAGAGGTTGTAGTGTTTGGCCCTAGAGGAACCAAAGGCGCAGCAAAGTTCAGTTTTCGGATATGTATATGTATATGTCAGTATATGTGAAAGAACGTGTTAAAAACTTGGGTGTTTATATTGATAGCGCACTGAAATTGAATGCACAGGTAAATTATGTGGTCATGTCAAGTTTTTTTCACTTGAGAAATTTGGCTAAAATGAAATCATCTTTGACACATAAGAGCCTTGAAATTGCAATCTATGCTCTTATATCCTCAAGACTTCACTATTGCAATTCTTTATATAAGGGTATTAGTCAAGCATCTATTCAACGGCTACAAAAGGTACAAAATGCTGCAGCGAGATTATTAACTAACACTAAAAAACGTGAACACATCACTCCATCCTTGGTCCATTTACATTGGTTCCCAGTACAATATAGAATTGATTTTAAACTCCTTTTATTAGTGTATAAATCTCTTCACGGCCTTGTACCGACTTATTTATCAGATTTGTTAATAGGGTGCAAGACAGGTAGAACCTTGAGATCATCAACTCAAAACCTGTTAAAAGTTCAGAGGACAAAGCTAAGCCAGAAAGGGGATCGTGCCTCTGGGGTAGTTGCTCCAAAACTATAGCTTACCACCACATGTTAGGGACGCTGATTCTGTACATGTTTTTAAACTACAACTTAAGACACACTTGTTTGAAATGGCTTATTCATTTATTTGATGATAATGCGTATTACTTTTTATATATTTTAATCAGTTTGTCCTAATATTGTTGTATTGTTTTATTGAGATGGTGTAAAGCACATTGGTCAACATGTGTTGTTTGAATGGTGCTATATAAATAAAAGTGACATTGACACTGACATTGACGTCAGGCGACGTCTTTTTTCAACGTCTTCCGCACGTCTAATGTTGATATCCGTGGGACCTCCGTGTAAGTGCTATTTATAGTCCAAATGTGTAATTTTTATAACTTCTATTACTGTGGTTCTATAGCATGGGAATACATACAACACTACAGTTATACAAATAAATCACAATTCAATATCACCATTTCATCTTCATCGTCATTTCTAAAATCATTGACCATTCGTGGCTGTAACATTAACCGTAACTGTAACAGGTTTGTGCAGTTTAAGACAATAACACTAAACTACCTAAAACTATACGTACACATGGATATAGAATTCACTAGGCTGACCGAGAGGAAACGTTCACCAGCGATGCAGGCTGAAAAGCTGTGCTGTCATTTTGCAGTGGTTGAACACTCGCTCGAAATGCCTGTCGTGATCATAGACAGTAAAAGAAATGGACACAGCGACCCCATTGGATTCAACAAAGAAAAATTAAGTCAATTAGAAGCACGCACTTCCTGGGGGACTCAAACTGAGCTTGATGACGTAGATGTCACGTGAGCAACCTCTACGTCTTCTAATCTCTGTGCCAAGAGAAATCTGAATCACCCACCGAATCTTCCAGAGAAGGCGAGTGTGAACAGGAGCAAACTTTTAAGTATTCTGATTAATTATCTCCTGACTTTATGCCTCCATGTCCCCCCGATAGCCTCATAGACAGTAAAAGGTTTTCTGCAAGCTTCTCCTCCTGTCCATACAGTAATTTTATCTACTGTGCGACGGAGAGTCGCAGGTTATGATGCAATCGTTAGCCTATTTTTTTACAAAAACTGCTTCTACGGGACCATAATGTAAGATAGAAGGTAATGGAGCCTTTTATACATTTTTGTGTTTCTTTAGAAATAATTAATGGATAAATGGGTTCTTTAAATGCCTCAGATGTAAAGTTATTCGCTGTCAAAGTGACGCAAAAATGAATGAGAGTCAATGGAATGCTAACAGAAGGTGAGGGTCCGCTAGTCAATGGCGGCGCCCAGGGGTGCTTTAAAAAAAATATGAAACCCTGCCCCCCGGTGGTGATGCCTCAGCCAATCAGAGTGGCGTTTACTGGATGGGTTATGATGATGTGCTGCCTCGACCAATCAGAGTGATGTTGACTGGTTTTTGTCTGGTTGAAATCAAAAGCCCTTGATAGAGAGTTGTCCTCGCCTGTCTTTTAGATGCTGTTGGTTCTTTTTAAATTAAAAATAAGGAGGATAGGCCTAATATATGCTAACATGAAATTATTTTCTGAACTATAATTTTCCACAAATTTCATTTCCAAATAAATAAACAGATACATGCAAAAATACATGTGTGCATAGAGTAACTTGATTACTTGGCTACTTTAAATAAACCAAATAAAGAAAAACAGGAAAAAAAAGCATGGCCTGAATAAACAAATAGGCATTCACATATTAAATCGTGTTTGTTTATAGATAATCTGTATGTCAAGAATTCAGATGCAAAAGCCATCTGAAAGTGCCATCAGCTAAGTGCCATCTGAAATTCTTCTAGAATTATCAATTTTATAAAGCCTGTATAGTTAAGTACTTTCACTTAAATGACAATTAATTGCCATTTAAGTGAAATTATTTAACTTAAATCAACAAGCTTGATAAAAATGACCATTCTAGAAGAAAATTTCAGATTTCAGCTTTTGCATCTGCACTCTTCATGTATTAATCATGTTGATAGGCCCTATAAAACAAATATTTACATGTTAATCATGTAAATGTTCTGCACCTGTCACAGATATCAAAAAAATTACCCAGTTCAAAGGTCAAATGTTGAATGTCAAGATGACGTCCAAGTTGGGTCATGGTTGGATGTCTAAATAGTGGACCTAGTTCGGACGTCAAATAGATGTTCAGAAATGGTCATGGACCGACGGACCTAATATAGACATGATCTGTATATCTATCCGACGTCCAGTGTTTAGTGGGCCAGTTTCATTTCTATATCCACTGTACTGTTCATTAATATCTCATTACAAATTGATAACATTACCTTGACAAAACGTTTACTTTCATTTTAATTGTCTAGATAATAATACAATAAATAACATGACTTTAATCTATAAACATCTCAGTATTATGAAAACATTTTAAATTTCACTTAAAGAACTCACTTGATCAAGCTAGCATGAAGAAAATGTATTTACAAGACCATGCAATTTAAGCAAAAAACAGCAGTTATAGAATAAGTGTAGATAAAATATTTAACATTTTGCAAAATTACCCATGCATTTATTTGAATGAATGAGGCATTTGTATGTACACTTAGACCGTAACATTTAATAAATAAAGGTTAAATCATTAAAAATCTAAAAGTGTGACAATCGCATTCCAGTGAGACACAGGAGAGGGAGAGATCCAAATGCAGGTATGATTTTAATGGGATAATCCAAATCGAAGTCAAACAAGCTAGGGTCAAAACCAGAGAACAATCCAAAATAAAACAAACAGGAAAGGGACAGGAAGGGAACAGGAGGACGAGAAGACTGGGATCACGAAGGGTAAGGACTCCATACAGACAACAGGAAAAGACTGGTAAATATAGGGAGGCTAATGACAATTAAGTGAAGGAACCTGGTGCAATTAGCAGGAGTGCAATTACTGTGATGAAAGGACAAAACTAGTGGAATTCTAGTGCCTAAGGTGAAGTGCCTAAGGGGAAGTGAGCCCACTAGTGGACACCCAGGGAAACAGAGACTAGACAGCGTGACAAAAAGGTGTTTTGAAAAACACACTGGTAAATGTTTGTAATTAAATATTTTGTACTTGGTAAAATAATTTAAATTATTACCTAACTGTTGCTATGAATAATTTGTAAAGGTACTTGGTTGTCGCTCATTGTGGGTCATTGTACAGCATGTCTTTCCACATCTTAGTCTAGTGAGTTATCTTTTTGGGAGCTTTCATTTCTGCACCTGTAAAGAGCAAAATAATGCACAAGTATCTGTTGCTAAAGGTCTAACTGAATGAACCAAACTGAATAAAATGATATTGCATTAAACCACGTTGTTTGAAAGACTGTTTATTATTGTTATTTACCCATTTAATTCTAGCATATTAAGTGGCTGTGTCCAGTGCTGAAATTTAAATCTGTGAATGAAATGTAAAGAGTGTATCATCCTAATTAAAGAGATAGTTTACCCAAAAATTTAAATCAATTGCTCCCTTTATGTTGACTACAAGTAACAAACCCGTTGGTTTTAATTACCAGCATTCTTCAAAGTATCTTCTTTTGAGTTCTGCTGAAAAAACAAAAGTCAGGGGTTTACAAACAATGAGGGGAAATTGATGTAATAATGTCACTGATGACAGAATTCTGGGTTAACAGAAATTTACTTTTAAGTAAATTTGTAGAAACAGTTTTAAAAAAATAAAAATAACATTTAGTGAATCATTGGCCTTCTGAAAAGTGTGGGCTGGTGCCAAATCCTGCTGGAAAATGAAATCAGCATCTTCAAAAAGCTGGTCAGCAGAAGGAAGCATGAAATTCTCCAAAATTTCGTGGTAAATGGGTGCAGTGACTTTGGTTTTCAAAAAACACAATGGACCAACACCAGCAGATGACACTGTACCCCAAATCATCACAGACTGTGGAAACTTGACACTGGACTTCAAGCAACTTGGGCTATGAGCTTCTCCACCCTTCCTCCAGACTCTAGGACCTTGGTTTCCAAATGAAATACAAAACTCATCTGAAAAGAGGACTTTGGACCAAAACTGTAAAATAGACACAAATGAGAATCACGGAAAGGTAAATACGACAGATCAGATGGCACATTATTTTGAGAAGTTAATTATTGATGAAAATTTTCAATTTTAGTATTAAAAACTGTAATAAAATTATTGCATAGATCACTAGAATACAGATGAGAAGGAAGGGTATCAAGAGGCCGTAGAATATTATTTACTGCATTAAACAAGGACCTTGAATTCCCCTCTAATCTATTCCAATTATATTAGAGTAGTAAAATATCAAGATGGCGCTGTCGAGTCCGGTCGCCGTCCAGGTCGCTCCGCTTAGATTATGGTTTTATTTACTTTTTTACCTACTTTTGCTTTCTCTTTTTACACACATTACCTCTGCACTGATCATATACGAAAAGGAAACACTTTTGGACATTGGACACCGCTTCACTGACCTGTTTCAGGACACTTTATCCTCCAACCCATCGTGGCCATCTGAGATTCTCCGGAATGCTGAGATGAACAATGGCCACCTGAATAACCACCCGAGGCGACGAATCAAGAAACACAGCAGGAAACGTGATAGGATTCGCAACAGACTAAGGAAAAGAGCACACAGCCCTCCTGAAATCAAGAAATGGTGTGACCCCAGGAATATCTCCACTCTGTCGCGCTCCTGCTCGCCTCATCTGGAACATTTATCCATTATTTGCCGCCCATTCTATCTGCCTCGGGAGTTTTCATCGATCATCATAACTGCTGTTTACATCCCTCCACAAGCAGACACTGGCTTGGCTTTGTCTGAGCTTCACGATGCGCTCAGCGGCCACATCAACAAACATCAGCGAGTTCACGGATGTAGCGTTATGCTTTGTAAACACGCTAGCCGAACAAGCTACGGATACAATAACTAGGACATTCTCAAATCAGAAACCGTGGGTGGACAGATCAATCCTTGCAGCAGTAAACAAACGCACTGCTGCTTACAACGCCGGTCTTCTCTCGGGAAAACATGAGCGAGTACAAAGCATCGTGCTATGCTCTCCGGCGCGCAGTAAGAGCCGCCAAACACAGATCCAGGGAACGCATAGAGTCACATTTCCAGCTAAATGACTCCCAACGCATGTGGCAAGGACTAAGGACCATCTGTGACTTTGGAAATAAATCCTCTGCAGAGGTGAGAGCAGATCCGTCATTGGCTGACAAGCTTAACACTTTCTACGGGCGCTTTGAAAGCAATCTAAGCAGTGTGAGTCTGCCGACCAGCGCGTCAGGAAGCAGCAGTCAGAGCAGCGATCATCATGCGATCACCATGTCGGAGAACGAGGTTCGGAGGGCACTAAAGCGAGTGAATGTAAGGAAAGCAGTGGGACCTGATGGGATTTCTGGCCGTGTTCTGCGGTCCTGCACTGATCAGTTCGCTGGTTTGTTTACATCCATTTTTAATGAGTCTCTTGCTACATCGGTGGTTCCCACCTCATTCAAAAAATCGGTCACCATCCTTGTGCCTAAGAACAATAAACCCTCTTGTCTGAATGACTATAGTCCAGTTGCCCTCACATCAATAGTCATGAAGGTCTTTGAGGGACTGGTTAAAAACGTAATCTGCTCCTCCATACCGGATACTTTGGACCCTCTTCAGTTTGCCTATCGCCCAAACAGATCCACTGATGTTGCCATCTCTCACATCCTGCACTTTTCTCTCACATCCTGCACTCTTCTCTCACACATATTGACAGCAATAACAGGAACTATGTAAGGCTGCTATTTATTGACTATAGCTCAGCTTTTAATACTATAGTCCCTATAAAGCTAGCTTCTAAACTCATAGACCTCTGCCTGAATTCTTCACTCTGCGACTGGATTCTTGATTTCCTCACCGGCAGACCTCAAGTGGTTAAACTAGGCCAGTACACCTCCAGCTCCATCACCCTGAACGTAGGAGCCCCGCAGGGCTGTGTCCTGAGTCCCCTGCTCTACTCTCTGTACACACATGACTGCGTGTCTTCGCACAGCTCCACATCTATTATCAAATTTGCTGATGATACTGTGGTTCTGGGCCTCATTCACAACAATAATGAGACCACATACCTGGATGAGGTAGAGAAATTAACAACATGGTGCCAGGACAACTGTCTCTCTCTGAATGTGAGCAAAACTAAAGAGCTGATTGTGGACTTCAGGAAGAGACAGCAGCAGCCCTATACTCCTCTTATGATCAGTGGGACACCTGTGGAGAGGGTGAGCAGCTTCAAGTACCTTGGTGTAAACATCTCCGAGAACCAGACTTGGACTACTCACATTCAAACACAGGTTAATAAATCCAGGCAAAGACTGTACCATCTGCGATAGTTGAGAAAATTCAGGGTCTCACCAGCAATCCTGAAAACATTCTATTCTGGGGCTATAGAAAGTGTATTGACTCAGTGTATCTCAGTGTGGTATGGGAACAGCTCCAGTCAAGACTGCAAAGCCCTGCAGAGAGATGGGGTCTGCTCTCCCCTCTCTGCTGGACATCTACCTCAAACGCTGCAGAAGTAGAGCTGCTAAAATCATCAAAGACTCCACCCACCCCAGTAACCATATTTTCACTTTGCTGCCATCTGGTAAGCGCTACCGTAACCTGATGGCAAAAAACAGAGAGACTCAGGAGGAGTTTTTTTCCCCCAGGCCATCAGGCTCCTAAACTCTAAACCAGCCTCTTAACATCCTCATGCCTCCATGAGGGGGTGAAATGCTCGTTTTCACTCAATATCCTGTTAATCTTGAGTACCTATAGAGTAGTACTGCATCCTTCATAACTCCAAAAAGTCTTTAGTTTTATTATATTTATAAGAGAAAGATAGTCTGTACCGTTTTTTTTCCAAAAAAACACGAAAAACACGAGCGCCTGGAGGCGTGACGTGTGGGCGGAGCTAAAGAATCACGAGTGCGAGTAGGCTTTTGCGTTGAGAGCGTTTGGAAGCTGTGACATTACCGTGAGGAAAAAAACATCATCCAAAACAAACCATGGCTAACAGTCAGATTCAGCCGTATATTTATGATCGAGAATCAGATCCAGAGGCTGAAATTTAACAAGAGGAGCAGCAGCAACAACTAAAGCAGGACGTCTCTATATGGTATGTATTGAAACTGTATATATTTGCTTAGCGGTTTTGGAAAATGACTAAGTTCCACTTTACAGGGCTCCAAACAAAAAAATAGAGTAAGGAGCCATTGGCTCCTATAAGAAAAAAACTTAGGCGCCAAATGATTTTTTTAGGTGCCACAGAATAAACATGGTTTATGTGTTTTGTTTAAATTATTTATTTTACATTTTAACTTTTTAATCATACTGACGTGTTTATGTCTCATCTTTTCTTGACTTTATCAGCATTTAAATCCATCTTGTAGATGACCTGGGAATGAAGGTTCACTTAAAGTGGGAGCTAAATGTCTTTTCCAACTTGAAATATACAGTCATGCGTTGTTTATTACACAAAATCTGTCCCAATATCATGGACCATAAGCATCACTTGGCCCCTGAGTATAGTTTGGGGTCCTCCTCAATGCATCCTGTAAATGTTTTCATACTCTCTTAAAAATAAAGGTGCTTCATGATACCATAGAAGAACCTTTTTTCCTGTCTAAATGATTTCATAAAGAACCTTTAACATTTGAAGACGATAACAGATTATGAAAAGGTCAGAAAGAGATTGTTCTTCAAAGCCTTTGACTGAATGGTTCTTTGTGGAACCAAAATTGTTCTTTAAAGAACCTTTTAAGCTCCTTTATTTTTAGGAGTGCATGTCTTTCACACTTTCAGTCTGTTTTTCTTAATTAGTAAAATTTAATTTTATAGGAGAAGTTGAATTATGTAGACAACAGGTTAAGTAAAAATATTAAAATTCAATAGCTCATAAATATAGCAAAATGCTCCTCTTTATAATTTTTTTCCTAGCTGACTGATGAGCTTATGGACACCGAAAGGCTACTGAGGTTAATATTACGTTGCAATATTTACAAGCTTTACACATTTTCCGCAGTTTGAAAATGTTGTACTGTATAATCTCTTATAAAATAGCCTACCTTTTGATGTTAATTCATGTTCATTATGTACTCTAATCTACTCATAATGGAAGTGACGCGCTCGTTTTTTTCCAGGCGCGTCCGCATCGCATCGAGTTATAAACATCTCAACTTTTCAGAATCCCGCAAGCACACTGCAGGTCATGTGACAAAACCAACCAATCAGCTTCATCCTTTCCAGTACCAACGTTGAAAGCTCAGCCAAGATGAAGGAACAGTTGATCATAGCTGTATATGGATAGCCATTTTTAAATAAATTTAGTAACAGAGCTACTGCAAGCGATTTTTAGTGCTGCAAATCCATTTATCCTTTGCTGAAATTTACGCGTCTTCATGGAGTGAGCAGTTCATGGTTGCTTAGCAACGACAGACGCCTCAGGAGCGCAAAAGCCTGAAAGCTTTTGGAAAAAAATCAGAAAGCGGCACGCCTAGCGTTTTCCACGCATTTTTAGGTGCGATATGTGAACGGCCCCTGAAAGAGCACCAAAACTGTAATTTGGAGTAATTTTAAAGCTGATACTTTGTAAATTAAAAAGTAACAAAGCACAAAGCTTTTTGCGATTACTGGACGGCAAGTGCACTTCAAATAATGAAGTTCATGCATTAACAGAAAACAGCATGGACTAAGATCTTGTTAAGAAGAAGCCTTATGATTATAAACGAGAACTGTTAACAATATTGCCAATATCCACACAGATGAAAGCTTTACCTGTTGTAGTTTGTTCAAGTTATGAACGAAATAGACGCTGTTTTTCTGCACTTTCTCTTCAAGTCTCCATCATTTCTCTCTCTCTCGCGCGTTTATCAGGTGTGTGTCAGCGCTGCTGCGTGGCAGATGAGGACTGTTTAAAACTCTTTTTCCCACTAAAACTTCAATGCGCGTTCTCTCAATGTGCGAACATAACAAAAGATGTGAATGCAAAACAATCAGGAAAAAAGGCATTACATGCCAGTTTTAAGAGATAACATGTAAATACATATGCCTAGTCGCCAGTGGCGACCTCAGCAAAAACTTCACTCGCATTTTAATATTTATATGCATTTTAGTCGCAGTTTGGAGCCCTGCTTTATCTCGTCTTTTTTTTTTTTTTTTTAGCTGTACATGTGGAAAGTGCAGTTTGATGACAACATCGCATGTTGTTTACTTGATGTGCTTACGCGCCGATAGCTAAGTTAACAACACAGAGATATTTGAAGCAGTTTTACTCACCGCATGTGGTTCCAACACACGATCGTGAACCTTTTTCGTTGGGACTGCATTATCCTTAAGAAATAAACGATATGCAAATCCGGCGTCAAACTGGGCCTTGTTTGTAAAACAAGCATCTTCGAAATGCAGGGAACAAACAAAAACACTTGCACAACTCCGTTGATGCTCTGTAAAAATAAACTCCATCCACTGGTCACTTAATGCTGTTTTTTTTTTTTTTTGGTAATCTGTGCAGGGTTGTCTTGCCCTGGCAACCAAAAACACACTTCTTTTGTGACATTTCGGTCTCTCGCTCTGATCAGTGAATGTCTGTGCTGTGCTATACGGGAGCGCGCGCTCTTCTGGGAGAAGTGCCCTTAGGACCCATATAAGGATATTCTGCTCCATCTAAGGTCACACAGACCCATACTCAAAAAAAAAATTCCGAAACTTGTGACAAACCGGAAGAGGTATTTTTGGAACAAGAACTTAATTTTTGAAACTTTGTACATGTTTAGCATGGGAATCCAACTCTTTAACAGTGTAAAAAACTCAGTATGCATGTGTAACGATTCAAACAAATCTCCATATTCATCGGGAAGAAGGAGGCGGGAACCAGCGCACAATCAAAACATAATTTTAATAATTCATAAATAAATACAAAACGGCGCACCAGCCCCTCACGGACGACTGGTGCGCACAAATAAAAGCCAAAACATAAAATAATGTCCCAGGCCTGGTCCTCTCTCGTCCTTCACGGTTGTCACTCCAGTTTTATATCCTTCCATCTCCTACGTGGGACTCGATACTAGCGGTGGGGCTCAGGTGTAGCTCATCTCAAATCACTACACCTGGCCTCACTCCTCGTTCCCACGCCTCTCGGCCCCGCCCCACTCGCCACAGCATGAAATAGCATTTCACCCCCCCCCCTTTAATGTTCACTTTATCATCTTCACTTTATTCACTACCTCACATAGACATACTGACAGTGTCACCCTGTTCGCACATTTGCTTCTTGTACATTCCTGTGTATCTTAATATTTAAGACTACAGTAAAATGCATATATGCACATTGTACATCCCTGTACATCTTAATATTTAAGACTACAGTTCACTTTCATGCACATTATTTTGCATTCTATATTTAATTCTACAATATACATCTTTTTTATATTTTATTCTTATATTTTTATTGTTTACTTTTATTTCATTCTTACATAGCTGTATTTATGTATATTTTCATCTGTGATGTTTTCTTTAATAATTGCACTGTCCATGGAGCAGACCTGACTCACATTTCACTGCTGGTTATATATGCTATTTATTATTTTGTATGTGACGAATAAAAATCTTGAATCTTGAATCTATTAATCAGATTTAGATGTTAAAGCCCATGTTGCAGTTTAACCACCAGTCGATTAATGGGTACATAAATCACTTAAGATATGTATATCATTTTTAAAATGTCTCAAAAATGGTCTTAAAGACCAAAGTTTTTGGTATTAAAGTTTTTTTTAGGCAATTTGGTGATGACTTCACATTGGGGAGAAGTGGAGGAAAGGTAGCCTCAGTCTCGTATTAGAACTATGGTGACTGACTGGGATGAGGAAGAGGTGGCAAGAGCCAACATGTATGATGGCCCGCAGCCGTATAATTTCGAACCTGCCAGACGTGAGAGGGCAAATGAGGAATTTGGCCGTCAAAGGTAATTAAATGCATGGTCCGAGGAGAATGAGTGGAGAGTTGGTGAAGTGTCCTGGTGAGTTGCTGTCATTTAGCAACGCAACAATGGGGACTTGAGCTAGTTTACGAGCAGCAGTGCACAATAACGAGACATTTTTATTTTATTTTTTACTGTCATTGAATAGCACCGAGTGAAAAATCAACGTTTTCTTTATATCTAGTGGCAGTGATCACAGGGTCGTGCAGAGAACTTTGGAGGGGCAGGTGCTCAAAGTATAAAATCGGCACATGGATCAAGGTTTTAAATAACACTGCTCAAAATATCAACACAGCATTTTATTGTGATGCATGCCTTGCTGATTCACGTATCGATATGGAAAGGATGATTATGTGCCAGCCTCTTTCTCCATGCTTGCATCTTTCTGCACTGTTTCTGTCACTTGTGCCTCTACATTTCCCTCTTTTTCTTCTTCTATCACCATCTCCTCATCTGATCTATTACTTTCCACTCTCTGTCCATCTAGGAACAAGGCACAATTTACTATTTTAGCATTAATCTATTATTTTAACCATCACTACTACTCTTGCACCTAATCATTAAGTCCACCTTAAATATTGATACAAAACATTAAACAACTGATACACTGGAATATAGTGATTAATATTATTATTACTGTTGTAGTTGCTGTTGTCTAAAATTGAACACCTTTGCAGTGTAAACAAATGACAGGCTACATGTGTTATTCTTACCTGTTGTGCTCTTCGTGAACCAGCTGGATAGGGATCCACTGCCTTTTGCTGACTCAAGCAGCTCATTCTTTTCTGTTTTTTTTTATCCTCTCTTTGCGAGGCATCTTTGCACTGCAGAACACACACACACAAACACAAAATGAGATTTCATACCTTTTCCTGAAATCTGTTAGGGTCACATCTCCTTCACACTGCACTTTGATGTCATGTATATTATTCATTTTATATTCACACTGATATTTTTATATATATTTCCAGAGATATATTATTGAGTTTACAGGCTAAAGTGGTCTTGCTGTTGTAAACACTGTTGCTATTGTAGAAAAAAAATATTTGTGTCACATTTAAAATATAATTATATTTTAATTCATTTCTGAATAGTTTTTATTTTTACAATGATAATTCAGAGAATGAGAAAATCTGAATAAGCCTTACCAGTGTTGTGATAATTATTTTTAAGGCACTCTAAGTTAAAAAAAAAATACTGTTATACAATAAATTAATAGATTAGTCAAATAACATAAAAAAAGATCAGACACCTCGATGCCTGTGAAACTTTTCTCCCTCAAACAGCACGCTAGAGTTACTTCTACACTAACTTACAGGCTACACACAGCAATATAAACAACATATCTGCATGTTCTCACATCACATTTTTCTTGTAAAATAATAATAAGTAAATAAACATCAAAATAACTTCGCTGAGAATGAAACACTACTTACCAGCTGCTGCGGTGTTGAAAATATCCTCTAGCAACTAATAAAATTTTATTTTACTACTATTAATAGTTAAAACTGGTTCGTATATAATAATTAATATGATCGTTATTAAGTTCTCTGTTGCACTTCTGTTATGGCTAGGCTATATCCCAAACTGTGAAACATTGTTGTAGTCCAAATTAGGCCTTTTGTTGTAGGCCCATGTTATGCGCTAAAAAGCGCATCACTCGATTGTTTTAAATAAATCGCCCCCTGAATGTACAGAGGTAATGAGATGCTAAAACAACAAGCCGCACGCGAGTAAACAGATGAACTAGGGGCGTGGCGCGTCACTGAAACACGCCCCGCCCCCTCCTCCCCCGAGAGAACGTCAGTCGATTATGACGTCACACGGTATAAACTGTATACCCGCGCGCTCTGAAGATCACTTCAGTTCATTGAGACTTCAAGCAGAAGCGAAGACGTTCACCTGAGCAGAGACTCGAAGTGGATCCAGGCTGATAGTTCACAAAAATTCAGCAAGTTTGACAGCGATATACAGTCAACACGCGTTTCTCCTGCGTTAGAGTCAGAGGAGCTCTACTTCAGCAGCTCAGTGTCAGCAGATGTTCAGCTGATGTTGAGTGAGTCTCCACAGATAACTGGAGGAAAAAGCTCTTCAGAACAACAGGCTTCTCCCACAGCAGCCGCTATGGAGAACCGCCCAACAGGTTAGGAATAACGATAGTATAAAATATAAATGAAAACTCTAGTCTAAATATATAGAATAGTAAAAACTGTTGGAAAAACAGACTTGTACATATAGTAATTCCATATAATACAGCACACCTGTAAGTGTCACACTTCATTAACTTTGTTGTATTCATCCAGTGTTTTTCTTTCTATGGTTTATGCCTCAGAATTTGTCTTCCATTTTCTGGTAACATAGTAATTTCTTTTTACCCTTTTATTTCTTTGTTTCTTCTTGTCTTAGAAAAACAAACCAGAAAGAGGAAGACAAAATGCATCCATGCATTCTTCCAGCGAATTGGGAAGACTTTAAAGCTTTGCACCCTACACTGCTACAGGGAAGAAATATTGTCCCCATTTCCATCCGATGATCCAGCAGATCTCCAGCCAGGTTTATCTGGCCTTGAATGGGCGTTATCAATCGATCCATGTCCATCTGGTTTGGAGCTGACAGTTAACACCAATCCGGCTGATCCTGATGGGTCATTGGTCTCAGAACCATCCAGTCTTGAGGTGATATCTGACAGTGATCAGGCTGATCCAGAGCCATCACCTGTCCCAGGTCCATCCAGCCTCGATTTAAAGTTAACACTGGATCCAGGTCTATCCAAACTGGTTTCTGAGACAATGAATGTCCCAGGACTATCTAGTCTTGATGTAACACCTGTACCAAGTCTATCCAGTATTGAGATGAAACCGGACATGGATCTAACCGAGCCCAAGCCATCATCTGTCCCAGGTCCATCTGGTTTTGAGGCAGCTGTTGGTAAGTCTACTGTCATTTTTCGTCTCCATTTGGGATTTTCATTTCACCTACTTGTCTGCTCTTTTACACTTATGCCCAATTAATAATATGCTCCTAACTTAATGTATAATACCTTTTATACTATTCAACATGTAGCATGGGGAATTGATGGATATAGTTCTAGTTTAATTCTAGTTTAGGATGTGGTTTTACTAGTATTCAGTATATTTATCTTGTATTGTACTTTTAAAGGACAAGTGAAATTTAGTGTCAAGATTGCACGAATAACCACAAGTTTTTTTTGCATCATCCCTTGTAATTTAGATTGAACTTTATGTATATTCTTTCATTATGAGAAAGTCACAAGATGATTAATCACACAGTACATGTCCATTTTAGCAGTTGTCTCATCTAACATCTGTATTTACCCAGTGTTCTTCCTTCTTCATGATGTCTATACTCAGTATTTGACTTACGGTTTCTAATTTTCATTTACGTTTCTATTTCTTTCTTCTTCTTTTTTTTTGTTTAATTTTTTATTTGTTGTAGAACAACAATCAACAAAGAGGAAGAAGAAAGGCATCTGTGCATTCTTCCGCCGAACATGGAGGGCTGTTAAGTGTGCTGCTCTCTGTGGCCAAAGAGACAACAAAGTGGCTCCAGATCCATTTGCCATTGACCCAGTGGCTCAACAGGAAAATTCAGATCACCAGCCAGATTTATTCAGCCTTGAGAGGCTGACACTTAATGCTGAGCCAACATATCTGGAGCCATCACCTGTCCCAGGCCCATCCAAACTGAATAATGAGCCAATGCCTGCCCCACATCAGTCTGGTTATGAGCCACCTGTTGGTAAGTCTACTGTCATTATTAGTCTACTGTCTACTTGTATTTTTACTAGTGCTGTCAAATGATTAATCGCAATAAATCACAACCAAAATAAAAGTTTTTGTTTACATAATATAATATATGTATGTAGTGTACACTGTGTATATCATGTATACAAACACAAGCATGTATATATTCAAGAAAAATGTTGTTTATATATTAAATGTATTTATATAAAATAAGAATATACATGTATATATATGGACATATTTTCAAAATACATACTGTATGTGTGTGTATTTATATATACATAATTAATATACACAGTACACAAACATATACTATGTAAATATATATATACATATTGGATGTGATTAATCGTTTGACAGCACTTATTTGTAACTTTTTTTTTTTTCTGTCAAATCTTACAAATTTTTCCATTTCTGTCTAGTTTGTATTTATGTTCATGAAATTGATCAGTATTTGCATGTACAGTAGGATGTGAGGATCTAGTACTGCTTTTATAATTAAATTAATAGAGCCTGATGTTTATTTCTAAGGGACAAAATACAAAAACATAGTATGACATGCCACCAATGTCAGAGCTTAAACATCCCATACAAGTTTAGAATTAATTTAATGTGGATCTTTAGCAAAATGATCGAGTTAAAGTGTACAACTTTACCAAGGTTCCCACCGAACTTTATTCACCCAGTGTTCTTCTTTGTTCATGATGTCTAACCTCAGTAATGGACGTACAGTTTCTGGTGGAAATTTCTTGTTCTTTTTCTTTTTTCTTTGTATTCAGAAAAACAAAGAAAAATCAGGATGAAGAAAGAGATTCAAGCATTCTTTCAGCGAACATGGAGGACTGTTAAGTTTCCCTCCTTGGCCCCAGATTCATGTCGAGTTGAGCCAGTAGTTCATTGGGATCAAGTGGACCTCAAGCCAGGTCTATCTGGTCCCTTGTGGTTGTCAAGGAATGATCCAGGTCCATCTTGTTTCGAGGTGACAGTCATGGCCAACCAAAATCCACCTGATTCTAAGCCAGATCCATTCAGCCTTCAGTCACACTCAACACTTGACCCAGGCCCAGCTGGTCTTGTAGTAGAGTTGACGTCTGTCCCGGGACCATCCAGTCAGGAGATAATGCCAGTCTATGGGTCTGACATGGGTCTGGATGTTCCTGGGCTAAAACCCATTCCAGGTTCCAGTCTCGTTCTGACAGCTGCTGTGGATCTGATTGATCCCGAGCCGTCATCTGCCTCTGGTTCATCCAGCTGCAGGCGGACACCTGACACTGATCTGGACAATTCTAAACAAAAACATGTCCCAGTCCTATCTGGTTTTTGGCCAACTGCAGGTGAGTCTACTGTCATTACTTCTATAATAGCTGTAGTTTTATTTGTTGTATTTTTGTAAAATTTTTATTTTCCATTACTTTTTCATATTTGTTCCTACTGAACGTATAAATTATTTATGCTCCTGACATGTATCTTAATTCCTTGTTTGGTATTCAAAATTAATCCTGTGGCATTCTAGTGGACAGAGTTTGTTTTGAACCACATACTTCGTTGTATGTCATTATTTTCCTGGTTCCCTGATTGCCTTTATAGTCTGCTCTTAGCTAATGCATGGAATACAGTTTATAAAAGCCACATTATCTGAATAACTTCTCTGTCTGCTGAGTTAGTGTAAGATAATCAAAACAAAGTAGTTCTCATCTTTTCTTTCTGCATGTTTTCTTTTTCAGCATCATTTTCCTCCCGTTATGATATGGGAGTGAAGTTGGGACAGGGAGCCTTTGGTTCTGTGTATAAGGGGACTCACAGATTTAGTGGCCAGAAGGTAAACTACTCCTGATTTTTTTTTTTTTTTTTTACCATTTTGTGTATTTTAGTTTTGTCTTTGTCTCTTTACTTCATCTTTATTTTGTACTCATTTTATATTCCATATTTTTATTTTTAAGGAAAAATTAACAGAGATAATTGCAGATTATTTTGATCAAACATGTTTAAAACGATTTTGTCTCTTTGCAGGTTGCTATCAAATGCATACGTAAGAAGCCA
This sequence comes from Carassius auratus, assembly GCF_003368295.1. Lineage (NCBI taxonomy): Eukaryota > Metazoa > Chordata > Actinopteri > Cypriniformes > Cyprinidae > Carassius > Carassius auratus. Next base: position 30,281,611 of record NC_039251.1, read on the forward strand.
TGGAACAGCTTTATTAATGTGGTAAGTTGGCAAGACAATATATTAATAAGTACTGTATACTTACATTTATTGCACATTTGGGTTAAAAAACTCTGTGAACAGATTGAAACAAATTTTTTTTTTTGAAAAACTGTTGACTATAGTGTAGTTTATAATGGGAAATAGTGACAAGAAGAAGCATTTTCAATGGTGTTCTCAGACTTTTAGACTCTGCTGTATCTCAATGTGAATATTACACACAGAAGTGAAAGGTCAAGCTAACTTTTTGTCAAAATTCGTTTTTCCAGCCTGGATCTACAGAACGTCTGCTGTCAGAAGTGGTTATGAATGTGATGGTGTGCGCACCTCCGAAAAGCCCCTACATTGTACAAATGATCGAGTGGTTTGATCAGCCACATCAGTTCATCATAGTTATGGAATATCCACATCCATGTCAGACCTTGCTGGAATTTACCATGTGCCATGAAAGACATCTGGATGAATCTGTGGCACGTGGTTTAATGCGGCAAGCGGTGCTTGCAGCCAAACACTGCATTGAACGGGGCATCTTACACAATGACATCAAGACGGACAACATGCTGGTCAACACAGAGACACTGCAGCTCAAACTAATAGACTTCAGCTGTAGCAAACGTATTAACATGTCTTGCTCTGAAGGTGAGTTGATGTAATGCTATAATATGTCAAAAAATGTGATTCAAAGCTTATTATCTCAAAGTAGACTAATTGCTCATAGCAAATGAAATGACAGAGCTCTGTTAATCTCTTGCTTCCTATACAGATTATCAAGAGGCGGTTGAATCAACAGTCTGGTCTTTGGCTATGGTACTTTTGGAGATAGTTAGCAGAGACCAGCCCATAAGTGTTTTTCTCTCCAAATCACGTCATCCTTTGATACCAAGTTTCTCCAGTGGTGAGACAACAGCACACAACAATAATACACACATAAATTCTTGGCACCATATCAGGGTGTTCAACTTCTCAGCTACTAAATATTAAAGGGAAAACTGATAGATAGAATACCTAAAAATTTGTATTTAAAGTGCAAAAAGTGTAACACACAGGAGATTGTCCCTGCTTAGAATTGAATACAGTATGAAATACTATGTTTTTCAGAAGCTTTTCATACATGACTACATGCCTTTGCTATGTTTTCATAAAGAGCATACATGACTAACCAGCTTTTTCCTCTTTGAAAACTTGTACAGAGTTTCAAGATCTGATAGAGCAGTGTCTGGTCTGGCATCAAACTAAGAGACCAACGTTAGAGCAGATTTTAGAACATCAGTGGTTTAAGCTGGACTGAGGGAAGCCAGAGGCTCAGGAGGCAGGTTGTGTAACAGATTGAGGGAAGGCAGATACTAATCACCTCTTCATTAAAAAACAACAACAGATCATTCATCTGTAGAGAATAGCTGGCAGACAGCACTTTACTGCAGACCGGACTTTCACCTTTCACCCATGGCATTGAATATTAAACCTACTATGTAGACTATACTATACATGTTGCCAAGACAAATTTTTCAAGATTCTAGTATTTGGTTTTTCTCAAAAATCATAGATAATTGTGCACTTTGGAGAAAAACTAAATCGAGAATAAGAGAATCTAGCAGTCTAGAGACAAATAGGCCTAATACTGAAGGTTCGGGGTGAATCCTTAGGGGCCTTTTGCCACAGATGAAATAATCCAGGCATAGCTTAATTTAAACAGTAATTTAAAGGAATTTGACAGAAAATTTCGAGGGAGGACCCAGTAAACATTTTACAGTATATTACTGGCCACCAGATGTACATTAGTTTAGGTGCTGACATTAGATCAGGTACTGAGGGTGGAGTCATTTTATTACAATAGACCACTTACCCAACAATTATTATCTTAAATATTTTGGATTCATAAACCCATGATTCTTCACATTATAAAAAGAAAAAACCTCTAGACCAACAAATCTAAACAGTATAATATATATATTAAAATTATACATGTTTAATAAAATATAATAATATTTACATTGTATTATTGTTTTAATGACTTTCCTGTGTTAAAAAATACAATGTTTTTGACTTAAACCAGAATATCATTCTCACCTAATTATCTGAAGTACAGTGAGGAGTATAAATGACAATAGATGATGAGATCTACCCACTTAGCTTATTTTGTATTGACAACTGTTTATCATTTGTGCTTGTGGGGTATGGGTAAAGATAACGAATAATCAAAATAATGTAAATGGTATGGGAATGGGAGTGTAGAGATTTGTTTCTAAATTTCTTACCGCAAGTTAGTCCTTAATCTGATTATTAGAAATAATCGCATTGTTGGTATACAAAATGCTGTTTAACATTAAACAGACTACATGAATGCACAGTATCATACTTTTTGTGTGTTTACACTATAGTGCAGTTGTAAATCAACAAGAATACCTAGAGCTAAACAATTTGTCAGTTACACTGGGCAAGGATATTTCACACATTGTGAGTAATATAATAATAAAAGGACATCAGAATTAAAAGTTCGCCACATAACACTCAGGCTATGTCAGTGTTAAGTGGGGGTACACCTCTAGGGGTCACGATGACCACAGGTCCGATGATGTGCCAGTGGTGGTAAATCACAACTTAAAACACATTTTCATAAAAAAAGTAAAAGAACCTTCTTTCACCTTATATCACAGTAAAAACTAGTAGTTGAAGACATTTTTTTGAAGTTTGAAATGTTGTTTGCCTTCAACCTTCAACCCAAAAAAAAAAAAAAAAAAAAGAGGCCCACAGCAAAGAATTGGTAATTTGAAATGAAACTGAGATGTAAACAATCTTGTTGGTTTTGTGGTCCAGGGTCACATATGGCATAAATCGGGAGTTTTTAATTCTGGTTCTACAGACCAAAATTACATATATTTATTGGGTATATGTTGTTATGTTGGTGTTTTACTACCCTGGAATGGGCAAGAAGGAGCTTTTTCTCATTATTTTCAGTGCTGAAAAAGACTTTCTCTGTCCCAGATGTTAAAAGTGAGCTATCATTTCTATTTTCAGTGTATATGAAATGCTATTTAAGTTATTTTTTTCTTTCAGAATTTTTAAAAAGTTTTTCTCATTTAGGGCCATGAACATGTCTAAATAAGTTGTGTTCCAAATTTGAAGGTGATATATAAAAAAAATGAGGTTCATATAATTTATTTTAGGCGTTATACCAAAACTAGCTGCCAGGTGCCACTCAGCAACATTGATTTTTTAATGCAATTTTCGAGTCGACAATATCAATGGATATTAAAGGGTTAGTTCACCGAAAAATGAAAATTATGTAATTAATAACTCATGTTGTTCCAAACCCGTAAAACCTCCGTTCATCTTCGGAACACAGATTAAGATATTTTAGATTTAGTCCGAGAGCTCTCAGTCCCTCCATTGAAACTGTGTGCACGGTATACTGTCCAAGTCCAGAAAGATAATAAAAACATCTTCAAAGTAGTCCATGTGACATCAGAGGGTCAGTTAGAATTTTATGAAGCATCCCAAATACATTTTGGTACAAAAATAGCAAAAACTACGACTTTATTCAGCATTGTCTTCTCTTCCATGTCTGTTGTGAGCGAGTTCAAAACACAACAGTTCAATGATATCCGGTTTGCGAACGAATCACTCGATGTAACCGGATCTTTCTTGAACCAGTTCACCAAATCAAACTGAATCGTCTGAAATGGTTCTCGTCTCCATTAAGCATTAATCCACAAATGACTTAAGCTGTTAACTGAACGAGTCAGTCTGCTTCAGAGTGCTTCAGTGCCACTGAAAGAGCTTTGTCTTTTCTGTGGTAAAGATGTCATTTCACCTGTGTGTCGATATTTGGCTCTTCGTGACGGCCATGATCGCTGTGTCACGTGTCTGGGCTTTCAGCACGCTGAGACTGTGTTCATGGATAACTCATGTTCACATTGTGGGGACATGACCATCTCTGCATTAAGATCAGGACTTGATTACCTTAAAAAGGTATAGAGTTCCCTCTACCACACCCTGCTAGCTCCTCTTCTCGTTAGAAGGCTATTTCGGCTGGTGGCCAGGGTGATCTGAGTGTTACCGTGTGGGCTTCCCCAATGAGCCAGGCTCCTCGGGCCACACCCCCTCACACGTCACAGCCCCTTGAGTTTCCTGATGAGTTTGCTAGACCCTCTCAGGCTCCTGACATCTCATTCGGGGCTTGGTAGGAAGACCTAATGTCCATCGCCACATCACAAGCCAGGCTTGAGTCCTCGAGAGATTGTTGCCCAAGTCTCGAGCTGACAGCTGCGCTTTCCTGGGCAGCAAAGAGAATCTAGCTTAAGTGGAATCCTCCACCCTGTGTCGAGCACTCAAGGCTGGATGATTGGTTCCTGGGTTCTAACCCTCTGGTTTCTTTCTTCCCGGAGGTGCACCAGGAAGTGAACAGTTCATAACTGCATGAGACCGTTCTGGTGCTTCCTTCGCCTTCACTGCCCTCGATGGCGGAGCGGCCAATGGGTATGCTGGGATACCCCCAGTTGAGCGTTCTGCTGCGATGCAACTGTGTCCACAGAGCACCTCCACATGGTGTGGTGGCCCCAAGCTTCCCTTCAAGGCCTGTAAGTTCTCATCCATGTTTGTGGCCAAGGCTTCCAGAGCTGTGGGTCAGGCCACTTCTGCCCTGCATCCATGGCCACCCTTCAGGTCTACCAGGTCAAGGTGGTGAATGAGCTCTATTGGGGCAGTGCTGACCCAGGGGTTTTGCAAGAGGCACACTCTGCTTCCGACCTCGCTCTCCGGCGACGAAGGTTACTGCGCGCTCCTTGGGTCAGGTGATGTCCACTTTGGTGGTTCAGATGCGCCACCAATGGCTAAACCTGGCAGACATGAGGGAGTCTGATCGAACTCCCAGGCTGGCCTCTTCGGCTATATGGGGGAAATTTTTGCCCAGCAGTTCTCTGCCGCTCAGAACCAGTCTGAGGCCATCAAGCAACTGGTTTTCGGGACAACTGGGAAAAGAGCAAACTCCCCTGTGCAGAGGATCTCTTTTCTCGTTATGGAAATAGACTCGGTTGCCATGTTCAGGCAGCTTACGAATTAGCATGCGCTCCACTGAAACTGTTTTTAGAGACTCCTGGGGCATATGGCATCCGCAGCGGCAGTTATATCACTTGGGTTGCTCCATAATAGACCGCTTCAGCAATAGCTTCACGACCGAGTCCTGAGATGGGCATGGCAACAATGCACGATCTGAGTGTCTGTCACTCTGGTCTGCATCCGAACCTTCACCCCATGGTTGGACCTCTCATTTCTACGGGCTGGTGTTCCCCTAGAACCAGTGTCCAGACATGTTGTGGTGTCAACAGATGCCTTTGCCACAGGCTGGGGTGCCATGTGCAACGGGCATGCTGCGTCGGGTTCCTGGACTGGCCTGCTGTGGGCCGCAAGTATGCATTTCCCCAGTGAGCCTTCTTGCACAGACATTGTGCAAGATCAGGGAGGATGAGAAGCAGGTCCACATGGTTGTGCCTTTTTGGCCCGGCCCGAACTGGTTCCCCTAGGGCTGGGTATTGTTCAAAATCTTTCGATCTGGTACCAAGTTCGATACCTCAGTTGTTTCGATACTGGTTCCTAACAATACTTTTTTTCTATACCATATGTTTTAAAATCCATTTCAACATCAACACAAATACATTAAACACAAAACTTTTATTTTTCACCTTAATTAAAAACTCACTCAGGATCAGTGATGTGGGTAACGCGTTACAAAGTAACGCGTTAGAGTACTCTAATTACTTTTTTCCTGAAATGTGTAACTTAACGCGTTAGTTTCGTGCGTAAGTAATCAGTAACTTCGTTATTTTTTTAAAAAAGTAATCCGTTATTTTAAGGAAAGGAAAATCCCGACTGCAGCCTGCTTTTTGTCAGACAGTATGCCTAGGTCTACTGTGCCACCTGCGGATGTATCAGTGGAGCCGAAGCTCTGTGATCGTAAAGTCAATGGCTGTGATGCGTCTGTGCCCTGCGCCTGACCCTGTGTGTGTCGAACTCCCGGCAAGATAGCAGAGAGGACAGCGTTTGGTTTATGGAAGTACGCACATTATTTTCAATGTGTCAACGAAAGAGAAAAGAACATAACGGTAAAATGCACACTCTGCTTTGGTGAAAAGCTTCTGTCGACCGCCAAAAATTCTACCTCAAATTTAACGCTACGTTTTAGTCACTACTTTGAAGAGTAAATGTAAGAGGACTGTGTTAAAGCGAATTTAGGCTTGTGACTGTGAGTGACACTTTAATAATAATTAGTTCAGCTATTAAGCGATTTGTCATTTGCCTGTGTGGCAGTGAAGGATTTAATTCGGTTTGTTATCATTTTTGTTTGACAGGCAGCTGTTAATTTCTGTTAGATCATTGGCTGGCTGGTTGTTCATCATTTCTAAATGGATTTAAATCTGCAAGCCTGTTTAAGGTTGTGTTTACAAGTAAGCATACGTGTACTTTGATAACTGCATTATTTAAAGTTAAAGAAAAATCAGGAGTTATCTTGGGGTGCTCATAATATACAGTAGCCTAGGCTACCCGGGCTGGGTAACGTTAGGTGCGAATTTTGATTAATAATATGTTCTGTGATAATAAATAAATAAAACGCCATGTGGAATAGCCGATTGCTGACTGTCTTTCCTGTTATTGTTATCCTGCAGTGTTAATTTAGTCGGATGACTGACGTTATTCATTGTCGGGAGTCACGACTTCTAGGTGCATTTAAAGGGGCCAGGGGCTGTGTCTGTCGTGTGTCATGTGTGAGCCGCTGCAAACGGCTTTTAATTTTTGGTAACGCATGAGTACTCTAACGCGTTACTTTTATGAATAGGTAACGCTGTATCATAACTGATTACTTTTAATTGATGGTAACGTTGTAACCTAACTAACTACTTTCCAAAGTAACTATACCCAACACTGCTCAGGATAACATTATTAATACAACTGGTTGTGTTTTTTGGATAGGGGTGCGCCATTCAGGGGCGGACTGGGACCAAAAAGTTGCCCTTGATTTTCTGTCCCTGGGCCTATTGTGTTTTCCAGTCCAATGGGCTATCGTGAGTAGTGATGTAAAATTCCTAAGTGGATTCGCGTTGTTCACTCGTTTGATTGGGTGAAACGGATCGTAGCTGATTGTTTGCATTTGTTTCTAAATATTGCTGATTCAAGCGTTTTAAACAATTTGCGCGCATTCAGAGCTTGCGCTCACTCATTCAAAGTTGTTGTGTGACTGCGAGTATCTTCAGAAATCCTCCCCGTCACGTCAAGTGATGGTGGACAGCCAATCACGGCGAATTTAGGTCCTTAAATGCACGTATGCTACAAGCTCACACAGACACAGCCGCTTGACAAAAAAAAAAACACGCCCGCTTGGCTTTTGCAACCGAAAGATAAATAATTTTTCGATACTCATAGTATCGAAGTTTTTCGTTCTATACCATAAAGGCATCGAAGTTCGGTACCCAGCCCTAGGTTCCCCAAACTTGTTATTCTCGCAACAGCCCCTCCCTATCCAATTCCATTGAGGAAAAACCTTCTTTCTGAAACTTCTACCCTGAGGGCTGGGTACCTCTGAATTCATGTGTATCACCACATCTCGGTTGATACCTGCCTTTATTAAGTCCTCCTATGAGCAGGCAGCCTGCTAGCATACGTCCAGCTCGAATATGCGGTGATCTTAATTTAGAAACGCATCAACTGTAACTCAGTGATTACGCAACGAAGAGACATGAGAGATATATCTATAGAAAGCTTGACGTCCACTTTTAAACTAAATAAGTGCTACCGAAAACAAATATTCTGTGATAAAGTAATCCATATGAAAACAATGTGATGTCCGTCTTTCACGTCTCCCTTCAATATATCTAATGCGACCACACCCACGCTCTGAACGCGGTATTGAGATTATAATATTTCACTTGAAGCTTGCGGCTTGTAAAGGCCCATACAGAAAACAAAGCAGCGAGACCGTTCTTCAAGTTTTTTATTTTATTTTACAGTTTGCTTAGCGCTGAGATGAATAAGACATAATTCATCCAAAGAAGAAGTGCTGAGGATTACCTCAGGATTTGAGTTTTGGATTTCCTCAGAAAAAAGAATGAAGTGCTTTATTCAGCAGAGATCATAAACATGAGTATGTCTCTTTTTATTTATTTATTTATATTCTTGTACTTGTTTTCACATAACGTGTAAACATTTTACTAGTTAGACATTTTCCAAACTATAATTCATGACTAAATGTATAATCAAGTGAAACTTGAAGGTTCAAGAACAATATACTCGATACCATTCAAAAGCTTGATGTAAATATAAATGTAATAAATAAATGTAAATATAACAAATGTAACAAACAATGCTGTTCTTTAAATTTATATGAAAAAAAAAACTAAAAAAAATATTATCTTCTCTTTTCAACATTAATATTGTTTTATTTATTTTTTTAGTAGAAAATCTAAATATTAGAAGAATTTCTGAAGGATCGTGTGACTGGAGTAATGAAGCTAAAAATTCAGCTTTGGTTGTTCCTAATAAACAGTTTAACTGCACTTGCAAGTGAATATTAAATTATTTTGTGGGATAATTAAATATATTCTAAATAAACTACAAACATAAAAATATATAGATTTATTTTGTCCTCACATTTTTTCTTATAACTCTCCCCTCTCAGTCACACACCTGACTGAAAGGCTCATTATGCATCTCATTATGTGGGCCTTTGTCTTCTCAGATGTAAATCACAATATAATGCATGATAGTTCACCCCCTCTCGCATAGACCCTTTCTACACAAAAAAAAAAGTGTAGAAAACTAGAAAAATTGTTTTCTGTGAGTGAGTAAAAAAGATTTTCACATCATTTAGAAAGAAAAATTCTAGGCTACAATATCCAGTTCTCAAAAGTCCCGTGAACCAATTTTCTGTATGTGTTTTATGGCCTTATTCAAGTGATTCAAGTTGCTATTCACGCATAAACATTGTTGTCTCAAAAACACGATCATGTATATACATGCTGGTCACAAATTATTATAGCAATATTTAGATAACAGTAATATTAGACTTAAACCATTTAGATGTTTATAAGCCACAGAAAAAAGCACAAATGTCAGGGCATGACAAACCCCCTTAGACCTCAGAGGGTTAAGTTAGAGATTTTAAACTTTATATGACGTTCTTTACATGGTTTGTTTGAGCCTAACAGCTTTTAAGTTTTAAATATTTTAAAAATCTATTAGCCAGTATACGATGTTGCTTACAGTACCAAAACTGAAACATGTTTGAGAAAGCTAACAAATTTACAAACATTAAATGTTATATTTTGCTGTTTTTACAGTGACTGATGAGGATGTACGAATATTTATTTGCCTAAGGGTAGCGCACAAACGACTGCTTACTGGCAGCCGCAATAACGCCAGAGATGGCTGAAAGTAACATTATCAATAAACAACCATATTTACAGTAATTAAAGTCTGCTTGCATTTTTTAGGAATGTTGAGGTTTGTTAACCATGGCAAAAACGTCATCTTGACATCTTCCACAATTTCATACCCGTTTTAGTCCAAGCTGATAATTTTAGTGTGATTTTTATCTGAGTGATTGCAATATGTTTATATATGGGTCATTATACGAAAACGTGCCATTTCCCACTTTTAATGTTTGATTTTCAAAGTACTGTTTTGTAAATCTTTAAGCCTCTTTTTGGATGAAGTAGATCCTTACCTCTCAGTAAAATGTGCCGTGCCATCTCAGGCTAAATTATTATTATTATTATTATTTTTACATATAACTAATTTAAATGTGTGTGCTTGGTCAACCCTGTTAGCGACATATTCATTACTTTCTGAAAAGGTTTTAAATACATATATAGAACAAATCTGATATACTGTGAAAGATAACCCCCCCCCCCCTTGTTACATTAAGAGTGTTTGTGAATTGAGAATATTGAAAGTTTTATTGTTTTTTAGTGGATGAATACGTTCATTTCCAAATGACACTCTCCCAGGATCTTCTGTTTTAAGAAAAATGTATGTAAACAAAAATAAAACACCTCAATTCAATTTTGAGTGGATTATTAGCCTCTCTAACTAAACATTTACAATTAGTTGATTACATTTTTATTTTTTAAATTATATTAGAATATTAGAATATACAAGAAACAGGGTTGACACATCAGTAACAGGGTTGACAACAGTTACCGTATTGTTTATACTGCTTGTTTGAGTTACAGTTATGGTTGTAATGGAGTCTTAATTGGACATTCATAAACCTTTAATTCAGCATGACTAATCAGCATATTTTGTAGACGGCTCTATTGAGATATTTTAGCATATAAATGATGAAAAACCAAAACTTGTCTATTAAAATCTGTTTGCATGAACTTTAACTTTAAAATGGATGTGAAAAAAATGAAGTGACGTGACTTTCAGCCAAGTATGGTGACACACACAGAGCAGTGAGCAGTGAACACACACACACACACGCACTTGCTGCTTTGGCTGTTCTGCTTTTCACTTGTGCTGCTCTCCAGTTCCACTCCGCTCTCCCTTCTCTCTCATTTAGTTCACTAACTGACTGCTTTTTCCCTGTGTCTCTGTCCTTTCTCCATTTTGCCCTCACATTTCCTAAATATGCTTCTCATCTCTCAGGATCAGCATCTCTACGTTGTCTGTTTCTCAGCTGAAGAAAGAGGCATCCTAACAAAATCAAATCAAATAAAAATACAAAAAACACTTTAACAGCAACCTTGTTAATTTATTGACTTCATGATGTAAATACTATTACTGTAGTAAGAAAAGTACGTCTGTTAAAATTCTCAGTCATCCAGGTCAAAGTAATCCAAGAAGGGTTGGCTCAGGGGTGACAACCCCACAGAGGTTAAATACCTGGCATCCCCCATCAGTCATTTAAAACTGAAGAAAGCCCTTGGATGAGAGGAAATATCTTCAAATATGTAAGTAACAAGTCCAGTTGCCTTTGATTTAACCCTTCTTGGGTATACAAGACAAAAACACTTGAACGAGCTGTGTTCAACCAAGTCTCTACATTTCTCACACACAAGAACCTCCTTGACAGCAACCAATCTGGCTTCAGAGGTGGACATTCAACTGACACGGCCTTGCTCTCCTATCAAACCTTTGCAATTAATTCAGAACGCGGCAGCTAGATAAATTTTTAATGAGCCAAAAAGAAGACACGTCACACCTCTGTTTATCATTTTTATCAATTTGCACTGGCTTCCAATAGCTGCTCGCATAAAATTCAAGGCATTGATGTTTTGCCTACAAAACTACCACTGGCTCTGCACCAATTTACCTAAATTTGTTACTTCAGACTTATGTGCCCTCTAGAAGTTTGCGTTCTGCAAGTGAACGTTGCTTGAAAGTCACTTTTACAGACTTTTAAATTAAATGTTCCCTCCTGGTGGAATGACTTCCCCAAATCAATCCGAGCAGCTGAGTCCTTAGCCATCTTCAAGAATCGGCTTAAAACTCATCTCTTCCATCTTTATTTGACCCTCTAACTTTAACACTCACTATTCTAATTCTATTCTTAAAAGAAAAATCTAACTACCTTTTCTAATCTTTTTGTATTCTATTTTCTTTTCATTTATTATGCTATTGTATATGTGTTCGTGTGTATGTGTAAAGACCTCTAACACTAGCTTGCTCTATTTTTTTTACTCTATCTGTTTTCTTTTTATTTATTATATTATTTAAAATCCCATGCTACGTGTACTGTGTTAACCTAACTGAGACTTGTTATAGCACTTATATATCATTGCTCTTTTTGTTGTTTTTGATTGCTTCAACTGTCTTCATCTGGAAGTCGCTTTGGATAAAAGCGTCTGTTAAATGAATAAATCTAAATGTATACAACATGGGTAAGACACACAAAAGCATACGTGCGTCATCCCTGTTACCCTGGAATGGTAACAGGGTTGACGAAAAAGGTTATTGGCAGCCATTACTAGCCATGAGGTATCGGTAAAGACACCACATTATGTGCCTTAATGAGAGGCTTAAACATTGTTATATATGTAAATTTTTAGATATGTCCAAATTACTTTTTAACTTATACTTTTCTGGTAACAGGGCTGACACAATGAGCATGTCCCTGTCTTTTAGACATTACATAAACTCAAAGAAAATTCATTAAAAAGAAGAGAACACTTGTCTTCTACCATCAACTTCATGAAAGGCAGATGATGTCACTTCCTGGAACTGATGTAACTTTTGGAACAGTCCATTATCTTTAAAGAGGTGTTTTCATAAAAAGTAACAGGGTTGACGAGAACCTAGGGACCCGACTAAATTGTTTTTTTGTTTTTTTTGACACATGTGAAGAATAAAATCCATTCATGGCTAATGAACTGACATTTAAGGCTTTATACTACTATATATTTTTTTATGATGGTTTGACTTTTTTGGCCCTGATAGCAAGTAGAATTAAAAAAAATCATACTAAGGGACAGGCCATTTTCAACATTTCTGCAAGATGCTTTGCACAAAAATGTGATTAAAATCCTTTAAAAACAAAAGAAACAGAAATTAATTTATTCTTATATTATGAGACATATTATGGAAACTAAATTATAAAAGATTTTATTTGTTTTATGGTTTATTAAGATTTACAGAGCTTTTTTTTCTGAGGGACACAAAATGGCATGTTTTCGTATAATGACCCATATATATAAACACTTTCGTTATTGTTTTTACAACCTTCAATTAGAAAACTGAGAAAATAACAAACTTTGAAACTTAACCTATGATAAGTCACAATGTTTTTCAAAGGAATTGAAAACTCCCCAATCTGGAGTATCCACGGAGGAATGAGGTGACACAGCGATCTCATGGAAGTGGTTTGCTGACACGCATGAGGCAATTTGGTCTAAACCCTCAATAACATCTTTAATTTTAATTGCCTCATGCATTTCAGAGAACCCTTCTGTGGCAGGAAGAAAGCAGCCAGGGTCATCACCAGAGCAGCCAGGGTCATCAGATGAAAGCAGGTAGGGCTGTGCGATATAGGGAAAATATCTAATTGCGTTTTTTTTTTTGACAGATATTGCGATTTGATTTGTGATTTTTATATTTACAAAGTCAATCTTCAGCTTAATATTGTCAATAATGTGCAGCACAGTATGATTACACAGTATGATTATCATTACCCTGCTGAAAAAATTAATTCTTACATTTTCCATGAAATGCCAACCATTAAAGTTTCCATGAAATGCCAACCATTACAAAATTAGGAATGCAATAGGAATTACTGTTGATCTACCCAATACTAATTTTCGTTTTAAACGAGAGCCAGGGGCGAACCTGCATCGAGCCTCATCCATACTGCCAGATGCGCTCGTGGAGATTTGCGTGGCAGGGCCACGCGAGAATATAACAGAGCGTTACAAAACTGACTGCGTGATGGCGGCAAGTGTGAACGGCTTGTCCGTGACACGGGATTCGTGCAGCGAAGGAAAGAGAGGGGCGAGTATGAGAAGCATTCAGAGACACAGTGAATTCTCTTCTGAATTGGGAATTAAGTGAATGCAATGTTTTATTTTAACATAAAACTAATTTATTTTTATGTTAAAATAAAACATTGCATTCACTTAATTTTTGTGTCAATCTGAATGGAATAAAATGTGCCTTCATGTGCTATTGACATTTTCATAAATACAACTTCAGGAGGCATCCAGGTGCATCTTCAGAGTAGGAACTGTGATTGAGAAACTTGGGGATAACTTGAATACCAGAGTTTACAAATCTAAAGAACTTTTAACATGGCCTAAAGGAGAATGCATTCGGTAGTGCATTTACATTTATTTGTTTAGCGGACACGTATATGAAATTACTTATTATGAGAATAACAATCAATCAAACCAACAAAAATTCATCAATTTGTTAGTGCTATGACAAGTCCTAGTTAGCCTAAAACAGTATATGTAGCAAGGCTGAGCTGAATATATATATATATAACACACACACACTAACACACACACAGGTCCTTCTCAAAAAATTAGCATATTGTGAAAAAGTTCATTATTTTCCATAATGTAAGGATAAAAATTAAACTTTCATATATTTTATACTCATTGCACACCAACTGAAATATTTCAGGTCTTTTATTGTTTAAATACTGATGATTTTGGCATACAGCTCATGAAAACCCAAAATTCCTATTTCAAAAAATTAGTATATTTCATCCAAACAATAAAAGAAAAGGGTTTTTAAATACAAAAAAAAAAAAAAGTCAACCTTCAAATAATTATGTTTGGTTATGCACTCAATACTTGGTCGGGAATCCTTTTTCAATGCAGCGTGGCATGGAGGCAATCAGCCTGTGGCACTGCTGAGGTGTTATGGATGCCCAGGATGCTTTGATATAGCGGCCTTAAGCTCATCCAGAGTGTTGGGTCTCTCAACTTTCTCTTCACAATATCCCACAGATTCTCTATGGGGTTCAGGTCAGGAGAGTTGGCAGGCCAATTAAGCACAGTAATACCATGGTCAGTAAACCATTTACCAGTGGTTTTGGCACTGTGAGCAGGTGCCAGGTTGTGCTGAAAAACGAAATCTTCATCTCCATAAAGCTTTTCAGCAGATGGAAGCATGAAGTGCTCCAAAATCTCCCGGTAACTAGCTGCATTGACCCTGCCCTTGATAAAACACAGTGGACCAACACCAGCAGCTGACATGGCACCCCAGACCATCACTGACTGTGGGTACTTGACACTGGACTTCAGGCATTTTGGCATTTCCTTCTCCCCAGACTTCCTCCAGACTCTGGCACCTTGATTTCCGAATGACATGCAAAATTTGCTTTTATCCGAAAAAAGTACTTTGGACCACTGAGCAACAGTCCAGTGTTGCTTCTCTGTAGCCCAGGTCAGGCACTTCTGCCGCTTTTTCTGGTTCAAAAGTGGCTTGACCTGGGGAATGCGGCACCTGTAGCCCATTTCCTGCACACGCCTGTGCACGGTGGCTCTGGATGTTTCTACTCCAGACTCAGTCCACAATCTTCCTCAGGGTCCTGTCACCTCTTCTCGTTGTGCAGCGTTTTTTTGCCACACTTTTTCCTTCCCACAGACTTCCCACTGAGGTGCCTTGATACAGCACTCTGGGAACAGCCTATTCGTTCAGAAATTTCTTTCTGTGTCTTACCCTCTCTCTTGAGGGTGTCAATGATGGCCTTCTGGACAGCAGTCAGGTCGGCAGTCTTACCTATGATTGCGGTTTTGAGTAATGAACCAGGCTGGGAGTTTTTAAAAGCCTCAGGAATCTTTTGCAGGTGTTTAGAGTTAATTAGTTGATTCAGATGATTAGGTTAATAGCTCGTTTAGAGAACCTTTTCATGATATGCAAATTTTTTGAGATAGGAATTTGGGGTTTTCTAGAGCTGTATGCCAAAATCATCAGTATTAAAACAATAAAAGACCTGAAATATTTCATTTGGTGTGCAATGAATCTAAAATATATGAAAGTTAAATTTTTATCATTACGGAAAATAATTAACTTTTTCACAATATGCTAATTTTTTGAGAAGGACATATACACACACACACACACACACACACATATATATATTTATATATATATATATATTTATATATATATATATATATATATATATATATATATATATATATATATATATATATTAGGGGTGTAACGATACGCGTATTCGTATTGAACCGTTCGGTACGACGCTTTCGGTTCGGTACGCGGTACGCATTATGTATACCGAACGGTTCGTTGGAGTAATTAATTATATTTGAAAAACAAAAAAAAAAAAAAGAGAGAGAGAAATATAATGATATGCGTTCAACAAGGTAGCCCAATAACCCAAACAACGTAACAGGCAACGCCCCTGACACTCCCGAAGAAGAAAAAAACACCATCTTATATGTTTATGTTAGGCTACTCAGCAGGCGCTCGCTCACTCAGTACGCGCTGAGCTCGTTGCAAAATAGCCAATGCGTTTAACAGACTAGAAATGAGAAGATCCTCCAATAACCAACAGGTCTGGTGTTTGGGTGCACTTTGGATTCCCTTTAAGCTATAATGGTGATGGCAAGAGAGTGGTGGATAAAAAAACAACGGTATGTCGCATCTGCAACATGACAGGGTACACTTATATTTCTGGTCTGTTAAATGCATTCGACATTTTGCAACAAGCCTTCAGCGCGTGCTGAGTGAGCGAGCGGGGGCCGTTCACATATCGTGCCTAAAAACGCATGGAAAACGCTAAGCGCGTCTTTCTCCTCCTTTCCAAAGCGCTCGGGCAGAAGCGCTCATGAGGCGTCTGTCTTTGCTAAGCAACAATGACGTGCTCTCTCCATGAGACGCGGAAATTTCAGCGAAGGATAAATGGATTTGCAGCTCTAAAAATCGCTTGCAGTAGCTCTGCTACTAAATTTATTTCAAAATTGCAATCCATATACAACTATGATCAGCTGATCCTTCATCTTGGCTGAGCTCTCAACGTTGTTACGGGAAAGGATGAAGCTGATTGGTTGGTTCTTGTCACATGACCCGCGGGGCGCTTGCGGCATTCTGAAAAGTTGAGATGTTTTTACATTTTGCTGTATCTAAAACGTATCGAACCGAACCGAACCGAACCGTGACATCAGTGTATCGTATCGAACCGAACCGTGAATTTTGTGAACCGTTACACCCCTAATATATATATATATATATATATATATATATATATATATATATATATAGAAAAAGAAAAACAGACCGAATAGAAAGTAATTGTAATAACAGGTCAAGTGTTTATGAAAACCATGTGTCTTTGTTTCTTTAAAATGGATTATTGGTTTTATTATTTTTTCAAATACAGCTATTTTGTTAGTGTCAAGCCCTTCTCTTGTTCAAGTTCCAAAGGACACATGGGTGACTCAAATTTTCAGCTCAATCGGTTTTATTTTTATTTTGGCTTTGTCAGTTGATTGGTCTGTTCATTAAATTAGCTTGTAAACCTTTAAAAACAGAAAACGTCTCAGGTTACGAATGTAACCATGGTTCCCTGAGGGGGAACAAGACACTGCGTCCTCTGAAGGGACACTATGGGGAACACCTCATCGTGACCCGTGTCTGAAGCATACTTTGAAAAACGGCAACGTGTTGGCCGGCGACAGCCTCTGACGTCGATACCGGCGCAACTATAAATACACACCCGTAGGACCCGTCACTTATCTTCTTCGTGAAGCTTGCGTCCGAAGCATGGCAGGGAGCTAGAGGATGCAGTGTCTCGTTCCCTCTCAGGGAACCATGGTTACATTCGTAACCTGAGACGTTCCCTGTCAAGGGAACTTCGAACTGCATCCTCTGAAGGGACACTATGGGGAACAGTATACCCACACCGCCATGCTGAGGGGAGTGCAGGCCAGAATCATGGCAAACACTAAGTACCAACTCTACCATTTCACCGGGAGTCGCCCCTGGGACGGTTCGATGGCTGTCCATAACATTATCCCTTATGGCCAAAGGCCTAAGCTACATAGCCAACTTACCTGCAGCTCGTAAATGGAATGGCCCGGGAGAAGAGCAATTGGAGGACGGAACGTACAGATGAAGCCTCGGCCACGCCTGTACCAAAACTGTGCCGCAAAACTGATCCATCCAAATCTGGCCAACCTTTCCAACTCTGGTTCAACACCTTGGTGCGGATGCGCCATTCCCGAGCCTCAGCCCCTGCCTCAGCAGGATGCCTGCTCTCACAGTGCGTCTCAAAACAGTATGTAGTACTGGAGTGATCCGATGAAAAAAACGAGAATTCAGTCTCCCGCTGAGAGGAGGAGTCTGAGCTCCGAGTAGCATGCTCATAGGCGACCCTTTCAGAAAAGGGGAGCGCTGCTAACTACCACGAGAATTGCCCACACAGCCCCCCATGTTGAGGGGTAGTGCTTGAGGTGTATAACAAATACACACTGGTTGAATGAAACCCAAGGAACCTCGGGGCTAATCATCTTAAGAAAGGGAACGAAGCGGAGCGCGTAACCCTTACAGTACAGGATTCCAGAAAGTGTGCAGAGCCTTGCGTGCACACTTACCACTTATGTGGATTTCAGAAAGTGTGCAAAGCATTAACGTGCACACTGACCACCATGTGGTTTTGAGAAAGTACACAGGCTTAGCGTGTGTACTGAAAGGTTACCTGACAACCACAGTATGTGGGAGCTCACCTTCAGAGAGACCTATGAAGCCTACTATCTGATAACCACAATATGTGGGAGTTCACCTACAGAGAGGCCTAGAGCGGCCTACTACCTGTTACCAGATAACCACCTCAGTGGAAGGTAATATGGAACTCGACTCCAGGGAGGCCTGGTAAGGCCTACTACCTGACAACCACAAACCGTAGGAGCTCGTTTTTAAGTGGAAACGCACAGTATGTGGGAGCTAAATCTCCAGGGAGGCCTGGTGAGGCCTACTACCAGACAACCACAGTATGTGGGAGCTCACCATCTGAGAGCCCTGATGAAGCCTACTACCTGATAACCACAATATGTGGGAGTCCACACAGCCCCTCATGTTGAGGGAAGGGATGCTTGGGGTGTATAACAAATACACACTGGTTGAATGAAGCCCATGGACCCCAGGGCTAATCATCTTCAGAAAGGGAACGTAGCAGAGGGCGTAACCCCTACCGTACAGGATTTTAGAAAGTGCACAGAGCCTTGCGTGCCCCCTTACGTGGATTTGAGACCTGGGTCGCACGGGAGAGGCGAGCTCCAACCCTCAAGGGGAGCATCACCTGAGACAGTACATACAGAAGGACTCCGTAACTACCATCTCCCCGGATGCGCCAAGCGGCCAGGCGGCCCCTCAGGGTGACCTGGCCGGACATCCATGAAATTCCCTGCAGTGCTGTGCCAGTTCTGACAATCAGCCAGGCTCCTCGGGAGGGGGTGTGGGATGAGCAACCGCAGAGCGCTTGGTTCCCACACGCGGGACTCGCTCCGCAGTGGGTGTCGCGCCCGAACCCATGTACCACGGCCGCCTGCCGAAAGCCTGTGATCATGGCCAGAGCACAAGGCTGGAACTGAGCACTGTAAAGGAAAGTCCCAGAGTTTGTTAGTAGACATATAACCACCAGCAACATAACACCCATAAGCAGAAAGGTTTACATACTCACCCACCTCACGTCCCCTTTTGGTCCGTACCGTCAGTAAGGTGGTCACTATGAAAATAGGATCGACCAAAACATAACAGGTCCAGGATAGGAGACTGTTATGTGAGAAACTTTCCACCTAACCCCGATCAGGGGGAGCACTGGTGGCTACAGGGGAATTAGGCAGGGGAGAAATAAAACAGAAGTTAAAAACATCCAACAGGAAGTGACTAACTCCTAGGTATCGCTCCGATCCGGAAGAGAACGCTGCCTCGTCTGAATCACATCCCTCAGACCTTGCTTACCTCTTCTTGACCCGTGATTCCTCTTGCCTCTTGCCTGACACTAGCCTTCTGCGCCCGTCTTCGATCCTCAGATCGAGATGGGCCAGGACCCCTTTGTTGTTCGGGCTCTGCTGCTGCGTATGATTTACCATTTAAGCGGGATGTATCCTGGAAGGGCTTAGATGGCAAAGAGGGAGATTTTAGAGAGGATTTTCCCCCACTGAGAGATAGCTATCTAGCATCTCTTCTACAGGGGGCATCCTCTCATAGCCGTTCTTGTGCATGCCATCGATATCAGCATATGTCGTATGCTGAAACCGATGGATGCGGGAGAAAAACAGCCTCTTCCATTCCTTTTCGACTTCTGCCTGTAGGTCAGGCAAGAATGGAAGGCTCACCTGGGCTGGCGGGCTACGGTCAGACAAATAACGCTCATCGAGGCGACCTCGCGATGTTACCTTTCTGGCACGCTTCCATGGCAAGCTTTTTTTTTTTTTTTGCCATGGCGCGATCCTTAACCTCTAGCAGCTCCCCATACACAGAGCAGAAGAAAAGAGCTGCTCAGCCTCAGCTTCTTCGCCACTCTCAAATATCTCCTTTTTTTCTGGGTAGAACCCAGCAGAGCACTAACTTCAGTGTCAGAATGGGTTAATGACAACGCATCTTCCTCCCGAAGTTCGCTCTCGTTTGCCGCCGGAGAGTGTGAGAGGAAAAGTCCCTCTCTACACTCCTCAGCGAGATCCACCTGTGATCCCCACGAGCTCATTCTCCTCCGTGCCTCGGCAATGGTGGGTCCTGAGCCGCGAGATCCAGATGGCTGTCCCTCTTTCCACGAAAAAAGTGAGACAAACGAGAGCGGAGCTTTTTCATAGAAAAACGCTCGCAGTGTGCACAGATTGCCCCCTCAAGGACATCGCGTGCCTGCTCTTCGCCCAAACAAGAGATGCAACGACTGTGTGTGTGTCATCAGGTGTCAAATATCGATGACATGGATGCACACACTGTTTAAACGCCTTGCTAGTAGGGATGTGCAACAGTGATCGAGTACTCGACCGCGACAGCGATGATCGATCTCATAAACGATGAACGAAATTATTATTATTTTTTTTATTATTGGTTATGGCAGCACGTTGGGCGGCGCCCTGATCTCTGATTGGTTAGCTTCCCACTTGATACCTCAAAAGACGTTAGAAGACAGATAATCATGGCCTCAAAATCACGTAAGTGATGGCTGGTTTCCCTTTGAGAAGAACGATGAAAATACAGTTCAGGGTAAGCTGTGCAGCGCCAAGCTGTCACACACATCTACAACAAATATAATCCGCTATCATCTAAAATGTGTACATAAAATATTTGGCGATAACAGAGCGGCAACTCAGACGAGCATTGAATCACTTGCCGTAAGACCTAAATGCAACGCAGGCAGAACCGAGAAGACGACAAAGCTGTTCGCTGAAATGGTGGTGAAAGATTTGCTGCCCATTAGTTTCAGGGACAGAGAAGGTTTACTTGTCCAGTGGTACCTGGCTGTTCCTGCAACATCTGTTCCAGCGGAGCGAATTTATTCCACTAAATGTGAACAGGCTGTGCACTCGGCTCTCATCGGAGCACGTAGACCGACTTATCTTTTTGAATAGACATTTTAATGTTTCACCGGTCGTGGTAAATATAATATCCATTTTTTTTAAATAATATTATTATTTTAGTTTTGAGCTTTAGCCATAGTTAAAATATCTAGGCTATTGGTCTCTGTTTTATACCTTATAATAGTTGTTTGGTTAAACTTGGTGAACTTTTTTCTTTATTTTTTAAAAACTACGTTTCACCGCTGGATCAAAATATGCTGCTAAAGTTATATTGGAAGACAATGTTTTGTTAAAAAAAAAATGCAGTTGAATAAAGTACCAAAAAAAAAAAAAGTATCTTTGTGTGTTAATTTTTAAATCACAGACAAATAATGAAATGGTCTTTATAAAATAAAAATGCACTGGATATATTTGTACCCTAATTACATTAAACATATTCGTAGAGATGACGAAAATTATTTGTTTTTAATAGTTTTTATCTTAAATATATTTTAAATCTTATTCAATCCCAGTTTCACTTTTGGTCAATTTCACATCTGCATCGGCGAATTTCTTTTTTTCAGATAAAAGTTGCAAGAGCTAGTCTATATCTGATTAATTAACATTAACAATTATGCTGAAATCGCTGCATATCAGCGATTCGTTTCATGCTCATATAAGCAATGCACGATAATGATATTGCTCTTAAATGTTTTTTTTTCTAATATTATTGTTATTATTTTATTACTGATGTTATAATAATGCAGCTGAGCTTTTTTTCCGTCATATTTGTATGGAATAAAATCACTTTCAAAAATAATCGTACGTAATTCAAAACATTTGTGTGTAATTTTAATATACTCGTGCGTAATTTAAAACTATTGTACGTAATTCTGTTTTTTGTCAGAGTTGGATTCCAAAATTTACGGCCATGACAGTTTGCAGATACGCGATTTTGTGTGTTTTTTAGAGTACAACTTTAAAATGTACGACTGTGACATTTTACAGACACGGCGCTTTTTTTCACAATAGCTCTGTTGCACACACAACATGCGAAATTACGACCACGAAATGCAGTGTGCGAAACGGCTGTCAAAAATACATCATCAAGGTCACAGGCATTAATCCGAGGGAAGATGAATCGATTCAACGAAGTGCGCATGCGCCCCACCAAAGTTTTAAACTACTGACGCCGAAATGGCGGATCAGCAGCCAAGCGCTCACACCCAGGCGGCAAGGAACTCGACCGGAAGTTGAAGTCAGGTGGGGGCTGCCATCTTTTAGCAGAAATTCACTTGCGTTAGCATTCCCATTGACTCCCATTCATTTCGGCGTCACTTTGACAGCGAATAACTTTACATCTGAGGCGTTTAAAGACTCCGTTTGTCCGTTATTTCTTTCTAAAGATACACGACAATGTATAAAGGGCTCCATTACCTTCTATGTTACATTATGGCCCCATATAAACAGTTTTTGTAAAAAAATAGGCTAACGATTGCGTCATAACCACTTGACTCTCTGTCGCATTACCGTACAGACAGGAGGAGAAGCTCGCAGGCAATTAACTTAATATGGCGTACTGGCGTTACATTTGAAAATACTATACAAAATAATTAATCAGAATACTTACTCCTGCTCACTCACACCAAAGAACTCCCCGCTCAAGCTCGCCGTCTCTGCAAGATTAACGATGGCAGTTTGCACGCACAGCCAATTAGAAGATTTACATCCGTCAGACAGGTTGCTGACGTTGTCAAGCTTCGTCTGAGTCTGCGCGTCAGAAACGGAAGTGCTAAAAAACGCTAAAAATGGGCTTCACTTGTCTCAATTGAGTTCCAATGGGGTCGCTGTGTCCATTTCTTTTACTGTCTATGGGACCGAACTTGGACTGAACTTGACGACCCCTGTGTTTAAGGGTTAACGTTAGTTATAACTAATAACAGAGAGTATCAATATTACAGAGATAGTAATCGTTTGTTAACATGGACAAATGGTGCATGGTCTAATTAAATATGTGCTAATTTGCATAAATACCACAACAGATCTAAACATTGGGTTTAGCCAGGTGAAAATGTCTTGTTAAATTTTGTTGACAAATAACAGTAAAATACTTAATATTAAGATCTGAGTGGAACCCATTTAGGCTACCCATGAGCATTAATACAGAGAGGCAGGAAGAAGTACTTTGGTTCCTACTTAGGCTGGTTCCTTTATTAATTTTTAAGTAGGGGTTCGTTAATGCGCATCTCGTCAGTAAAGCCGGTTCTCTAATCAGCGGTTAATTCCATCAGGTGCGTGATTTCACATAGAGCAGCTGTTACTACACAGAGCCGTTGTTAACTGCAAAGATGCACCAAAAAACGCTGAAAATTAACGTGATTTGCGCATCTTCTCTATTAACAACGGCTCTGTGTAGTAACAGCTGCACTATGTGAAATCACGCACCTGATGGAATTAACCGCTGATTAGAAAACCGGCTTTACTGACGAGATGCGCATAACGATCGGCCCATCGTGATCGGAGCACCCCTATTTTTAAGAGATTATATTTGGGGCTGTTTCTGGGGGACGAGTCTGAGGCAAGAACATGAGACAATAGTAAGGAGAATGCAAAAGACAAAAGGTAGGCAAAATAAAAAGTAAATTTCCAGAAACAGTCCCACGGACCAAACTAATAAAGGCTGGTTTCTACTTCTTCTAAGTACTTCTTCCTGCCTCTCTGTATTAATGCTCATGGGTAGCCTAAACTGGTTCCATTCAAACCTTAATATTAAGTATTTTACTGTTATCAACAAGATCGAACAAGACATTTTAACCTGGCTATACCCAATGTTTAGATCTGTTGTGGTATTTATGCAAATTAGCACATAAATACAGAAAGAAATTACTGTGTAAGTTAAATTGTTTTTAAACCATTGATTTATCTCTATCAACATAATCACACACAATATTGTAGTAACAAGATGTTGTAGTCTTTATTTGCTGGAAAATGACAATCAGTAAAGTTTGTGTTTTAAGCACATCTGACACATCCCTACACCTGAAATGTAAAGCAGAACGAGCTCCACTTGCAGGTTATTGTAGAATATGTAAGCACACTGCCATATGCATAATTTATTTTTGCACTGTTAATCAATTTTACATTTTCACTTAGTGCAGGTTAATGTAAGGAAGATAATGTACTACAGATATTTAAATCCTTTTTGTATGTACTCCACTTCTTCACTGCCAGACCATCATCTTAATGTTTATGCAGTTCAATGTTTTTATTATTTTTTTATATCTAAAGAACCTTGTTCAGTAAGTATTTAGATGTTTTTCATATCTGTCACGGTCTAAGCATGATCTGTTTCTGTTGTTCTGATGAAGGAAACTTGTGTTGGGGAGGATTCAATGTCTGCTGAGGCACATGTGAATGTGTTATAAAGTGAGTATCAGAAAACACATCCCATACACATGGACTGTCAAAGACCACGCAACAGGAACATGCTCCTGGAGACGCTGAGAAAGCATTGAAGGAATCTCTGTGGAGGATGTACTCAAAAAATACACATACTTTAGGACACCTGCTGAGTGACTCGTCAACTGTAAAATATCTTGTTTCAAATCTTTTCAGGTAATATTCTTCTGTACCATTTTAGCCCATCTGTTAAAAATTAAAAGCAATAGTTTTAGAAAACAATGTAAGATTTATCAGTCTAGACAAGAACATGAAAAGCATCGTATATTGTGAACCTTATACATTAGCTTCTGATTATTGCTACAGTTCTGCAGTGTATGTAGCTCCACTGTCTGAGCCAAAGAGGATGCAACAGAATCTGATGAATCTGAAAAGTGTTTTCTTTTTTTCTCTTTATTTTTGTTGTTATTATTGTTGTTATTATTCTTTTTATTTATTTTATGAAAGGGGGACCCGTCTACACCTTTCCTACCATACACCTGATGGATACTGACTGTAAAATGGCAATCACAGGAGGAGGGCTCAGTGTGGTGACAGAGACTTGTTATAGCTCTTATATGTCATTGCTCTTTTTGTTTTTTGATTGCTTCAACTCTGTCCTCATTTGTAAGTCGATTTGAACAAAAGCATCTACTAAATGATTAAATGTAAATATTAGTATAACCTGTGGTATAGATGAGTGCCAGTCAACTTATTCCTGATTCCGTTCTTTTAGAAACCATGCACAGGAAGCACATGTACTTTTGTTACTCAGTGAATAGTCAGTAGTACAGTTGTATTATAATATAATGGAGAAGGGTCTGGCTGCAGACTTGCACTTTCAGACACTTGCGCTTCTATTTTTTATTGGATATTTTATTCTACTTACTGGTTACTTATTGTTTGAATCTCTCAACATTTGTTTTTCTCTTGTGTAGGTATGGTTGACTGGAAGTGTGTCAGTCCAGATGTGAGGAAGACACAGAGTGGAGCTGGAGCTCATCAGATGTGTGATGGGGTAGATACTGTGGTCTTGGAAAGAAGGGCATCTTCACAGCTTTCTATTCAAAGAGTTTGCTGGATTCTGTTCTATGGACTGCTACTACAGAATGAATTAATGAAGGAGTTCAATTCAATTCAAGTTTATTTGTATAGTGCTTTTTATAATACAAATCGTTACACTGCAAAAAACGCCCCCCTTGAAACAAGCAATATGTGCTTAAATCCAGTCAAAGTGTACTAAAATCAAGCAAAAAAATCTGCCAATGGGGTAAGCAAAACTGACTTGATAAGAATTCTTGAAAATAGCATACATTTCTAGTCACTAATAAATGCAATTGGATCTTAAAACTAGACAAAAATGCTTAAAGCTATGCAGTATTTTCTTTTTATAAGAATCTAATAATGAATAAATTTAGTCAAAATTGCATTAAAACTAGAATATTGTACTTAAATCTAGTCACTAAAAATAATGTTAGATCTTATAACTAGACAAACATGCTTATAATTATGTAACTTTCACTTTTTATAAGCACTGAATAAGAAGTACATTAAGTGCAGATTTCATTAAAACTAGAAAAAGTTGTCTCAAATCTAGTCACTAAAAATACTGTTAGGTCTTATAACTAGACAAACATGCTTATAATTATGCAAATTTCACTTTTTATAAGAACTGAATAAGTAATATTAATGCAGATATTTAACCTTAAATTCATCTTATTTTGATTTTTTAACAATGCTCAATAACCTGAAAATAGATAAAAAATTCTTGAAACACCCCAATAAAGAAACTTAAAATGTACTAAATGAATAAACAAACAACTTACATTTGCTGAACATTTATTAAAAAAACTCGTCTTAAACAAATGGAGCATATAAGCAGGATGAACTGATTCCAAGGCTATTCAACTGACACATTTACACACACACACACACACACACACACACACACACATCAACAGCAAATGTTCTGCACAAAGAGATAGCATCAGTCTATAACCTGCATTCACTATAACCTCAAACAGCAATTACTCAATGAATGTATTGCATTTATGGCAAATTCAATAAACAGTACTGAAAACTGGGAGAAACTAAAAAATAGCACAATTAAAGTGCAAAACAAATAATAAAAAATAAATAAAAAAACCTGCGGCTCTCACTGCCTTAGCCATACAACATGTTAGAAAAGAAATTACTCAACAAACATTTTCCATTCATGAATGGCCTTCTTGTACGAGGAGGTTGCATCCTGCTCGTGGATGACATCTCCAAGTACTTGTGTTTGTAACACAGACAAGAGTGTGGCAATACACTTGGGATATGTCAGGTGAAATGCATAGTAATAGGCCAGGAGGTAGAGAGGTCCCTCGTAGAGCAAATCTTTCTCAAAAGTTACAACTGGAGTTGTACCTACAACCACAATGCAGTTCTGCTCACCAATCAGCAAGACAGGACTAGAAAGCACACGCCGGTGGATGTAGGTATCAGGATCCTCAGAGGGCTAGAAAACCAAATAAATACAAAATTTAGACTACAAACACAGCAAAAAAAAGCAAAGTAAGTAATGTTTGTGTTTCATATGTTGTTGGGTGGACACGGTTAATGAGGAAAAGGAAACATCTTTTTCAAGTTTGAAGCTCTTCCCGGGTAAAAATGCATCTAATATAAAACATATAAATAAAGCTCAATTAAACTTAACAGGATTTACACCCTTCTAAATGACTGGTTATTATGGGTATTTTTTCTACCAAAGGCGGGGTCAAGGTAATTTTATTATTATTATTATTATTATTTGTTTCATGGCCAGTTTTTTGAGTAGCCCAATTAGGACGTTTTTTTTTTTACCAAGTATTTTATTGACAGTGTAGGCATCTTAGGCACCTGCTAAGTTATCACTACTGAAGTTAAACTTACCGTGAGGACGTGGAAAAGAGCCTCACTGATTGGGACCAGTTTCTTGGGTGCTGCAGAGCCAGATGGGAAGAGCAGTGGCAGGGCAGTAAAAACTGCAATGGCATGTTCAACTAAAAAAAACAAGAAAAAAAAAAAACAAGAGAGGAAATCGATATTGATATGCACTTAGGAATTAGGTTAACACTTTATTATAAAGCATACAAGAATAAAGTACATCAAAATCATTAACAAACTATTCGTTTATAGTTAATTCGTAGTTAATATACATATATTAATATACAAATAGTGAGTACACTGTCACAACAATTAGTTATTATTGTTTAATTAGCTCGTAGTAAAGGAATTGTTAATTAACTAGGAATAAATAGATTAATTCAGTTCAACTCACATTCATTTATATAGCGCTTTTCACAATACATAGTTTTAAAACAGATTTACAGAGAATGCATGTCAACATTACAATTTAGAATGATCTGTTATCAAATGGCTGTCCACTTTACAACATTAAAGTTGAATCACTGAACTCACTTGAGCTGTTTTAAATATGTCTTTAGTACCTTTATGGATCTCAAGAGGTTATAAAAAGTATAAAAAGTTTAACCCCTGTAGTCACATGAACTGTTTCTGAATCTTGAGAGGTGCAGTGTCATTACAGCTGGCAATAGAGGCCTCTCTGAGCCATCATATTTCATCAAAAATATCTTAAATTTGTGTTCTGAAGATGAAGGTCTTATGGGTGTACAACAACATGAGGGGGAGTGATAGATTACACCTTTTTTTGTTTTTGGGTGAACTAACCCTTTAAGTTGTAAACAAATCATAATAAATATTAACTAAGTTATTACTTATGAGCTAATTAAACAACAATAACTGTTAATTCCACTGAAAATGAATGAAGACTAATTGCATATAGCCTATTAATGTATTACCAATGTAGATACTACAATATAATAACTATGAATTAAATATAAACCAGTAAGTACTATAATGGTAAGTACTTTATTACTGTATACTTATAAATTATTACTGAAATCAGGTAGGTCAATCAATGAAATACATCTTTACCTCCATTTAATGTCCTTGGAGGCTTCATGACTTTCTTCATGACGCCATAAAACTGAACCTTGGAGTAGAAGTTCTCCCACCTGCCTTTCACCTCAGAAGTGTATTGGCTATTGTTTGGCTCAATGACTCTCCGCAGTTCATCCATTACCTGAGAGAAATATTGAAAGTTATAAAAATCATTAATCTGTATGTCTGCAGTTAGGCAGATGATATGGGACATTTGTCACTGAGTCTAAAGTATGTTTCAATGTGTATACCCACATGGTCCAGTTCTTTGAAGCACGGGTATGCCTGTAAAATTTTTGTGGGTCGGTCTTGCTCCTTCAAAGCATTTGAGTCAATGAAATTTCTTCTGGACTGGAACTCCAGGTCTAATAGATGAGTTACAGCAGCTTTGTTTGGCTTCTTTGCTTTGTACATTTCTTGTAGAGTCCTGTAATGTCGTGCCTGTGTTTTCTGGCTGTCAAGGCTGTTGTCTGGACCGTCGGCTATAATTCAGGCATTCAATATAATTAGAACAAGAATGTATGCCATGCCACATAAAAATAAATAAGGCAGAATTAGGATTACATATATTACCAAATATTATGTTATTACTTACTGCAAATACTATACTTGTGAATTTTCTTGTAAATGGTAATGTACATACATGCTTCATCAATGCTGTCATTTTCTTGCTGTGGGGTGCTTGATCTTGAAGGTGGTGACAGATGAACTGTTGATGCACTGGAATCAGCATCATAGTCACTTGCCACTGCAGCAGATGGTACTTCATTCAGACGTACTCTCTTGGATGGAGGGTGTTTGGCCTTCACAGGACTTCGGATATTTGAAAGTCGCTTCAAGAGCTTTTTGGCAACAGTGTCCTGTAAAAAAGAAGGAAGCATCAATGAATAGTTTTGAAACAATGTTAGCAGGAAAACATGTTTTTACTATAAATATTCAAGCAAATGAAGTCTCTCACCCACTCATGACTTGATCCAGTTGACTTATCTTTTATCATAGGGTAGTATTCCACTAACCGCTTTGCCATGGCAATAACTTCATGTTTAGTGGGATATTTGTAGTCATCTGAAGAGGCTCTTGCAATAGATATCATATTTGTCATGGTATTTCGGATGAGTCGGCAGAAGAGCTCCTTTGATAAGGTGACTTCACCCTCTTTTCCAAGACGTTGCTGCTCGAAGTATGCACGTCTCACATGTTGTAGTTCACTATCAGTGAAGAGAACGTATTCTGGGCTGGGTAACTTCAAAAACTTTGAAGTGCTGGGGTCATCTCTTTTTGGACTTCCATTATGTTCATCATCAGCTGATGAACCTTGGGGTTCAACAGGAATGGTGTGCTCCTAAAATACAAAATGTATACATTAATCAAATAAGAAAAGTAACTTATCATTTTATTCCAGAGGGTCACACTTGAATGTATAAGTGTTCATCTTTAACCACACCAATTTACATATAAATCCTCTGTGCTGAAAATGTAATTACCGATAACCGGTAAAAAACATCCAAAACACAAATATTTTAACCTTAACTGTCACTATCCCACTGATGGGACACTTGACACTCTTCTTATATATTGCCTTTTTTCATATCACATATTTTATTAATCAACACCACAATTAGGTCCGACCTATGAAAACCTTTTTAAATCGATGTGGTGTTACCATGGAAATGGTACTTTCATTTCTTTTAGTGAGCTCCTACCCTAGCAGGTGATGTCATGTTACAAATTACAATATTTAGTTTAGCTACTTTATGGTCAAATCTTGAAAAAACAAATAATGTTGGAAAAGTCTGAGTCTCACGGTTCAATATTTGCCAACTGTTTTGATATTTGGACAGACATTTATAAATTTGTAATAGTCATATAAAAATAATAGTAAAATGTATCAATAGTTAAAAAAAAAAAAAAAAATTAACAATGTCTGTGACATCCAGGGGCTTTTTTTTTTACATCAACTTCAACTGCAACTTGGATAGACATATTGCTTTCATTTGATAGCAATTTTAGAGTAAAATATATTTGATAAAATATGCATTTAATATAAAATAAATGCTTAGTACAGTACATTTGATTTACAGTAAATTTAAACTTTTATAAGTTTTTCATACTTTTCATACTTTTAAACATTTAGGTTTGGATTGGATTCATGTCTAATCTCAAAAATGGCGTGACAGTTAAGGGTTTAAGTAAAAATACCTGTTCTTCCTTATGAACAATAAGCCAAATGGCTTTGCGTCGCAGGAAGTGCTCAGGACCAGGAAAGAGATCTCGTATATCATCCCGTGTGAGAGTTGGTAAAATGTCTTCCCCAATGTTAGCAGCTTAGAACACATGTAAATATGTTAGTTAGCATAGCTCAGGTGCATTATACATTGTATACATAACTTTTTCAGATATTGTGAAAATGCATTCACTTGATTATAGCTATTTAATAAGAGAAATATAGACATTTTTGTTTTATAACATGGTCCTAACATGGCAGAAATATTAAATCTATGAAATGGCTTAATGAAGTGAAATAAACCGGCAATAATGATAAAATATTCTTAACACTTGACAAAAAGGTTATTTTTGTCAGCATCAGTAAATGCATTAGGTATTATGAAAAAGCAATAAACAGTTTTAGAGCATTTAAAACTATTGGTATATGGTTGTACAAATGTTCATTGTATGTTCATTATGAAATAACTAATGTTGTGGTATGCACATTTAAAATATATATATATATATATATTTGTCCATGTAACACAAGGATCAATAAGTGCTGCAAAACAAATGTTGTAAAACAGCTGACTATTGTCACTGAATACAAATTTATTATAAAGTGTTAACGATAAAACAACAGAAGTGATAGTTTAATTGAATTTGCCTCAGGGTGACGTCACAAAACAAATCGAGGTCATATTTGGATATAAGCCGCTTTTAATAAATTAAGTATTATTTAACTTGTACTAACTAGTACAACTAAAAAGATGGAAAGCAAAACGGGACAGGCTGAAATTTCAGACAAAAGATGTAACGTTACGTTAAGTTACTGAACATCTCAAGAAAAAGACTGAATGATCAGCTTTATTCAGTTACAGGAGGGCTGTTTCTGGTAGGAATAATTTTAGATTACAATTCAACTTCAAATACACAGAATGGCCAATAGAATTAACTGATTTTCAAAAAAAAAAAGTATAAATTACTAACCTTTTAGAGTACAAATCGCAACTTCATCGAGTCCGTCCATCGTGAGAAACTGGCGGGAGGAAGTGCATTCGTTTCCTTGCTGCACTTTTGCGCGCTGATTGCGCATGCGTATTTCAAAACGTTAACACGTCACAGGATCGACGCACTGTTGCGCATGCACGCTCGCGCGTTTTTCTTATTTCCTGTGTTGTACGTTTTTAATTTGGCACGTTAAGAACGTTACAGTAGTTATTAAGGCTTTAACGTAGTTAATTGGTTACCGTTGAAAGATACATTTGACATTAGTTTTAAACTCAACATCTCTTCTGTTTTATTTGAGGTCGCTACAAAAGCTTGCTTTGATTTTACCGGAGAAAATGATTTGGCGCTGCATAATTTGTTATGTGTTTGTGGCTCTTACTCTCAAATCTTTATTGAGTCACATAAATTCTGCACATAGTCGAAGTCCAGATTTCCGTCTGGTTTGTGGAATAGATGGGTGCACTAAAGAGTACCGAGTCTACAACTCTTTTTGGTATCACATCAGACGAACACACTCACAATATCTAGACGGCGTGAGTAGCAGCAGATCACATCGGAGAGAGAGATCAGCACAACACGAGGCATCCGGTGAACCTAGAAAAACGGACAGCAACAACTTGTGGACATATAGTGAACGAACGCTGGAGGCTCAGGATACTTGGAAGTCAAGTGACAGTCCGGATAATGAAAAGACACTGGAAAATAGTGTGGATTTGCAAACCTCTCTTCTTGTTCCTGTGGAACATTTTGGTGATTTTGATGCTTTTGACACTGGTGAATCAGTTTTCTCTGGCTTAAGCAGTAACACCGTTTTGCGGTCTCATCCGAACCTGGAAGCACAGGATGTCCTACTAAATGAAACTTCAGATTCGATTCCCACTCTACCTATTCCAAACAGGCCTTCTGATGACTCAAGTTCCTCATGCCTCCACCAAGAAACCATGGTAAATTAATAACTTAGTTCATGTTGATTATGTCATAGCATAGTCTATTATTTACCCTAATTATTATACATTCAAGTATATAATATTTTTACTATTTTCTTCATGTTTAGAATGACGAATTATCAAGTGATGATGTGCTATCCAGACATGCCACTGCTATTGTGATGACTGCTAGAGAGAAACATCATCTCTCACAGGTTAGTATCAGTAAAATGAAGTTGCGTTGCAATACATAACACAAACGGTCTCATTCGTTAACATTAGCTAATGTATCACGAACTGACAATACAGTTTTTAGTTACAGTATTTATTCATCTTTGTTAATGTCCGTTAATATTAATACAGCTATTCATTGTTTGTTCATAGTGCATTAACTAAAGTTTAAAAACTACAGAATTTGATTTTAATTATGTATTAGTAAATGTTGAAATTAAGATTAATAAATGCTGTATAATTGTTGTTAATTCTTAATTTATGTTATCTGTAGTAGTTAACTAATGTGGTAAAACTTTAGTATAGGAAACATATTTACTATTAACTATGACTTTTCTTTGAAACAAAAAAAAATCCTAATTTACTGCTTATTAATAATTAATATGTTTGTTTTTAACGTTAGGTATTGGGTAGGATGAGGAATATAGAATAAGGTCATGCAGAATAAGGCATTAATATGTGCTTAATAATAATAATAATTAATTAATTATTAATAATAATAAAATAAAGTGTTACCTCTAATGTAAACTAATAAAACCTTATTGTGAAGTGTTTTTTGTTGTAATCTGAAATCTAAAAGAACAGCATTTATTTAAAATAGAAATAATTTGTGACAATGTACACTACCATTCAAAGTTTGAAGTCATTTAGTTTACTTTTTTTTAACAATTGATACTTTTAATTAGCAAGGTTGTGTTAAATTAATTTAAAAAAGGAACAGTAAAGACATTGTTGGAATATATTTATATTTTGAATACATTCTGTTCTTTACTATTTTTATTCATCAATGAATCCTGGAAATTTTTTAAAAATTTTATATTATCACAAGATATTAGCATTGCAACTGTTTCCAACACCGATAATAACAGAGTATAAAATCAGCATATTTTCATGATTTCTGAAGATCATGTGACACTGAAGACTGGAGGAATGATGCTGAAAATACAGCTGTGTATCACAGAAATAAATTACACTTTAACACAGATTCACACAGAAAACAGATGTTTTAAATTGTAATATTTCAAAATATATATTTTTTTCTGTATTTTTGATAAATAAATGCAGGCTTTGCGCATATGAGATGTCTATCAAAACCATTAAAAATGATAATATTTCCAAATTTTACCTCACAACCTCAAAAGTACACCTCTAAAATTAGTATTTGTCACTATAAATCTTGGCAAAAACTTTGTTCCTGAGTCACGTTAATGATCTATCAATGTTCTCATTCAGTGATGTTTGTAACGCTGTAACATATATTTCCCTGCTAATTAATGTTTTGTTTTTATTTTTTTCAGAGTGGTGTGAATGATGTTGTGGCTGAGGTTCAGGCGTATCAAGCTCAGTTACTGAACAGCTTGAGGAGTCAGCTACAAACAGTATTCAACAGACATGCAGGAAGTGAACTTCAGCGAGAAGCTTTGGGACTCTTTGACTCCTTTAAAGATCCATTTGCTGCAGTTTCAACATCATATAGACAGGACAGTGTCATAAAAGAAAAATTCAATTTTGTGGAAGCAGAAGAGGTTTCAGTCGGATTAGCAGTATGTCGTCAGAAAAGAAAAAAACAAAGAGACCTCGCAATAAAAAAAAAAATGTTTCCATTATATACCCCTGATAAAGAGTTTAGAACAATTAATGTCTCATCCAAAAATCTTTGCCATGATAAATGGTGGATCTCAGAAATGCAGCAGTGGATATTTTTATGACATCATAGATGGTGAACTAATGCTTTCACACCCTTTATTTTCTTCTAGACCCTCTGCTTTACAGATAATTCTTTATTCAGATGAAATCGAAATTTGCAATCCACTTGGGTCTCAAGCTTCAAAGAATAAGTTGCTCATGTTTTACTACACTTTGGGAAACATTAATCCAAAGTACAGGTCAAAATTAGCTTCAATCCGCCTTCTTGCTATTGCAAAGCAAAGTGAACTCTCAGAATGTGGAGTTGATGCCATATTGGCAAGATTGCATGAGGACTTGGTAAAGCTATATAATGGCGTGAAGATTCATCTTCCATGTGGTGAACATGAGATATATGGAGCAGTGGTTTCCGTATGTGGAGATACTTTAGCTCAACATGAGTTATGTGGATTTAAAGAGGGTGTGGGCTTTGCATACAGTAAATGCCGACATTGTGAATGTTCTTTTGAAGACATGCAAATGTTTTTTAATGATGAAAACTTTGAGCAAAGAACACTGGAAAGACATATTCGACAGTGTAGTGACATTGAGAAAGCCAGTACTGAATATCTCAGGAACAGCCTTAAAACTACATATGGAATAAACCGAAGGAGCAAAGTAATGGATTTCCCTGCCTTTAATTTAATCCATCAAACTCCTCAAGATATAATGCATGTAATTTTTGAGGGCATTGCTCCTTTGGAAATTAAGTGTATCCTGAAACAATTGGTTCTTTTGGGACAACTGGACCTTGATGCTTTCAATGCTGATATAATTGGATTCCCATACACTCCACAAGATACTAGAGATAGGCCTAGCCCTATTGCGTTCAGTACATTAGCTTCCAATGACAACAAACTGAAGCAGTCATCGGGTCAAATGCTTGTTTTACTCAAAATAGTGCCCTTTCTATTGGATGTGATTAAAGGTACTGCATATTTTTCCTTCATTCTTGAGCTTCTGGAGATTGTTCAAATTTTGTTTTCACCTGTTATTAGCCTTGAGACTACTGATAAGTTGAAAGTACTTATTGAACAGCATCTTAAACATTTTAAGGATCTTTTCTCAGAAAACAACATTACACCTAAACAGCATTACTTGATTCATGTTCCATCCCAGATTAAAATGTTGGGACCAATGCTCCGTCATATGTGCATGAGGTTCGAATCCAAACATTGCTTTTTTTAAAAATGGGTTTCAAAAGTAAATTTCAAAAATGTCTGTAAGTCCTTAATTAAGCACAACCAAATGTTTGAATGTTGTCAGAATGTAAACCGTTCCAACCACCCGATTTTTGGCAGTGAATGTGTATTGGGACCAGTATCAGAAGTAAAAAACATGGCGTATTTGAAAGGAAAAGTAAGGGACTACTTTGGAGTTGATCAGATAGACCATGCAGTGTCTGTTAAGTGGATTACTTTAAATGGAAACAAATACATTAGTGAAAAAACATTAGTAGTGTGTATGGCAAATGGTAGTAGTCTACCAGAATTTGGACTTGTGAGGAACATATTTGTCATAAATTCATCTTTGTATTGTTTTGAATGTCAGATGTACAGTACAGTCTGTTTTGACAGAGACTACATGTCTTATAAAATTGAGGTTCCCAACCTGGCAGAGGCAACTGAACTAGTAAATGCAGACAACCTTGTTGACTTCACACCGTATTACATTTTAAGTCACAGGGACATTACATACGTCCCTGTGAAATATTACCTCGGAGATGTGATTGAATTACATAAAGCCTCAAGTGTGTGAGAATTTATAGGTGTGTTCTAGATTGAATACGTTTTTAATTATTCTGGATGTATAACAATTTCAAACAAAATAATTGTTTAATTTGCCATTGGGATATTTTGGAATAATCTGCGTTCAATACAAGTTGAGTTCATCGACATTGTTTTGATAGCCCCAGGATTAAATGAATCTGTGTTACTTTGTAAATGTGATTGTTCTACATACAATGAAATACAGTAAATCAGATTTAAACCACTTTTTGACCAAGTGTTTTTGTTCACACAAGCAATTTGTATTAATTTAATTTTCAAATACATGAACAGACACAAACAGAAAAATATATTTATAGATTTGAACTTTTTTAATTTTCTTGAAAATAGAATTTTTAGGAGTGGTATTATTCTTAAAATTAGCACAACAATCTAATTGAACATCCACCAAAACTCGCACTTTATAGCTGTCACTTGTTTCTGGTAAAATCTACCTCAAAATGAGTTAAAATTTACTTATCAAGACAGAATAAGACTAATTTTCTTAAATTAAGATTAATGAACTAGTACGCAATGTATTTTATAAGAATTTTGGTCTTTTATGGCAAAATACAAGATGTATTTTCTAGAAATAAGATTTTTTTTACTTTCTTAGATTTCTGTTTTTGCAGTGTACAAAGCAACTTTACAGAAAATTATGTTTCTACAATATTTAGTAGTAGCTAGTATAGTTTGTGAACGTTTGAGTGGTCTATCTATCCATCTATCTATCTATCTATCTATCTATCTATCTATCTATCTATCTATCTATCTATCTTTTTGCTTGAATTGGGGACTGAAACTGAAAGCTAAATAAATGTTTTAGTGGATAAACCTGTGTCTGTTTGCTTAATTGGTTAATGTCACTTAAAACAAGGTAACTAAACTCTTCTGACTAATTTTTAAATTTATTAGTTTTTTTTTTTTTTTTTTTACAAATTTTTCTCTATCAGGAAAAAACCTAGTTTTCTAGTGTAACACTTTACAATAAAGTTTCATTTGTTGACTGATGTATTAACTAACATTAACTATGAATAATGCATTTGATACAGTATTTATTAAACTTTGTTAGTTTATAAAAATACAGCTGTACGTTGTTCTTCTTAGTTCACTAATGTTAACAAATACAGCTGACTTTAAATGACTTTAACTTAAGAACATCAAGTGCGACTAACCAATAAAAATAATTGTAATCTGTTTTTGATTATTGATAAACTAAGACCTAAAAGTGCGGTGGTGTTTACGTCAGTAAGCCGTTTTGAAGGTACTTTCGAAAGTAACACTGCATTTCGTGGTCGTAATTTCGCATGTCGTGTGTGTAACAGAGCTATTGTGAAAAAAAGCGCCGTGTCTGTAAACTGTCACAGTCGTACATTTTAAAGTTGTACTCTAAAAAACACACAAAATTGCGTATCTGTAAACTGTCGTGGCCGTAGATTTCTCTGACAACTCTGACAAAAAACAGAATTACGTACAATAGTTTTAAATTACGCACGAGTATATTAAAATTACACACAAATGTTTTGAATTACGTACGATTCTTTTTGAAAGTGATTTTATTCCATATATTTGTGGGCATAATTCAATTCATATGGCTTCGAAAACGCGCAGGTTTATGGAAAATAAAACTTAACTTAAAAATACAGCTTTATTACAACTATTACACTTAATAACGTAGATGAAAATATAGCACAAATCTGCCATACATTTATAATGAGAACTTTATAGGCATTTATAGTAAAATCTGTCCTTGCCCATCTTTCAGCACGCTGTCATGAAAACGCATCAGAGGGAGCTCGCGCGCGCTTTCTCTCTCTCTCTCTCTCTCTCTCTCTCTCTGTCTAACGTATAACTTATCATCCTATTGTGCTGATACAAGTAGTAATGTTACGTCTGATATGTTATGTGATTTACCATAGAATGTGTCATAGAATTAGCTTCCGTTTATTGGTACACTCTTCACCCCAGGCAGATATTTCGTGGTCCTTTATTAGTAACATTGTTTCATCATAATCATAATCTAACCTGTCCTAATCATGTGTTGGTGTTCACACTGTAAAAAAATTATTTAGCAGTTTAGTTGTTTCAATGAATTTTTTTATGTTGACACAACTTGCAGTTACTGAATTTGTTCATTCAACTAAAAATGTTAAGTTTTCAGTGTCTCAACTAGTTTGAAAGTTGACTGAACTAGGTTATTTGTCCTCATAACTTAAAAAAAATTGTTGACTCAATTCAATAGCAATATCATGTTCACAACATCACTTATCGCGAGATCTCGTCATTCTCCTGAAGGCTGTTGAAGACAGAAGAAGGTCGTCAGCCATTCTAGTCAGTTTCTCCTCAAAGTTTGGACATTTTACTAGAATACAACTTTGGTAAGTAAAATATTTGTATTCACTGGCTTAATGTGTAAAATTACATTTGTTGTCTCAAAAGAGTAAGTATGGTTTAAAGAGTCGTATATTCTGTATGTAACTTAAAGGAACACTCCACCGTTTTTTGAAATAGGGCTTATTCACATTATTTCCTACATTTAGATAGGTGGGCAAATGCATTTTTGTGTCAGTGCATGCATTGTTTTAGTTTGACTGGGGCGGCGTTAGCTTAGCTTAGCACAATGAATGGAATCCTTTGTTGCCAGCTAGCATGGCCTGAGTAAAAGTGATCGAAAAAAAACAAAAAAAACACCTAATTACTTCTTGTGGCCTGCGTATTCACAACGAGTACAAATAGCGATCCAGATTAACACTAGGCGATTTCCTAGGCAGATATTGACTTGGGACTATATTATGGGGAAGCACAGGCGAAGCACTGCTACTTCGGCGCAGAGAACTCTATGTGAATACAGGTATAATATGGGTCGATCTATACATGCGTCATGATTAAAATAATCACTTACTCTGTGGACAGCTGTCCATTTGGTCCATTCGGCGTGGGGCGTTTTTTCCAGTTCACTTTGTCACACCGGAAAAAAAAAATCGAGTACTGCAGAATGGATCAGCGCCGTGAAATCCTCTGTAGATGTGACACAACTTCGGGCACGCTCATCTTGATCTGACGTGTTGAGCCTGGTCATCAATGGCAAAAACATGTCCCACTCTCTACAGCACAGACACTCTATTTCCGTCGGTTATAGATTGGCATATTCCCCCACATTCACACCACCAGTTCATGTTGGCTCTCATCCTTACGTCCTCAGGCTGTTGAGCGAACGCAACCTCCTCCTCCTGTCATTCTATTTCCAAAGCACGCAGCTCGTCTTCTGTAAACTCTGGTTCAAATAGGTATGGTTCTGGTTCTTGACTGTCTGAGAAGTCACCCTCTTCGTCTCTCTCAAAATCAGCCATGTTCATCGCCATTCGTGTACTGTAAGGAAAATAGCCAGGCAGCTACTATTCACGCCGGTGTGTTGACGGAAGTCGTGGGATTTCATGTGTTGCGTGATATCTCTGCGCCGAAGTAGCAGTGCTTCGCCTAAGCAGCAGCGCTTCGCCTGTGCTTCCCCATAATATAGTCCCAAGTCAATATCTGCCTAGGAAATCGCCTAGTGTTAATCTGGATCGCTATTTGTACTCGTTGTGAATACGCAGGCCACAAGAAGTAATTAGGTGGGGGTTTTTTATTTTTTTGATCACTTTTACTCAGGCCATGCTAGCTGGCAACAAAGGATTCCATTCATTGTGCTAAGCTAAGCTAACGCCGACCCAGTCAAACTAAAACAATGCATGCACTGACACAAAAATGCATTTGCCCACCTATCTAAATGTAGGAAATAATGTGAATAAGCCCTATTTCAAAAAACGGTGGAGTGTTCCTTTAAGTTACTATATGTAAATGTTCCTTTCGCGGCACTCTGAAGCCTCAAAATACAGGTGGTTCCACAGTATTTTCCTTATAAATATCAAAACAGATATTCTCCCATGGAGCTGAACTTATGTGGAGAACGATAAAAATATAGTTTGTATGTATTATTTGAGCCCAGGGCTGCGTTAGAGACCGTTCAAACAGAGCGCGAGAGCTCAAAGGATCACTGTATGGATTAAGAACGGCGGGAATAAAAAAAAAAGGAACTGCTCTAAACCTGACAGCGTAAGACATCTGTCAGAATATACATCGATGAAAAATTAGGGGAAAAGAAGAAGATTACTACTCGAACGGTGTCTTTTCTGCATGTTATAAGGGAAACGAATGAGCAGCATAGATGAGCACCTCCCTCAGAGTTCTTCTGGAGCGCGTAACATTTGATATCGCTGAAATAAGCTTAGTTCTGATGATTTTTTTTACAGTCTACGGTTCAGATGAAGTTCTGAAGGTAGCGTTACAAACTCTTCTTTCAGTTTTCTGAAGTAACGTTAGTCATTCAAGTGCCTCACTAGAACCTAGAACCCAGTGTAATGCTGCGTGAATATCTGTTTTTATACAGTCTATGGTGAATATACGGTCATAAGTAAATTGCATACGTTCAAATCTATATATTTTAGAATAAAAGTAATAATAGCATATATCTTGTATAAATAGAGATACAATAACGATCGACACAAATGTGTTAAATTTCCTTTTATTGTGTTATAATTCTGTGTTTTGTCATTTAAAAGCATCATCTGGATGGTATAGTTTGTCTTTGGCATTTAAAACAAACTTGTCAATACATTTGACTTTCTCTGTAAATATTTATTTATATATGTATGTTTATTATTTTACAGTGTTTTAACATGTTTTTGTATTTTTCATGTTTATGATATTTTGGAATGACTGAAGATTCAGCGCAGAATTCAGTAATCCTGTGGATGGACCGCAGCGAGTCCTTTTGCAGTTATCCATCAAAATGCTTTGCAGACATAATGGAAATGGCATTTACATTGTAGAGCTTGGACAAAGTTGTAAGTAAATGTATTTATTTATAAATGCACATCTATTGGAGTCTATATGCTTTACGATTGTAAGGCCCTGTTTAATGCATCCCTTTGTTTTTATTAAAGCACACAGGCTCTGTGCAGGAATTCATCAAGGACATGACTGCTGGGACTACGCTTGTGGATGACCAATCTGAGCACCATCAGTCTGCAGTGATGTGGTCCAGGTAATAGAAGAAGAAATCTGGGTGATCTGGGGTTGTAACATGTTGTGGGGTTGTGTACTGTGTTAGACTATCTGGGACTGGGACTAACAGAAATAAACTAATTCAGGTTTAAAACAACTTGAGGTTTAGTAAATGACAATTTTCTTTCTTTTTCTTTTTTGGGTGGACCCTTTACGAAAATGTAGATATTTGCATTGGAAAACAGCTTCAAATTTTAGTGAACATAATTTGACATTATTTTCCCTTCAGTTTTATTCCGTGAATAAAGTGTTGAATTGATCTTCATAAAACCACCAGAAACCCTGTTTATGGACATAGCCATTCTTTATTATTTTGCTGAATACTGTTTTGAATCCTGAAAAATGTTCAGTGCTAGCATATTGGCCATTAGCAACTTTGCTTAAAGGATTATTTCACCAAAAAATTAAAATTATTCCATGTTTTACTCATTCTCAAGGCACCCTATTTGTATATGATTTTCTTCTTTCAGACGAATCTGATCTGAGTTAAATTAAAAATTGTCCTGGCTCTTTAAAGTTATTTAATGGCAGTAGACAGATGTTTTTTCCATTTTCGGAATGGCTCTCACGAAAGTGAGAGAAAAGTGTTTAAATATGTTTTGAATAACATTTTAAATATGTATATTTTTTTACAAAAACACATGAATTCGCTACAGGAGGACCTTATTCACCTCTCAGAGCCATGTGAGGTACTTTTTATTATGAATTGATGCACATTATTTGACTACTTTTGGACTGTTGAAAAAACACCCACCTATTGCCATAAATATTTTTTTTATATAATCCGTCTGGATTTGTCTCAAAGAAGAAAGTCATACACTCTTACAATGCCATGAGGGTGAGTAAAACATACATTGGTTAACCAACCCTTTAAGAGTCATGCTTTACTCTGAACATGCAGTGCAACAGACTATTATTTAAAAGGAATACCTATTTACACCAATATATTTTCTGATCATTGTATAAATTGTGTGACAGATTAGACACTTAGAATTGGATTAAAAAAAAAACCTGAATATGTTGTATTGGTTTGTCACATTTTATGTCATTCAGAAATCATGTAGAATACCAGTGAATAAAATAATTTCCCCCCATTTTCAGCATAGTTGGTTCTGGGGGTGTATTTTACACTTATCTTCCCATGGGATTTTAAACTCTTTGTGTTCAGCAGAACAAAGAAATTTGTACAGGCTTTTAACAGTTTAATACAGGAAGTTATTTTGAATGTTTCTAAATGAAACCGTTGAGGAGCACCATTTAAAGTTGACTTTCATTTTTGGTTAAATGTTTCAAAATATCTTACACTTGAAGGTGAATTACAATTTGCATTTATTGGTAGCTGTGCTTTTAACAGAACACACAACTTTAATAGTGTATGTACATATGTGTGTTCATTTGTTATAAATTTATTAAGTAATGTAATATTTTTTTCTTTTCCCAGCCATCCAGTGACATTAAGGATGTTGAGAAAGAAATTGAAGAGGGCATTCTGATTGTAACTGAAGAACAGCAACGTGATGTGCTTCCCATGGAATAACCAACATTGGTCTCATTTGGACCTCCTTTCATCACTGACATCTCCCATGTCTCCAAGGCATTTGGACTCCTAATGGGTCTGTATGCAGTGAACATCCACCACCTCCAGCGCATTAAATACACCATCGAGGCTCTGCAAAAACTTGTGAAGATCAGCTGCTCCCACCATGTGCTCGCTACCGCGGCAGGAACTGTAGGTGTGGGGGAGTGAATGTCCAGCGCCCTCTCCACCCTCAACACCACAAATAAGGTGTCCTTGAGCAAGGCACAACTTCTCCCCGGGCGCTGCAGCATAAATGGCTGCCCACTGCTCTGGGTGTGTGTTCACGGTGTGTGTTCACTGCTGTGTGTGTGCACTTTGGATGGGTTAAATGAAGAGCACAAATGTATGTCATGTCACTTTCACTTTTCAGTGATCATGATGTGTCCATCGGCTCCACAGCACTCTTTCTTAAAAAGTAGTGTTTTTTTTTTTGTTTTTTTTTTTAAGGAAATTTAGGTTCTTTTGTGCCTTTCACTACATTTTGGAATGTACATTAAAGTTTATCATGTCATGACTTGGAATATGCATGTTCTCATGTAAACAAATGTTGTTTCTCCTCTCATTTTCTTAAACAGTATGTACACATTTTCAGTATGTAGCATTATGATCGGGGACGAGTTTGGAAACTTTCAAGATCCTTCTG
This sequence comes from Carassius auratus, assembly GCF_003368295.1. NCBI lineage: Eukaryota > Metazoa > Chordata > Actinopteri > Cypriniformes > Cyprinidae > Carassius > Carassius auratus. Next base: position 30,325,161 of record NC_039251.1, read on the forward strand.
ATGTTAACACCTCTGTCTGGTCATGTTGTGCTATGAAATTTAGAATCTGACTTTAGATATTTGTGCTTCCATGTGCATTCATTCCATTTATATCTTATTATACAGAAGTACAGTACATTCATTCTTTGTAACTAATTGTGATGTTATATACATATATCTTGGTTTCTCATTTTGACCATGACTTGCATTATGGTGGGGGGAGTGCATGTGAACTTGTGCAGGGTTAATATGCAGAGTTCAACCTTCTGATTTTCATATTGAGTTATGAAATTAAAAACAATCCCTGTGGTTTTGATCTGATGAATTGAAATGCAACTATTTGTTTCTCAATCCCATGCAAATGTTATTTATTATACATCACACTTTCAAGTGTCGGTTCAGATCTTTAGACGTGTTTGTATTTTGCATTTTTTGTTTTGTTTATCAATTATCAGTTGATGTGTTGACAGCAAATTGCTTGTTCAATTTAAATGTGAATGAAAGTGTTGTCTCTATCATTAAATAAATTACATAAAAAAGTATTTTGTCATCTTTATTTAAACATTTAAGGCAGTGGGATAACATTTGTTTATGATTATTGATCGAAGTAAAAAAAAAAAAAAAAAAAAATCCCTGTTGAGACAACATGATTTAGTTGACTGGACTAGAAAATAATAGTCAAGTCAACTTAAAAAAATTTGTTACCTGGACTAACTCCACTCTAATTTGAAGTTGTTTCAACAAGAAATTTTTTGTCAAGATAACAAAAAATTTTTAGGCAGCGGGGTAACAAAATATTTTTAGTTGACTCAACAAATTCTTTTTTACAGTGCATGTTTTCATAGACAGATTTTCATGTCAGATTTTAATTTTTAATTTTTTCATTTTCATAACAATCTTCAGATTTTTTCATTATATACATTATGGCCATGCCCCGCCCCCTCACATTAAGCCCCACCCCCGATTAATCGATGAATCGTTTTTGAAACCTATCGATTATCGAAATGAGAAATTTCCCAAAATGCCCACCCCTACTTGCTAGTGGATGCCATGATAACAATAATAGATCGCTCTTACCGTTCTGGTCATTTCTCAGATGCACGCTTCAAACAAAATAGTCAATGAAGATGAAGAAGATAAGTGACGGGTGGAGGTACGGCGAGATGGCGTCGAGGTAACATCACTCTTGCTCTGCAATGTGAAGAAGCAAACCTCGTGTTTTTTGAATTATTAAAACAAACTGAGGGCTTTCAAATGCCATCCTAACACTTGACAAATTGGAGACTTTTTGAAGAAGATATTTATCTACGTGTTTCCTTATTTTTTCGGCTTTACAAACGGACTGTCACTTCTTCTACTCGACCAGTTGCACTCAGTTGACCCTTATATTTTTTGAGAAATGGACAAAGAGGAAGATATTAGCAGCATTATGCACTCATATGCCAAGAAGACTCCGCAGCATGAAGAAGGTGAGATGGAGGTAACTTTGCCGGAGCAGGAGGGCTCGGACTCGACGCAACCGCTGCAAAATGCGCTGAAGCTGCGAGCCGCCAAAAGAAGTAAAACAGTTGATGATAATGAAGGTCAGTCTTTACCCAATTCTGTTCTGCTATTAGTAATGGAGAGGGTTGAAAAAATGCAAGAAGAGTCGCTGAGGAGGTTGCAGTCATTGGAGGCGACAGTTAAAGATAATAGGCTACTTACTCCATAAAAAGTGTCACTGAAGCTATGGAATATATGGGGAAACAAATAAAAGAAGCAACAGACAAAGTTGAAACCCTAGAGAAAAAAGTTGGATACCTGGAGAAAGAAAACGGCGTGCTCCGTGACAGGTGCAATGAACTTGATAATTACAAGAGGAGATGGAATCTATGCGTCGCCGGGGTAAAGGAACAAGCGGGAGAAAATGTGAAAAAAATGATGGTGGACCTATTCAGCCAGGTCTCACCAGATATCGCAAACCAACTGGCCTTTTCCGTGGACATCGCTCACAGACTGGGACCCCGCTCGGGAGAGGCACGTTCCAACCGCCGTATCATTGTGCAGTTTCCATCGCGAACCCACAGGGACAAGATTTGGAAAGACGCCAGAACATCGACCATACTCAAGGAAAGAAAAATCAAAATCTTCGAAGACCTGACACAAGATGCCAAGGATGTCAGGAACAAATTGTGGCCGCTGGTGGAACAGGCGAGGAAGGAGGGGAAGAAAGCAGGTTTCAGAGGGCATTTCGCGCATATTGATGGTAAAAGGGTCACGGTGAATGATATGTGAGCCAGGCCTCTCAACTGCTCTATATGCCTTAGGCTTGCACATGTAAATCTGAACTAAGATATGAGCAGGTTTGTTTGGATAACATATTTTCAGTTGAAATGACTTTAAATTTTGTCTGCTCTACTGCTGGATGGATTATTAATCTCAGGATTAACATTAAAAAAAAAAAAAAAAAATCCTTCCTTCCAAGTTCTACAGTAAATATTAAACTACAGCCAAAATGTGATCCAAAAAATAATAAATAATAATAATAAAAAAATTATATAAAAGGATTTACAAAAAAGTATTTTCAAAGGGTTATCAAATGTATTTACAAAGTCACCCAATGTATTTATTTTCTACTTTTGCTAGTGTGAATAATTCACATAGTACCTCTGTTGTAGAGCTGCTAGAACCTACTAGGAGTCATATAAATGGTAGCAACTTCCTACTGATTGGATGACTTTAATATGGTTCCTCAGTAGATGGATATAAAACCGTTTTATTTTCAAATATAGACATGATCTCAATGCTGAATATCATCTTTTGTTAAGGACTACAGAAAAGGTGGGTAGAACAAAACATGTAAGGGTACAGATAAAAAGCACCAGATAAAAAATCAGTTCATTGTAAGGTTAATACGACTCTTATATAGCCTACATGGAGAGAAAATATCTTTAAAAGTTTTCTTCAAAGGACATAGCTTTATTTTTGGGGTAGATTTATCACATGTATACAGAATTTACATGCCCATTGTCTTTTGCTTGGGTTTTTTTTTTTTTTTTGTATTGCAGAGTTTACAACAACTTTCTAATTAATTGTTTAGAGAGAATCTTGTGTATTTTTTTTTTTTTTTCAGCTTTTAGGTTATATTATTTTATGTCTTTGTCTTTAATGTCTATTAATGCCAGGGGTCTTAAAAATAGTGTGAAACGCAAGGCTTTGTTTTTGTTTGCAAAGAAAAATAAGACAGATTTTAGCTTTTTTCAAGAATGTCACTCAACAGCCAATGACTGTAATTTTTGAGAAAAATTAGACACTATTATAGATGAATCACAATCTGGGTTCATGAGGAAACGACATATTGCAAACAACATTAGATTAGTGCTAGATTTATTAGATTATAATTATCTTATCAATGACAACAGCTTCATTCTGTTCCTTGATTTTAATAAGGCATTTGACTCGCTTGAACATGGTTTTATCCTGCAAGCACTAAAAAAATGTGGATTTGGAGAAGTATTTTGCAGAACTGTCAGGACCCTGTATACAAATGGTAGTAGTGCAATACAATTGAAATTTGGTACTTCCCCTAGATTCAAAGTGTCACGTGGAATAAAACAAGGGTGCCCAATCTCTCCCTACTTGTTTTTGATCGCCTCTCAACTCTTAGCTCTACATGTCTCTAACAGTGCCTTGGAAGGGATAACATTGCCTGAAAGAAGTATCATCCTTAGTCAGCTAGCTGATGACACCACCATCTTCCTGAGAAATGCCTCTCAGATTCCCCTCGCGATAGAGTTGATCAGAGGATTTTCACAAGCTTCAGGTCTCAAATTAAACTTAAAAAAATGTGAACTATTGGCAGTTAAAGATTGTGATGTTTCAAATATATATGACATTCCTGTGAAGGATCAGGTAACATACTCGGGAACAATAATTACTAAAGACCAAAATATAAGAAGTCCATTAAATTTTAGCCCTATCATTGAAAAAACAAAAAAAAAGTTAAACTCTTGGCTACAAAGAGATTTATCCTTGAGAGGAAGAGTGTTACTGACAAAAGCGGAGGGAATTTCCAGACTTGCTTATTTGGCGGCCTCTTTAGATGTTGATTGTGGGGTATCGAAAAGAATGGATGATATGTTGCTTAATTTCGTGTGGAAAAACAAAACTCATTATGTCAAAAAGTTTGTAATAATGAACACAAATCAGTGTGGGGGCTTAAATTTTTTGGACTTTACAACTTTAAGCAATACCTTCAAAATCAACTGGCTCAGACAATTTATTAACAACCCAACATCACTTTGGAACTTTATTCCAAACTATATTTTCTCTAAAATTGGTGGCTTAAAATTTCTGTTATTATGCAATTATAATATTAGCAAAATCCCAAATCTTTATTTTTTGAAAATTGGTACAGGAATAATATTATACTTGTTGGCCAACTCTATGACACAAATGGCAGATTGTACAGTTATTCAGATTTTTTGCAGAAATTTCAAATTCCTGTTTCGGTTAAGGAGTATGCAATTGTCTTTGATGCAAATTTCTTCTGGTATCAGAATGCTGCTGGGAGGCATTAATTTCCCATGGCCACTGACTCACAATATTGATTTATCTGATACTGCTGTGGGGAGTTTATGCTTTTCTGCGGTGCACCAGATGAAAAATAAAACTATTAGGAATTTATACCAAAAAGACATTGTTACTATACCTTATATAATCCCATATTGGAAACAGGTTAATAGAGAATGTCCCTTGGAAAAATGTTTGGTCTTTACCTTTCAAATATATGCTTACTAATAAAGTGAGAGAAGTTACGTTTAAATTAATTCACAGATTCTACCCAGCAAAGTGTGTGCTGAAGTATAAACCAGATATTGAATCTAAATGCTCTTTCTGTAAAAGGTCAGATGAGGATATTTATCATTTATTTTGGAAATGTTCATACACAGAAAAATTCTGGTCAGATGTCCTTGAATTTATCCAAACCTTTTTCATTATGGATTTTTCATTTTGCTTTAAAGATGTTTTCTTTGGTGTGGTTGACCTTGAGACAGACAAGGAAGGAAAGTATTTCATTATTAATCTTTTATTTCTACTCGCTAAATACCACATCCATAAATGTAAGTTCAGGGGCTCTAAACCATTCTTTCTTGTGTTTGAGAGTGAAATCGATGAATACTTGGACTCCATAAGATATTCAAAGAACTGTAAAGCTATAAAGATTGTGCAGATATACTCAAAATTTGAATTGGACTGCTTGTTAATTAGCCTTGCTGGACTTTGCAGACCCCATTGAATATGTTTAATTTATGTATGTACTTTATTTATTTGTGTATAATTTATTTATGTGTATGATTTGTAAGTTTTGTTTGTAACTGCTAATGCTATCAATAATAATAATAAAAAAAAAAAATAAAAAATAAAAAAAATGAAACTTTTGAGGAAAATTACAATACATAGAAGTTACATACAGCACAATTTTTAAGACCCAGATATCAAAATTCAAGACTTTTTAAAGTCTTTTTAAGGTATTATTTCCAAATTAATAAATTCAATGCTTTTAAGGCTTTTTAAGACCCCGCGGGAACCCTGTTACAAAACTATTCAGGTATTCAAGGGCAGGCTCTAAGATGGCTTAGATCCTACCTGTCCGATCGCTACCATTTTGTTTACTAAAATGGGGAGTCATCTCATTTATCATCAGTAAAATATGGAGTGCCACAAGGATCCGTCCTAGGTCCCCTTCTATTTTCAATATACATGTTCCCCTTGGTAATATAATTAGAAAATACGGAATTAGCTTCCACTGTTATGCTGATGATACTCAGCTATATATTTCAACAAGACCAGATGAAACCTCTAAATTATCTAAGCTAACAGAGTGTATTAAAAATTTAAAAGATTGGATGACCAATACGTTTCTCCTATTAAATTCGGAAAAGACAGAGATACTTATTGGACCAAAAAAACAGTACACAGAATCTTGTAGATTACAATTTGCAGCTAGAGGGATGTAATGTTACTTACTCTACAGTCAAATACCTAGGTATTATATTAGACACCAAATTATCTTTTAAAAATCATATTTCCCATGTTACAAAAACAAAATTTTTCCATTTTCAAAACATTGCCAAGGTACGAAACATGTTACATGTTTCTGATACAGAAAATGTAGTTCATGCATTCATGATCTCTAGAATGGACTATTGTTATGCACTGCTGTGGGGTTGTCCTGCATCTTCAATAAAAAGGGTTCTTACCAGGCCAAGAAAATATGATCATATTACCCCAATTTTACAGTCTCTGCACTGGCTACCTATTACACTTAGTCTAGATGGAAATAGGGGTCCACGCTGTATATGAGGTTCGACTTAATACACTCATGTTGTCGCACCTTGGAGAATGTGAGTTCATGAGAGATGTCTTTGTCTCCCTGTAACTGTCTTGCCAATTTCTCACTGCGGTATTAAGGATTAGGAAAACCTTCCATTTGGATTTTCCAATGTCTTACATTAAGATTTTCCAATGTCTTCATGTACAAGTTGCACATGGATCTTAGCTGGACAACCTCTTTGCATTCAATCACATTCCTAAGAATGTAATACTTTATAACACACACAATTTGACTTGTTATGTGCTGCTATCTTCTGTGCCTGCAGGCTGTCAGTGTTGTCTGCAGCCTTTTCTACTCTCTCCCTTCCACGCTCATGGGTTTGGTACTCTGTGTTGAAGTTGTTTCTGCATGATGGATGATACTTAGCTTCCATTACAAATAGGTCCTTGCCCTGCACCTTGCGATAAAGAGCCTCTTTCTTTAATTCCTGTGCCCTAGGTTCAATAACTTTCCCACCTGATTCCTTGTGTTTCCAACTCTGAAACTTTGTAAGCTCTTCAGTCTTCCCCTTGAACTTGGACTTTGCTTTGTCAAAGAAAATGCACTGATTGGGAAACAAGAAGGAACATCTTCTTGGAGCTCCTTCAGATTGAACTGACCATGATTTGACATGGCGCAGAGAGTCCCTTTTCAATGATAATGATTCACCAGATGTAGAAGCCTTTGACACTTGTAAACGAATTATTTTCCCTGTAAAGCTTTTATAGCAATATTGGTGATAGCCAATTGTATCCAAAGACAAGTCCTCTAATTTCAATGGAATCTGTTCACAAATATCCCTCATGTGGTATGGTGAACTGACGTCTTCACAGTCTCATATCTCATATCCCCCACCCAACTAAGCTACCAACACTGCTAGTCAAGAATACAGATTCTATTTAATTGATGTTGATAGTGTTGAAATTATTCAGCCAAGTGATGATATCTCAGATCATTATTTAGTTCTGTGCAAACTTCATATAGCCAAAATTGTAAATTCTACTTCTTGTTACAAGTATCGAAGAACCATCACTTCTACCACAAAAGACTGCTTTTTAAGTTATCTTCCTGATGTATCCAAATTCCTTAGCATATCCAAAACCTCAGAACGACTTGATGATGTAACAGAAACTATGGACTCTCTCTTTTCTAGCACTTTAAATACAGTTGCTCCTTTACGCTTAAGGAAGGTTAAGGAAAACAGTTTGACACCATGGTATAATGAGCATACTCGCACCCTAAAGAGAGTAGCCCGAAAAATGGAGCGCAGCTTGAGGAAAACAAAACTAGAGGTATTTCGTATTGCTTGGCGGGAAAGTAGCATATCCTACAGAAAAGCATTATAAACTGCTAGATCTGATTACTTTTCTTCTCTTTTAAAAGAAAACAAACATAACCCCAGTTATTTATTCAATACAGTGGCTAAATTAACGAAAAATAAAGCCTCAACAAGTGTTAACATTTCCCAACACCACAACAGTAATGACTTTATGAACTACTTTACTTCTAAAATCGATACTATTAGAGATACAATTGCAACCATTCAGCCGTCAGCTACAGTATCACATCAGAAACTGCACTATAGATCCCCTGAGGAACAGTTCCACTCATTCTCTACTATAGGAGAGGAAGAATTGTATAAACTTGTTAAATCATCTAAACCAACAACATGTATGTTAGACCCTATACCATCTAAGTTCCTAAAAGAGGTGCTTCCAGAAGTCATAGGTCCTCTTCTGACTATTATTAATTCCTCATTGTCATTAGGATATGTCCCCAAAACCTTCAAACTGGCTGTTATTAAGCCTCTCATCAAAAAACCACAACTTGACCCCAAAGAACTTGTTAATTATAGACCAATCTCGAATCTCCCTTTTCTGTCCAAGATACTAGAAAAGGTGGTATCCTCACAATTATATTCCTTCTTAGAGAAAAATGGTATATGTGAGGATTTCCAGTCAGGATTTAGAACGTATCATAGTACTGAGACTGCTCTCCTTAGAGTTACAAATGATCTGCTCTTATCATCTGATCGTGGGTGTATCTCTCTATTAGTTTTATTGGATCTTAGTGCTGCGTTTGACACAATTGACCACAGCATTCTTTTGCATAGACTTGAACACTTTGTTTGCATCAGTGGAAGTTCATTAGCATGGTTTAAATCGTACTTATATGACCGCCATCAGTTCGTAGCAGTGAATGAAGATGTATCATATTGATCACAAGTGCAGTATGGAGTACCTCAAGGCTCAGTACTAGGGCCGCTACTCTTCACGCTTTATATGTTACCCTTGGGAGATATCATCAGGAAACATGGTGTTAGCTTTCACTGTTATGCTGATGATACTCAGCTCTATATTTCTTCATGGCCCGGTGAAACACACCAATTTGAAAAACTAATGGAATGCATAGTCGATATAAAAAATTGGATGACTTATGAGTAATTTCTTACTGCTAAATTCAGAAAAAACAGAGGTGTTAATTGTAGGGCCTAAAAACTCTGCTTGTAATAACCTAGAACACTGTCTAAAATTTGATGGTTGCTCTGTCAATTCTTCGTCATCAGTTAGGAACCTAGGTGTACTACTTGATCGCAATCTTTCCTTAGAAAGCCACGTTTCTAGCATTTGTAAAACTGCATTTTTCCATCTCAAAAATATATCTAAATTACGGCCTATGCTCTCAATGTCAAATGCAGAAATGTTAATCCATGCATTTATATCTTCAAGGTTAGACTATTGTAATGCTTTATTGGGTGGTTGTTCTGCACGCTTAGTAAACAAACTACAGCTAGTCCAAAATGCAGCAGCAAGAGTTCTTAACAGAACCAGGAAGTATGACCATATTAGCCCGGTCCTGTCCACACTGCACTGGCTCCCTATCAAACATCGTATAGATTTTAAAATATTGCTTAATACTTATAAAGCCCTGAATGGTTTAGCACCTCAGTATTTGAATGAGCTCCTTTTACATTATACTCCTCTACGTCCGCTACGTTCTCAAAACTCAGGCAATTTGATAATACCTAGAATATCAAAATCAACTGCGGGCGGCAGATCCTTTTCCTATTTGGCGCCTAAACTCTGGAATAACCTACCTAACATTGTTCGGGAGGCAGACACACTCTTGCAGTTTAAATCTAGATTAAAGACCCATCTCTTTAACCTGGCATACACATAACATACTAATATGCTTTTAATATCCAAATCTGTTAAAGGATTTTTAGGCTGCATTAATTAGGTAAACCGGAACCGGAAACAGTTCACATAACATGTACCTTCTACATCATTAGAAGAATGGCATCTACGCTAATATTTGTCTGTTTCTCTCTTGTTCCGAGGTCACCGTGGCCACCAGATCCAGTCTGTATCCAGATCAGAGGGTCACTGCAGTCACCGGATCCAGTACGTATCCAGACCAGATGGTGGATCGGCACCTAGAAAGGACCTCTACTGCCCAGAAAGACAGCGGAGACCAGGACAACTAGAGCCCCAGATACAGATTCCCTGTAAAGACCTTGTCTCAGAGGACCACCAGGACAAGACCACAGGAAACAGATGATTCTTCTGCACAATCTGACTTTGCTGCAGTCTGGAATTGAACTGCTGGTTTCGTCTGGTCAGAGGAGAACTGGCCCCCCAACTGAGCCTGGTTTCTCCCAAGGTTTTTTTCTCCATTCTGTCATCGATGGAGTTTCGGTTCCTTGCCGCTGTCACCTCTGGCTTGCTTAGTTGGGGTCACTTCATCTACAGCGATATCATTGACTTGATTGCAAATAAATGCACAGACACTATTTAACTGAACAGAGATGACATCACTAAATTCAATGATGAACTGCCTTAACTATCATTTTGCATTATTGAGATACTGTTTTCCAAATGAATGTTGTTCAGTGCTTTGACACAATGTATTTTGTTTAAAGCACTTTATAAATAAAGGTGATTGATTGATTGAATAAAAACGCTGTCGAATGAACTTTTTTTGCTTTTTTTTGACAACAGATGGTCAAAATGTTATAAAACATGACAAAAAACAATTTCTGGGGTCAGAATTGTATTGAAAAATGTGTCCATTTGTCTCTGTGAGTTGTTTACATCAAAAGTTATGCCACTTTAAATATTTAGATTTTTCGGGTTTGGTGCAAAGGGTTAAAAATCAAGCATTTTTGACATTATTTCAGATTGGTACCCAATTTAATCTTATAATAGACACTTAAATGATAAAGAAATAATATGTTGTGGGAAAAAAATCTCCCTATACGCTCGAGAAAACGAAAAAATAGTTGATCCTTTACACATCTTTGGCCATTATTTGCTATTTTTGTCCAGAAATAAGGTCAATATGTTGTCAAATGTCAAAAATAACCATTCCATTAAATTCCTGGGGTCAGAAATGTATGGGAAAATGTGTTCATTTGTCTCTGTATGTTGTTTACTTCTAATGTTACGCCACTTTCTATTTCACTTTTAGATTTTTCGGGTTCCGGTCGGGTACAGCAAAGGGTTAAAAAAGAACCCTTTGGGACATTATTTCAGCTTGGTACCTGGCAGATTATGAAAATAGACACTTTAAGGATTTAAAAAAATCAGGTGGCATAAAAAAACCGGGGGGGGTGTGTGGACCCCTATTTCCATATAGACTAACTGAACAAAAATCTAAACTTTTTTTTTTTTTTTTGCCCCCATTTTTCATTAACCGAACTCAAAGATCTAAGACTTTTTATAAGTACACAAAAGGCCTATTTCTCTCAAATATTGTTCACAAATCTGTCTAAATCTGTGTAAGTGAGCACTTCTCCTTTGCCGAGATAATCCATCCACCTCACAGGTGTGCAGTGGTGTCAAAAGTACTGGCATTCATTACTCAAGTAGAAGTATAGATACTAGGTTTTAAAAAGACTTTTGTAGAAGTTGAAGTATCAACTCAAGCTTTTTACTCAAGTAAAAGGGTAAAAGTACTGGTTTAAAAAACTACTTAAAGTATAAAAGTAAAAGTAATGTAAGGAAAAAAATGCCATTAAGAACAAAAGCTTGGGCCGTGCCACAGGGGCCTATTGTGCACTACCCCACCTCCTAAAAAAACATTTTTCTAAAGGCCATAATGACTATAATGTTATATTAAAATGTTCATGTTGGAAAGTTTGGGATGCACTAGGCTACCTGTTTCAGCCACATATATGCCCATTGAAAATGAACTCATTTTAGTACAATGCAAATACATTAAAGAGCTAGAGATATGATGACTAGTTGCCAATAAGTATTGTCATGGTGCAAAAAGTCAAACTTCAGAGGCATGTCATCAATAACCTTGAATGGAATGTAAATGTACATCCAAGCTTAGCTGCAGGACTCTGTGAGGGCAATGGACAAGAACATTGGTGCAGGCTAAGAAACAATTACTCTTGTGTGGTTGACTATTTACAATAAACATTATAGTGCTGTCAAAATGAATGATTAATCTAAGTGATTAATCAAAAACTAAAAATGAAAAATAACTCATGATCCTGATACCTTCTTGATTGATAGCTTCTTGTATTCGGTACATACGTCTGCTATGTCCAGTGTTCAGAGGGTAACGAGTTACAAAGTTGATATAGAGCTTCACAGTCCCACCCACAGCCCGAGAGAGCTCTGGTGCCGGAAGTAATTTTCCCATTCATTTCTCCCATTCACTTTCGGAAAAATCCGTATCTAAAGAGTTTTAGAGCATGTGTGAGGATAACCAGCTACGGCTGAACTCATAAGCATATAACATATCATTTCAAGTGAAAAAATTAAGACAAAATCCAAAATTCAAAAGGTACAAGACTGTGTACATATTTTCATTTCGAGCACAGGAACTACTCATCCCATAAACCACCGCGCCCCATTGAATTCGACTGAAGCCACAACTGAGAACGAGGCAACGAGCCTTTTGAGCGACATCCAAATCTGATGATGGCCGCTCGCGCGAACTTTTTCCTCCAGTGAATTTTATTTTATATAGTGAATGTGCAATAATTATATATTGTGTGCGTGTGTGAAAGTGGTTAACGATAAAGTCAGCAATGGTGCAGTTCTTTTGTATCTGACTGCAATCACCGCTCAGTTGTCAACACATGTCGTTGCCATTACACAAATGTTCAGTAAATGCACAAAAAGGTATGTCTAGGCTAAATATTGTTTTGACAGTGGCATTATAAAATGCTTGATATGACTCATTTCATATGGAGGCTACAGTAGCCTAGCTAAAGTGGACGATAATGCTAACTAACGTTGCCAACCTCCCTGCCAAACTCTCAATGGCAGCCAAGGAGATCATGATTGCACTGATAAGTCTACCGTGCAAAAACGCAACACAGGTTTTTATTTTATTTTATTTTTTTATTAATGATCTTCAATCTTCACGGACCTTCGAGGGGTTTAACCAGACGATTATACGAGCTCCACCAATCAGATGCATCACTGTGGGATTGTGGGATTGTTCAGGATTGTGGGTAATGAAGTACTTAGCCAAGACATCGCGAATAAAAGGCATTTAGATCAAAACAAGGTTAGTGCCCCATGATCTTTTTACGTTTATATGAGCATATACTGTCGCTTAGTACAGCCGTAGCTGGTTTTAAGTCTACCATGTATGGTTACATTTTAACGGCTTATACCCCAAATGTCAATGCAGAAATTGCATTGAATTTTTAGTTCCGGCACCAGCTGTGGGTGGGACTGTGATGCTCTATAGCCTAGATATCACAACATTGTCATTTGGGTCATCAATCGCAAACGATAATTTATTAAAACGTCTCACTACCCAACTACCTACAGTAGCTTAATTTGTGGAGGACGAAGAGAAAGCACCCATTTGGCAAATGAGCCAGTAGTGAGAAATAAATAATAACTTTTAAGTAGGGTCCAGTGCCTTTTCGATACTTTTAAAATGGTACTGGCGCCTCAACGTGCCTGAACCGATACTTAAAAAAAAAAAGAACTACAAAAAAAATATGGATAACATTAAAGAACATTACAAATATTTAAAATAAATCCATAGCTTTACCTTGGATGCTCTCATTTCCCAAGTTGTGCTTCCCTTAATCTAAGGCTAATAAATGTATTTCACAATCTGGGTCATTATTTAATACAAAACCACACATAATGTTTCTGCTGTATCTCTGTCAATCACTCTGATAATTAGTTAAGTTGAGTGCTGTCTGTCACTGTCTTAAATCAGTTCTGTGAATGACTGTATGCTCATTCTTTATAAAGTAGCAACAATCTCGTTTTTAAAATACAGTACTGTGCAAAAGTCTTATGGAAAAGAAAGAATAGTGTTTTCATCCCAAAAAAAGGGTTTTAAGCCAGTTATTTATATCTTTTGCTGCAATGTGTCAGTAGGACAGTAGTTTGCCATTAATTTTAATAATAATCTAGTGCAGTAATCAAGCAGTTTGACAATGGCAAAATGAATGTTTGGAAATGTAAACTGATATTTTATACTGACACTCTACAGCAAAATATATAAATAACTGTCCGAACACCATTCTTTTAAGTGAAAATACTGCCTAAGACTTTTGCACAGCAGTGTATGTATAAAGTAGGCCTACGTATGATTAAATTAAGTATATTTAAATAAGTGTAAGGAAACTTTACAGTAGATGATAAACCGACTGATCGTGACCTTTTGTAAACTGTATTTATGACAAAGAACTTCACAGATACAGATATTCTAACAATCTATCGGTAAACACACACCTTGTGTCCTCTGTCTCTGTTTGAGCTCGCGCTGCTCCACCGCGGTCCGCGGATTGAAGAGCACGCTGAAAGACGGGAGGAGACCGGACTGACGCCGGTTTCATTTGAAATTTAAGCGGACTGACTCTGAGGCGATCGGATACTACTGGTTCCAACCTACTTTTAAGAAATATATTTTTTGATAAACGAACCCAAAACTGTCTATGCAGTGTGATGTGACTTGTGTCATGTGCAGGTGGAATGGATCGCGTAGGGACCAATAGGGTGTCGGAATGGTATATGTGTATCTCATCCAACCACAATCAAATTCACTCCATCCTGATGGCGCGATTTATCTGGATAGGTTTTTTTTCTTTCTCTCTCTCTGAACGATAACAATCCGGAATGAAATAGCAGTAACGAATCTATTTTTTAAAATGTAAGGAGTAGAAAGTACAGATACTTGCGTGAAAATGTAAGGAGTAGAAGTAAAAAGTCGGCTGAAAAATAATTACTCAAGTAAAGTATAGATACCCCAAATTTCTACTTAAGTACAGTAACGAAGTATTTGTACTTCGTTACTTGACACCTCTGCAGGTGTGGCATATCAAGATGCTGATTAGACAGCATGATTATGGCACAGGTGTGCCTTAGGATGGCCACAATAAAAGGCCACTCTTAAATGTGCAGTTTTACTGTATAGATGGGTCTGGGGTGGGACGCAGTGCAACACATCTCCTTCGCATAAAGTTGATCAGGTTGTTGATTGTGGCCTGTGGAATGTTGGTCCACTCCTCTTCGATGGCTGTGCGAAGTTATTGGATATTGGCAGGTAGTGGAACATGCTATCATTTAAGCCGATCCAGAGCATCCTAAAAATGCTCAGTGGGTGACATGTCTCGTGAGTATACTGGCCATCCAAGAACTGGGTTGTTTTCAGTACGTTAACAATCGCAGCACTGCTGCAGACGATGCACCGCTCCTTGAACGCACTGACGGACCACAACCTTGTGCAGCTGGAATCCGTTAATACTTACTGCAGACGGACTATGTGTGAAACAGGTGTTATAATGTAACACCAGAGCACTGCTGTGTGTACCCTCACCACACCTCGCAGTCGCTGCTTAGAAGTGCAACATTGTAAAGGGTCTGTCTGAAACAGTGTCGCACGGCCGCGG
The DNA here is from genome assembly GCF_003368295.1 of Carassius auratus. NCBI lineage: Eukaryota > Metazoa > Chordata > Actinopteri > Cypriniformes > Cyprinidae > Carassius > Carassius auratus. The sequence continues at coordinate 30,340,376 of NC_039251.1, forward strand.
TGCAGCATAACGCTCGTTCCGAAGGCTGAGTAATTAAATACACCGGTATGGCAGTATATTCAAAATTAACATCATAACGAAAATATAAACCGGTTTTCGGTGTGAACCGGTTTACCGCCCAACACTAATGCCATCTCATATTCTTGAACTGCAGTTATACCTGATCAAATGCACACTATTATTATTCTTTAGCTTGGGTTAAACAAATACATTTTAGTTGGTTGGAGCAGCAGCTACGCTAATTATGTCTATTTGTTTCTCTGTTTTGCCATGGGATAGGATTTAGAAAAGCTTCAGTTTGGATCCAGAACACTTGAAAAGAGATTATGTCAACCCCTCAGATGACCTCAGATGATGCCAACCCTGAAACAACATACAGGACCACCAAATTCTGCTATAAGTTTGATTACATCATAATACAGTAATTGCTGTTAATAGTGTTTGTCATCTGAGCGTTGTAATGCATTGTCTGTATGAGTGTAAAAATGTGCTGTTGCAGTGTTGGGAAATGTATAAAGCAACCCAGAACCAAAGCAAAATTGGAGAAATTAAAACAAGAACAGAGATAACCCAAAAATGAAAAGGAAAAAAAAATGCTGAAACACACACAAAGAAAACTCAAACAGCTCCAACCCAAGTCCCCCAACACTATCACATTAAACAGTCTCCTTTAAAATGAGTACACCAGACAGGTGCAGTCAATGAACCACCCATTAGGCTAATTCGTAGGCAGGGACGTGCACAGACATTTTGAGGGGCAGGGGCTCAAGTGAAATAAAGGGCACTTCTCATAAAAGTATATATATATTAACGCAACACTGACTTCCTTTTAAAAAAAATAAAAAAAGTTAATGAATTTTATCTTCCTCAAACTCTAATTTTCAAAAGATGTCCACAAAATAATCAGTTCACACAGAAACCATGGTCTCCTTAGTATTCACTAGGTTTATAGAGCAGCAAAGGAAACCATCCCACAATGTGCATGTTTTGAAAACATTTTCTATGCTACTAGTTTCAAGAATAACCAAAAAAACTGCATCAAGCAGAGGGGTGTGTTTTACTAATAATTTGTTTATTTTTTTGCACAAGGCACTACATCATTTTAATTATTTTGGTGTTATCAGAACACATAACACTTTTAAATCAACACAAATATTCACTCTAAAATGAAGAGGGTTGTTGCTGCTATTTTGTTAACTTTGCATTACGCTGCCTGCCTGGCCCTGCACTGCAAGCATGATTAAAATTAATTGTTTAATTTAAATCTTACTTGATTGTTTGAATTAAACTTACCAAAATAATTGAGTAAAAATTAAATAAAAGCCAATGTCATGTATGTATTTGCGGTTTTATGTAATACTATTTAATAAAGGTTTAGAGGAAATTAAAAAAAGTTCATAAATAAAAAGTTAATTTATAAATATTGTTATTTTTAATGTTTAATGTTAACTTATTTCTACTCAGTTTTATTTATTAATGTAAAGATGCAGTTACTCAGATTTACTACATTTTTTAGAGTGTAGCCTATCCTCCATCTGTTTGCATCTGTAGATTTCTTCTAGATTCACCAATTTAGATTTCTAAATTTCAGGGGGAAAGACTCTTGATGCAAGTCATTAACTAACTGGGGACGTTCTTATTTTATTAACTTATTAACTTTGGTTGGGGGTCAATGAGCGCTTCAGAACTCCTGACCTGATATTTAGATATACTATTCTTCAATAAATATATTTGTTTGACAGGGAAGCTGTGCGCAAACAGGAATATATATTATTTTTTCAAAAAAAGAAAAAAAAAGAAAGAAAAAAAAGGGCACTTTCTCTCCAGGAATAAAAAGGGCAGGTGCTCAAGCCCCCTTTGATGTCTATGTGTGCACGTGCCTGTTCGTAGGCACAGAAAACAATCACCACTCTCCCGGAAGTGCAGGGATCTTCACATTGATTACATCTTTAATTGATTTTTTCCCCATACATTTCTGCCATATTTACAGAGTCACCACTGAAAAGCTATTACTACATATTATAGAAACATAAATGTTCTGTGAAGTTGCTTTCCAACGATTTGTATTGTAAAATATTGTCGATATTGTAAAAAGTGCTATACAAATGAAATTTAATTGAATGTAAAGAAATGTAATGTTAACAACTGTTAAAAATTTAAATTAATAAACTGACATATATTGCAAATTAATATATTATAAATGTACTTACATATGTTTACAGGAAATAAATAGATTTAAATATTTCCAATAATATGTATTAACATGTTTAATATATGTGAAAAATATTAAAAAGTAACCAAAATCAAATATTTAAATATATTCCATATATTTCTAAATATATTTACATGAAAGTGACTTGACATTCAGCCAAGTATGGTTACCCATACTCAGAATTTGTGCTCTGCATTTAACCCATTCTAAGAGCACACACACAGAGCAGTGACCACACACACACACTGTGAACACACACACACACACATGCTGCGGCATAAATAACATCATGCGCTAAAAAGAGCATCACTCAATAGTATTAAATAATTGCCCCCTGAATGTACAGAGGTGTCGAAACGCTAAAACACCGTATAATAAGCCGAACACGAGTAAATAAACGACCTAGGGGCGTGGCGCGCTTCACTGAAACACGCCCCGCCCCCTCCTCCCCGAGAGAACGTCAGTATATTATGACGTCACATGGTATAAACTGTACACCCGCGCGCTCTGAAGATCACTTCAGTTCAGTGAGACTCCGAGCAGAAGCGAAGACGTTCACCTGAGCAGAGCCTCGAAGTCCATCCAGACGGACAGTTGACAAAAATTCAGCAAGTTTGACAGCGACACAGTCAACACGCGTTTCTCCTGCTTTTGAGTCAGTGGAGCTCTACTTCAGCAGCTCAGTGTCAGCAGATGTTCAGCTGATATTGAGTGACTCTCCACAGACAGCTGGAGGAAAAAGCTCTTCAGAACAACAGGCTTCTCCCACAGCAGCCGCTATGGAGAACCGCTCAACAGGTTAGGAATAACGGTAGAGCCCTTAAAAGTTTGTAAACGTTGCAACTTCTCCGGGTGGGCGGGGCTTAGTTGGAGACAAAAAGAGGCGCGGACGCAATGTTGACAAGCGTAAACTAGCACGTTTTAAGAGGGATTTATTAAACATGGATGCTGAATAAGGATCGAAACTGTCCGAATAAGTACAGTCCCTGACTCTGCGGGACCGTGACAGCTTTTTTTTTTATTGCTGATTTGCTAGATAAAACCAACACACCAGTTCATATTATGCATATATTATTTTACCTGATATGAAGTGTGCACTGCAAGCAGGAGCATTATTTATGATATTCTCCGTCCAACAAGTGCTGTTCCTTCTATTCTGGCAGACAAAAACCCAACAAGAAGACATTTTAAAGTCAAAACCTCAAACTTTTAGCGCACCTGCTATAAGTTCTGCCTTATTTTTTTATTTTTTTTCAATTGCATGAATAACAATTACAGAAAATGAACACACACACACAGAAAAATAATAAAAATAGAAATTAAAAATAGAAAATAAAATAAAATGCCAGGGTTAAAGATACACAAATGTAAAATACAAAAATTGAATAAAAATAAAACTCAATAGACCAAACAAAAAATTAAAGGCTTTGACATTTCACAAAATCTTAAAATTATTCAACAAATACATGGTTTTAACAGCTTTTTTGTTTGTACTGTCCTTAATGGAAACCATATAATTTTCTAAATCTTTCAATACCACAGAAAATAAAGGTTTCTGATTAGTAAATTTGCACCTATGAATATGAAACTTAACTAAAATAATCAAAAGATTAATAATATACGCTTCCTTTTCCATACTCTTTTCATATTGTAAAAAACCAAATATTACATGTTCGTATAACAAAAGAAAATTACAATCTAATTTGTTATTTATAAATTTAGAAACTTCCCACCACAGCCTTTTGGTATACCGACAGTGCCAGAAAATATGGGGTACAGTTTCTGGCTGCAAAAAACAAAATGAGCAATTTACATTAATGTCTTTGTTAAATTTGGATAGAAAATGTTTAGCAGGGTAAAATTTTTGCAGTATCTTGAACGAAATTTCCTTGACCTTATTTGTAAGAATATATTTATTAGGTAACAACCAGACCTTATTCCATTTAATAGTTCCAATAAACCTTGACCAATAGGAAATAACATGTGGTTTACTTACAAGTTCTTTTTGAAAAAGGGAACGTATAGCCTTATTATTTTTGCTTGTCGAAAAACAAACTTTTTCTGCCTTTATGTTTTGCCTCCAGCTAGAGCGGTGACGTCACAGTGACGTAGCCGATTAAGGGGTCTATAAAATATAAATGAAAACTCTATTCTAAATAAATAGAATTAATAATAGTAAAAACTGTGAAAAGAAATTCTGACATATAGTAATTTAATCTAATACAGTTCCATTAACTTCCATTGTATCCATCCATTGTTCTTCTTTCTATGGTTTATACCTCAGAATTTGGCTTGAATTTTCTGATAACGTAGTAATTTCTTCATACCTTTTTATGTATTTGTTTCTTCTTTTCTTTTAGAAAAACAAACCAGAAAGAGGAAGACAAAACGCATCCATGCATTCTTCCGCCGAATTGGGAAGACTTTAAAGCTTTGCACCCTACACTGCTACGGGGACGATATATTGTCCCCATTTCCATCCGATGATCCAGCAGATCTCCAGCCAGGTTTATCTGGCCTTGAATGGGCGTTATCAATCGATCCATGTCCATCTGGTTTGGAGCTGACAGTTAACACCAATCCGGCTGATCCTGATGGGTCATTGGTCTCAGAACCATCCAGTCTTGAGGTGATATCTGACAGTGATCAGGCTGATCCGGAGCCATCACCTGTCCCAGGTCAATCCAGCCTCGATTTAAAGTTAACACTGGATCCAGGTCTATCCAAACTGGTTTCTGAGACAATGAATGTCCCAGGACTATCTAGTCTTGATGTAACACCTGAACCAAGTCTATCCAGTATTGAGATGAAACCGGACATGGATCTAACCGAGCCCAAGCCATCATCTGTCCCAGGTCCATCTGGTTTTGAGGCAGCTATTGGTAAGTCTACTGTCATTTTTTATCTCCTTTTGGATTTTCATTTCACCTACTTGTCTGCTCTTTTACACTTATGCCCAATTAATAATATGCTCCTAACTTAATGATACCTTGTCAAGATTACATCAAAAAATGGCAGAACCACACATTTTTCTTTGCATTATCCCTTGTGATTTAGATTGAACTTAATCTATATTCTTTCATTATGAGAAAGTCACAAGATGATTAATCACACAGTACATGTCCATTTTACCAGTTGTCTCATCTAACATCTGTATTCACCCAGTGTTCTTCCTTCTTCGTGATGTTTAGACTCAGTATTTGACTTACAGTTTCTAATTTTTAATTATGTTTCTATTTCATTCTTCTTCTTCTTCTTTTTGTTGTAGAACAACAATCAACAAAGAGGAAGAAGAAAGGCATCTGTGCATTCTTCCGCCGAACATGGAGGGTTGTTAAGTGTGCTGCTCTCTGTTGCCAAAGGGGCAACAAAGTGGCTCCAGATCCATTTGCCATTGACCCAGTGGCTCAACAGGAAAATTCAGATCTCCAGCCAGATTTATTCAGCCTTGAGAGGCTGACACTTAATGCTGAGCCAACATATCTGGAGCCGTCACCTGTCCCAGGCCCATCCAAACTGAATAATGAGCCAATGCCTGCCCCACATCAGTCTGGTTATGAGCCACCTGTTGGTAAGTCTGCTGTCATTATTAGTCTACTGTCTACTTGTATTTTTACTAGTGCTGTCAAATGATTAATCGCATTCCAAAATAAAAGTTATTACAATATATATGGGTGTACACTCTGTATATTTATTATGTATATATAAATCTAAACACGTGCATTTATGTTTAAGAAAAATATGTTATGTTTATATATATAAAAAATATAGGAATCTAAATATATGCATGTATATACATGTAAATATAATTTTTTATTATATACTGTATATGTTTGTATTTAAATATATATACATAATTAATATACACAGTACACAAACATATATTATGTAACCAAAAACTTTTATTCTGGATGCGATTAATCGTTTGAATAGTTTTGTTTTGTCTTTTTGCTTTCTGTCAAATTAAAAAAAGAATTCCATTTGTGTCTAGTTTGTATTTATGTTCTTGAAATATATCAGTATTTGCATGTAGCATGTGAAGATCTAGTACTACTTTAATAATTAAATTAAATTAATTTAGCCCGATGTTTATTTCTAAGGGACAAAATACAAAAATGCCACCAATTTGTTTTTAGAAAAACAAAGAAAAATCAGGATGAAGAAAGACATCCAAGCATTCTTTCAGCGAACATGGAGAACTGTTGAGTTTCCCTCCTTGGCCCCAGATTCATGTCGAGTTGAGCCAGTAGCTCACTGGGATCAAGTGGACCTCCAGCCAGGTCTATCTGGTCCCTTGTGGTTGTCAAGGAATGATCCAGGTCCTTCTTGTTTCGAGGTGACAGTCATGGCCAACCAAAATCCACCTGATTCTAAGCCAGATCCATTCAGCCTCCAGTCACACTTAACACTTGACCCAGGCCCAGCTGGTCTTGTAGTTGAGTTGACGTCTGTCCCAGGACCATCCAGTCAGGAGATAATGCCAGTCTATGGGTCTGACATGGGTCTGGATGTTCCTGGGCTAAAACCCATTCCAGGTTCCAGTCTCGTTCTGACAGCTGCTGTGGATCTGATTGATCCCGAGCCGTCATCTGCCTCTGGTTCATGCAGCTGCAGGCGGACACCTGACACTGATCTGGACAATTCTAAACAAAAACATGTCCCAGTCCTATCTGGTTTTTGGCCAACTGCAGGTGAGTCTACTGTCACTACTTCTATAACAGCTGTAGTTTTATTTGTTGTATTTTTGTAACATTTTTTTTGTTTCATTACTTTTTATATTTGTTCCTACCGAACGTATAAATTATTTATGCTCCTGACATGTATCTTAATTCCTCGTTTGGTATTCAAAATGAATTCTGTGGTATTCTAGTGGACAGAGTTTGTTCTGAACCACATACTTCCTTGTATATCATTATTTTCCTGGTTCCCTGATTGCCTTTATAGTCTGCTCTTAGCTAATGCATGGAATACAGTTTATAAAAGCCACATTATCTGAATAACTCTTCTGTCTGCCTTTTGGAGTTCATGTAAGAGAATCAAAAGAAAGTAGTGCTCATCTGTTCTTTCTGCATGTTTTCTTTTTTCAGCAAAATTTTCCTCCCGTTATGATGTGGGACGGAAGTTGGGACAGGGAGGTTTTGGCTCTGTGTATAAGGGGACTCACAGATTTAGTGGACGGAAGGTAAACTACTCCTGCTTTATTTTAAAAAAAAGTTACTTTTAGTTTTGTCTTTGTTTCTTTTACTTTCATCAGTTCCGTACTATTTTTTATTTTTATGTAAAAATTAACATATAGATAATTGCAAACATGTTTAAAACAATTTGTCTCTTTGCAGGTTGCTATCAAATTTCTACCTAAGAATCTCTGGAACAGCTTAATTAATGTGGTAAGTTAATTTAGAAAAACTGTGTTGACTATAGTGTAGTTTATAATGGGAAATAGTGACAAGAAGAAGCATTTTCAATTGTGCTCTCAGACTTTTAGACTCTGCTGTATCTCAATGTCAATATTACACACAGAAGTGAAAGGTCAAGCTAACCTTTTGTCAAAATTTGTTTTTCCAGCCTGGATCTACAGAACCACTGCTGTCAGAAGTGGTTATAAATGTGATGGTGTGCGCACCTCCGAAAAGCCCCTACATTGTACAAATGATCGAGTGGTTTGATCAGCCACATCAGTTCATCATAGTTATGGAATATCCACATCCATGTCAGACCTTGCTGGAATTTACCATGTGCCATGGATGTTGTCTGGATGAATCTGTGGCACGTGGTTTAATGCGGCAAGCGGTGCTTGCAGCCAAACACTGCATTGAACGGGGCATCTTACACAATGACATCAAGACGGACAACATGCTGGTCAACACAGAGACACTGCAGCTCAAACTAATAGACTTCAGCTGTAGCAAACGTATTAACATGTCTTGCTCTGAAGGTGAGTTGATGTAATGCCATAATATGTCAAAAAATTTACATGATTCAAAGCTTATTATCTCAAAGTAGACTAACAGAGCTCTGTGATTTCATTTTCTAAAGACTTCTGTGAGCAATTAATCTCTTGCTTCCTATACAGATCATCAACAGGCGGTTGGATCAACAGTCTGGTCTTTAGCTATGGTACTTTTGGAGATAGTAAACGGAGACCAGCCCATGAGTGTTTTGCAGAAAGCACGTCATCCTTTGATACCAAATTTCTCCAGTGGTGAGACAACAGCACACAACAATAATACAAACATACATTTTTGGCACAATATCAGTGTTCAACTTCCCAGCTACTAAAAATAAAAGGGGAAACTGATTGATATAAAACATAATGATTGATATTTAAAGTACAGTAAGTGTAACACACAGGAGATTGTCCCTGTTTAAAATTGAATACAGTACAAAATACTATGTTTTTCAGAAGCTTTTCATACATGACAACATGCCTGTGCTATGCTCTCATAAAGAGCATACATGACTAACCAGCTTTTTCCACTTTGAAAACTTGTACAGAGTTTCAAGATCTGATAGAGCAGTGTCTGGTCAGGCCTCAAACCAAGACGTTAGAGCAGATCTTAGAACATCAGTGGTTTAAGCTGGACTGAGGGAAGCCAGAGGATCAGGAGGCAGGTTGTGTAACAGCTTGAGGGAAGGCAGATACTAACCAACTCTTCAGTAAAAAAATAAAATAAATAAATAAAAGCAGATCATTCATCTGTAGAGAATAGCTAGCAGACAGCACTTTACTGCAGACCGGACTTTCACCTTTCACCTGTGGCACTGAATATTACACCTACTATGGAGGTGACATTTTGCCAAGACAAATTTGTCAAGATTCTAGTATTTAGTTTTTCTCAAAAATCCTAGATAATTGTGCACTTTGGAGAAAAACCAAATGAAAGAGAATGTAGTGGTCTAGAGACAAATAGGCCTAATACTGAAGATTCGGAATGGGTTCTTAGGGGCCTTTTGCCACAGATGAAATAAACCAGGCATAGCTGAATTCAAATAGTAACTAAGAGTAACTTGACAGAAAATTCCCAGTGAAGACCAGTAAAGATTTTACAGTATATTACGGGCCACCAGATCTACATTAGTTTAGGTACTGACATTAGATCAGGTACTGAGGGTAGAGTCATTTTATTACAATAGGCCACTTACCCAACCAGTACAATATTATCTTAAATATTTTGAATTCACAAACCTCTGAGTCCACACATAATAAAAAAACAAAAGTCTCTAGACCAACAAGTCTAAACTGTATAATTTATATTATATTGCAATTATATAATAAAATATAATAGTGCTATTTATATTTCTGTAACTATGACTATTTTTCTACAGTGTAATGAGTTCTCTTAGCTTTACTTGAATACTTTCTGAGTTAGACAAAATATTTTTGACTTAAATCAGAATATCATCCCCACCTAATTATTAAAGTATAGTAATGAGTATAAATGACAATAAATGAGATATACTGACTTGTATTCTATTGACAACCATATGCAATTTAATTTATATATTAAGCTTATTTCAAGAACAAAACAAAGTATCTTTATAATGCCACACACTTAGAAAAAAGCCATAAACTAGGGCAATCAATTAAAAATGAGAATTTTGAATATTTGTTGAATTTAATCTAAAAATCCACATCTGAATGCAAAAACATTGCCTTCACATTTCACGTGTGCATCAGACAGACTTATCAATTGGTGCGTTTCTATTACCTTTCAAATTGCGCAAATGAAATGGAAATGTCAATTTTGCAAAAATGCTCATATATCAGAAAGTTTTTACGCTCGCATGAGGTGGTTTTCAGGCAATGCGAAAAAGGAATAATTAGCAAAATTGCAATGGAAACAATTTTTTCGCATTTACAGGTCACAGGGTTTATGTAAAGAGTCATATGATCATTCTTCAAGAAACTATTTGCGCAACGACTAATTTGACTGGTTTAAACTAAAGCTTTGTATCAGACTAGCGTTAGTCGACTAGTCTAAAAGCAAGACACCCCCAAAAGATGGTAAGAAAAAAAAATACTTTGTGTGTGGGGTACATTTGAAACACCTTAAAGTGCGTTCACAACTTGTCTGATCTGTGATCTTTTCTTCGCACATGCATATTAGCTCCCTCTTTAATCATGGGAAATTTGAAGTACATGCGTTTCTCCAGTCCGAAGATATCGGTGAAAGTTTTTTTCCAAGGTAAGTTTTTCACTTCACCACATCTCTTCCACATTGAATAGCTTGTCATCCTTACATGACTGTTAAAGGTAACTTACATTTTGGTAAACCTTAATCTGTGCCATGCAATGTCATAAAATCTAGAGAAATGTTTAAGGTAGGGCTGGGATATACGATTATTTTTTAAACAATTAATCTAGCGATTATTTTTTTAGATGCATCGATTAATCTAATGATAAATTTTTTCAGACTGATTCGATTTCGATTATCTCCCCATTAATTGTTTTCTAACAATTTATACCTGTTGATTTACATATCTGAATGAAAAAAACATGAATTCCTTAACATTGCAATATATGTTTATTGCTCTTAAAATTACAATATAAAAGACGGACTAAGAATGCATTACTTTGCACTTGTATAGAGATAGCATTCAATAAAACCTTGAAGCCTCGAAAACACATAGCTTACTGAAACAAGCTTACTGAACACATAGGGCCTAGGTTACTGAAAAAAAGTTCTTCTTTCAGATGAAAATAACAACAAATTGATGTCTAGCATTCAATTAAAGGGTCACCCAAAATACTTGTTTAGAGCAATTGAAAGAATACAGTAACCAATGTAAACTTGAAGGCTTTAAGCTAATACAGAGAGTGCGTTTCCAAAAAAAAAAAAAAAATGTCATGGAGAAAAAAAAAATCTCCGAATGCTCCACGTGAAACTTTGGCGTTCCACCCTTTTTCTACCGTGTACGGAAGTTCTAAGCGGCCATACATTATAATTTTTTTCCGTCTTGTTTTCTCGGTATAACGACTTAATTTTCTCGTTATCTCGACATAACGAAGTTCGTTTTCTCGTTATAACGACTTAATTTTCTCGTTATCTCGACATAACGAAGTTCGTTTTCTCATTATAACGACTTAATTTTCTCGTTATCTCGACATAACGAAAGTCGTTTTATCATTATCATGACTTCTGTGTATGGGCATAAAAACATAGAGGCAGCATCATGGATGATCATATTCACTTTTACTTTGATCAGGGACTTACTCAAACTGAAATAGCTATGTGTCTATCAGTGATTGACAATTTACACATAAGTGTTTGACACTTGAGAAGGAGGCTGTCGGGTCTGCAACTTTATCGTCGAAGACAATATAGCGACCCTGAAAGTGTAGTCAATTTCATTGCCAGTCAGCTGGAGGGACCGGGACGTCTGCATGGCTACCGAATGATGCGTGAAAGATGCCGTTTGAATGGTTTGCGGCTGACCACAGCAATGGTTAGAGAGATACAGATAAGTCTGGATCCATCAGGTGTGAAGGAAAGAAGCGGGAGGAGGTTGCGTAGGGCGACATTATGGAGTGCCAGGACCTAACTATCTATGGCACATGGACTCTTACGACAAACTGAAGCCGTATGGCATAGCAGTTAAAGGCTGCATTGATGGTTTTTCACGGCACATCATCTGGATGCAAGCCTACTTCAAAAATAACAATCCTAGAGTAATTGCTGGGTATTATTTCCGCGCTGTTGCTGAAAGAAGGGGTTGCCCTAAAATAATCCGATCCGATTTTGGTACCGAAAATGTCCACGTCAACAGGCTACAAGAGTTTCTTCGTGAAGACTCGACTGGAACTGTGCATGGGCCGTGTGTCTTTCAAGGAACAAGCCAAGCAGACCAGAGAATAGAAAGTTGGTGGGGTATCTACAGACGACAAAACGCAGATTACTGGATTGATATGTTCAAAGAACTATAGTCAGCTGGTGATTTCACAGGCGATGCAACTGACAAAGGCCTTATACAGTTCTGTTTTCTATCCATAATTCAGGTAACTGCATGTTCTTTACTCTGCTATAAAATTATCTTATTTGTTTAACACTTATTAAAAAACATTAAACGCGGCGTTTCTCTTTTGGTATGTTTACTCATGTTTGCTTAACTCCATTAGGCAAATGTAGCCAAACTGTCCAATCACCCTTTCTTATTATTAGACTTGTAATCTGTTTGTATAATTTAGTTCACATCTGCTTGTCCATATAAAAAATTTTGAGGAAAAATGCTAAAATGCTCTTGCCTATAGGACCTGGTCCATGTATTTTGGTCATTTGATTTTTCGATTTAAAAATAAATAAAGATAAATGAGAAACGGTTTGATTTTCGTTTTTTCGTTTTGTTTAAGAAACGGAAAACGAAAAATGTAGCTGGATTTTTTGTATTTTTGTTTGTGGGTAAAAAATGAGATTATGCTTTAATATTTGTTTGAATGTGTGGGCGGCGCTGAAACGCCCCTTTCATCCCTTCTGCAGAACTGTACTGCACCAACAAGTGGCAACCGCAAGCTCAATTCATTTTCACCAGGAGAGAAGCGGCAGACAGCAGAGTTTATTAATCCTGCGGATTCTTTGCTAGTGGTGCTTGCAAGATAAAATAATAATAATAATAATAATATTAATAATAAAATAAAAAATAATATTATATTTTCCCGGCTGCTGCATGTTATTGACAAAGCAGACTTGACAACTTTATTCATAAAAGGCCATTTGAATTTTACTTTAGCCTGTGATCTACAACGACATGGAGTAAAATATAGGCCTACTAATAATTTTTTGCCTACTTATTTTATTCTAGGCCATTCATAAAAAAATAAAATGGGAAAAACCCAAACCCACATTTATAATACAATTTATATTAAAATAAGTTAAGTTTTCCCCATAATTAGTCTACTTTAAATGTTTTAATTATAGGCTATAGGCTACTTAGAATTATGAACTGAATTCACGAATAATGTAGATGACAGTATGGCGTGACATCATTACAGATAATGAGTTCAGACGGGAAACACTGCAACTCTCGTTGGTTTCATTTGAATTACATAGGCCTAAATATAAAATTATTATTATTATTTTTCTATTTAAATTGATTATTTTAATAGTAGACATGTCCAGCTATGGTTCGTCTGATGCATGAGCCTGTTTCATTTCTGACGTTTCATTTTTTCAGATTTTTTAGATTAACTATTGGATATATAGTATACATTGAAAACGGCATAGGCATGGAACAAATACCTGCCCCATCCAACCACTAAACTTCTGTTAGTAATAGTGAAATTGGAAAACCCATAAACAACAATACTATTCCAGTCACAATAGTTTTTACAATAATTCCTTTTTTTTCATCTTTGTGAACTGTATGTAATGTGTAACATGACATAACTTTAAATTTCTAATGATAATATAGTACACTTGTTCACAAAAATATATGAATCAGTTGCTGCAAATAAAACGATTCAAATGCAAATTTACTGCTTGCACTGCAACAACATATTACTTAGATGTACTGTTTTATGTATAAATGGAAAAAAGGTGTGAACATACTTGAAGAAATACCTGATGGGAAAACCTAAAACTGTCCCATTCAAATCAGTCTGATAAACTTCAATTAGAAACAGTAAAATTGGAAAATACATACACAATGATACTATTACATTAGCAATCATTTTTCAAATTACTCCCATTTCAACTTAATGAACTGGATATTATGTATAACATGAATTGACTTTCAATTTATAATGATAATGAAGTATACTATTATTTACAAAATACATAAATCGGTTGCTCCAAATAAAAATTCAAGAGAAACTGTACTGGTTTAACCATAGATTATACTGTTGGATGTAAAAATGAAAAAGTGTAAACATAACCGGAGCTATCCTCAAATGAGCTAAAACTCTATTAGAAATAGTGTAAAACTTGAAAACCCATTGACGACCATACTATTCCATTCACAATAGTTCTTAAAATAACTTTTATTTCAACTTAATGAACTGCATAACATTTAAAAATGAGAACATTCCTTTCAGTATATATATTTTCAGTCAAATTTAACAGACATCTTTTTCATGCTGTTCAGGCACTTTAGCTTTAACACTCACAGGTCTATGACATATCCATTAGCCACACTCCACTGTTCAACACAAAGCAAAACTCTACCCTAAATTCTGCATAGGGGCTGTAGTCACTTGCCAGTTCAAGGTGTTGTGAACAAGTGTGGGCAATGGGCCTTCTTGAAAACTCATTCATTTCGGTAAATGTTACCTGAATCGTCTTGGAGAGGAATAAATCAGACCCTGTGCAGTATCTGAGAAAAAGACCAAGCTCCTTCTGGTCCCTCTCCCTAACAAACCGCAAGAGATGATTTGATACTGTTGTTTCAGAAGGGGACATCCTTTGTGGGAATCTGAAGGATTTTGCCACATTTCTTGCCTTTGGTTGAAGATTTTCAGTTATCTTGTCCAGACTTTCTGCTGTCATGTTTTCCCCAACAGATCGCAGAATGGGTTGCCAGCATTTTATTATGTTGGCTGGTTTTTGCACCATCTCTTTATGTGCAATTTCAGTTTTCATTTGGAAGCACTGTGCAGTTGTGACTGCTGAGTACACTGAGGACTTCATCCATGTCAGTACTTTGAAAGTCTTGGAGTGCTTCATTTAAAACATCCTTCTCTGTTGGACTAATGTAATTGAAAAACACCTCCATAAGACTAGTTTCTGGTGAAGGAAGGGACAATGCTTCTTTTAGAAAAGGAGGTGCCAGCTGAATTGGCAGGTAACCAAAGCGCACCCATCCAATGGCAAAAATCCGTGCAACAGCTTCCCACTCTCTTTCTTGGTAAGCATGATGCAGAGTTGGTATCTTGTACGTTGTTCCACAGGTTCTTGTTGCATAAAATGTGTCCCAAAATTCAGTAATACAGTCTTGGAACACTCCATCCCCGACGCCAGCTTCCTCCTCACCATTTTCGAGTACACGTTTAATTGTTACATTGTCATGTAGAATGTTATTGTCTGAGAAAGCCTGAATCATATCATTCACACAGTGAACTCTGCGAATCACTACTTTCAGTCACATTTCTTGGGTTTTCAAAGAACAAGTCATTGTTTGATGGCTCCTGGGTGTCAGCTGCCTGAGGTGGATCTTCTGGCACTGTTTCTATAGCATCTGTGATTTCATAGAATGAGCTACCTGGAACAAAGACTGTATCTGGCTCAAATGGAACTGTTTTCGGTATTGTTTCAGTAAATGTTTCGTTCCCCGCACAATCAACATGTACAGGTGAGTATACAAGTGTGTCAGAGACCATGTCAAAGGATGTGTTCACATCATTACCCAGGAACACCACTTCATCATCAGAAGACTGGAGTACATTGTTACGCGATCTGACAGGTGTAACAGTCGGGGAGTGCAAGGTCTGACTTCTGTTCTGATTGTTACATCCTGAAGGACATGGAGATACGTCTGGTGTGGAAGTAAGCCGGGATCTTACAAATTTGTCAGTTTCATCAAGAGTCAAATTTGTGTCAGTTTCATCACTCTGATCAGAATCCTGATCTTTCAGTCTTGTGCACACATACAGTCTAAGAAGTTGGTAACGTGTTGCCTCGTACAATCCACCAACTGTCTGATTTTCTTTGATTGGTTCTTCAGAGCCAGTGACACAGAGCATAAAGTTGAAATCGTCAATATTCCCTTTTACTGATTTACCATTAGGGAAAAAAAGTTCTTTCCCGATGTTCAGAACATTTAACACTGTGTCTCCTTTTTTAACAACAATTTCTCGTGTTCCACCTCCTTTGGGTCTTCTTACTTGTTTGTAGCTGCTATCTTGGTAGTTCATCCACCCAAGTTCAATTTTCCTTGTCTTGCTTTCAGCATTCTTATTGCCAACTCCTTTTTTTTCCTGATTTTGAATTGCTGGTAATTTCATTTTTTCTCTCAATCGGTTGATCAATTTCTGTTTTCTGTCTACATTCCCATGTTCTTCTGCATTTATCGGCATCCAATTTTTTGCAAAGACTCTATCGCCATACCGAGGAATATACTTAGACAGTTCCTCTTCATTCATTAGTTTCGCTACAGCAGGATCAATCTGAAATACACCAATACACTTGAGTCATTTGCATACTGTATATATACATTTATCTGTGATTATAAAATTTGCATAATTTTAAACACATTTTTATGTTACAAAAATATTCTTTATTAAATGAACTGTTATTTATAAACGGTTTTCCTTTGGGGCCTGAAATTTATTTATTTATTTTTTTAAACAATTCTCATAATTTATAAACTAACTGAACTATTGAATATTTTTGAGCTTGTTGCAATACTAAGTTCTGATTTATCAATCGCTGTTATTTAGTTCATAAATTATCAAACTTTTTAAAATTATCAGACAATTTTTATATTTCATTTAATGACAAATTTTACAAAACATTATTAATATAAAAGGGATGGAACAGTATAGTAAAGTCAAGTTATGTTTATTACAGATTTGATTTTACTCATAAATTGATAAACACAATTATAAAACCCCATAGGAAAATCTGGAAGTAACCAGCTGTGAATTGGACTTTCTGGGTTCGGGTGTCATACCTGAACCACTCTAAGATGTTCACATATACTGGACATTGTTTGCAGTTGCATATAAAGTACAGTGTAGGCTATATAAATGAAGGCAATGATTTCAATGCATGGTTTAAATATTAATTTAAAGGTGCTATATGGGATTTCTTCAAGTATAATAAGCAAACAGCTATTTCCAATGTAAAGATAAGGTGTAGATTAGAATGACTTTAAGCAGTTCTCAATCCCAGTCCTCGTGTCCCCTGCACTGCACATTTTTTTGTGTTTCTCTTATCGCTTCAGATGTTTGTTCTATTCCAGGGTTCCTAAAATCTGGACCTCGAGATCCACTTACCTGCAGAGTTTAGATCTAACTCTAATCCATCACCTGAGCATGCTAATCAATGCCAATGAATGTCTTTGGGATCATTAGAAAAATCACAGGCAGGTGACTTTGATCAGGGTTGGAGCTAAACTCTGCAGCGCATTGGACCTCCAGGGCAAGATTTGAGGAAGGGGGTTCTATTCGAACATAAGTGCCCTGCGGACATTACAGTGGACATCATATTCCACCACGATATCAGGTTGAAGCGAACGTTATTATGTTTCATTTAAAGGTCATTGTATGGATCGTGAATTTAAATTGTATTTATTTACAGAATAATTTTGTCACACCCTAGTTTCCTTCGTGTGTGAAGACGTGCAGGCCGTGGCGTAGCGCTAATATGTGAATGAATGTTCCGAGGAAGTAAACTTCAGCTGATTTCCTCTGCTATAGGGATCAATGAACTGCGGTCAAGCTTTTTTTTTTTTCTTTGTCTTTCTTTCTGCGTGTAATCGTGCACTTACTGGGTGCTGAGAGCAGTCAAAATGTATGTAAAGAAGCTGTCATGCACACGTTTCATTTACACTTTTGCTTATTTTAACTTAAATTTTTAGTTTTTAAGTACATTATTTTTGTACATAAACGTTTTTATTGTACATTAATTATTATAAAAAGTTTATTAGTGTTATAATGTTTTTCATTCAAAGTTTTTTTTTTTTATGTTTGTGTGTGTGTGTATATATGCATACTTAAATATAGTGTGTGTGTGTATAACAAAATGCGTCCTAGCACTTCCAGTGTGTCCGATATTCCAACACTAATAATTTTTTTTTCCTTTTATAGGTTAGGTTAGCTCACTCTTTCAATTCGTATGTCTTCAGAGTGACCCTAACTATAACTGTATTCATTTTCATAGGAATTTTACTGTTTTGGAGAAAACTAAAGGCAAAATCACCCCAAATAATCGCAGTGCAGTTAATGCACGGAGCTCACTTCTATTGAGCTGGTTATCTGAATCAGGTGTGTTAACTAAGAGAGACATGCAAAATATGCAGAACTGGGGATCGCAAGGACTGGAAGCACACGTGTGAAATGCAGTCGGAGATTCAGTGCTCTAAGAGTGCTCGAAAAACCATATTTTTTGTAAAGCTTCTTTACAAAGGCATCGAATTATTTTTGCATCACCGAATCATGATGTTTCTGTTTATCCCTTTAAAACTGCTTTGAAACATAAGCATTCTTCACTGTTGCGTTGTGTGTACTTCCAGCTAACTTTAGAACTTAACGTGTGACCATTTCAATGACCATAAAACATGAATACTGAAGCAAACCTCATGCTATTCTAGAATCTAACATCTAGAATCTAACAAGTAACATACCTTATCTTCCTCCATTTTTGTCAGGTTCTCCTCAGGGACACCCCTCTCTCTCAATGCAGAGATAGAGAGAAAGTCCATATTTTGTGCAGGAAATTAGTAACTTTATGATGAAGATTTCAGCCGCCTAAAGCATTCACAAATGGCGCGGGGTTTTCTCGCGATAGCTACAATTACGTCGTGAGAAAATGGGTTTTACGTTGACATCACGAGAAAATTAAGTCGTTATAACGAGAAAACGAACTTCCTTATGTCGAGATAACGAGAAAATTAAGTCGTTATAACGAGAAAACGAACATCGTTATATCGACACAACGAGAAACTTAAGTCGTTATAACGAGAAAACGACCTTTGTTATGTCGAGATAACGAGAAAATTAATTTGTTATAACGAGAAAACAAGAAGGAAAAAAATTATAATATATGGCCGCTTAGAACTTACGTAGATTTAGTATTTAGATTTAACATTTAATATTTATATTTAAATATTTAAAAGTCTATATAAAAGTCCGAGCCAAAAAGGAAATAATTAGATGTAAGCACAGTTTCAATGAGATCCACAATACAGGAAGTGCTAGGTGTGCAGCTCAAGCGCTGATTTAAAAAGAATTCTACTGCCTTTAGCCCCCCTTCAAAGGGTACGTTGGTGTAAAGAGACTCAATGTCCATAGTCACCAGGATGCAATGTTCATCTGATAATTGAATAGGTTGAATCATATTGATGAATTCCATAGAGTCTTTTACATAGGATGGAAGAGAAGTGACGAGTGGTTGGAGAAAATGATCCACGAATGCTGCTATTTTCTCTGTTAGAGACCCAATGGCTGCCACAATGGGCCATCCTGGGGGTACATTTGTATAGGTTTTATGGATTTGGGGGAGAGTGTACAAAACTGAAGTGACAGGAAAGTCTACTACCATGAAAACATGTTCTTGTTTTGTAATTTCTCCAATTTGTAGGAGGGAATCCAACTTTCCCCTTATACGCTGTTTGAACTCCTGTGTGGGATTACGATTGAGTTTGTTATAGAAAATCGTATTACTCAACTCTCTCTGAATTTCCATATCATATGCTGTCCGGTCCATGATGACAATAGCACCACCCTTATCTGCACTTTGGATCACCACTGACTTATCTTATATTAACTAAATTAATAAAAAGCCATCTATATACGTATAGGTAGATGCATGCTTGCAAAGATATATATATTTCCCCTTTTAGAAGTGTTTAGAATTAACAGACAGGAACATATGTGAGTGTATTCTTTCTCCTAGGGTCACAGGGTCAGCTAAAAGAGTCAGAGGGAGGCCTTCACTACGTGCGCTGCAAGGGACGAAAAGACATACTACACTGTTACATGTCTAAATGTATACTAGATATTAAGAATCCTGTTATATCCTGTATTTCTATTCCTCAAGATGTCAGCCTACTATGTTTGTGTATCCATCCGTAGTGATAAGAGACTTGCCAGTGCTAGAGGACCTTGAATTGTAGATATGGGCTTTGTGTGTGTGTGTGTCAGCACCTATGTTCGGTACAGAAGAATAGTTTCTGCTGACATCTGGACCTGAGATGAGGTGTCTTCTTCACCCGTGCTGACGCCTGCTACAATCATTGGAGATATGCTGAAGATGTTTATGCCCATGTGAAGATTGTCTAAGTTTATCTAGGTTTTGGAAGCAATCAGATTGCTGCTGACCAGTGCTTTGATGCAACTAATGTCTTCTGTCTGGAGTATAACTATGGTTGAGTTTGTATTGTACGTCAGAGCGGCCTACGAACTCCTTCGAGAGTGTTGAAGGTGACTTCTGCTTATGAAACTGCAAACTATTTTCTTCAAGTAAAATTATTATTATTAATTGAACTCATCTCTGACTCCTGGTCTTCATTGCGACAACACCTGGTCCTTGGGTTTTAACTGTAAATTCCCCTAACACTAGTGAACTGGCAAATTATAGGCCTATTTCCAATCTTCCATTTATGTCTAAACTTTTAGAAAAAGTTGTGTCTGCTCAATTGAGCACCTTCCTGCACAAAAATGATCTGTATGAAGAATTTCAGTCAGGTTTCAGGCCCCACCATAGCACAGAAACTGCACTTGTTAAAATTACAAATGACCTGCTTCTCGCATCAGATCAAGGCTGCATCTCATTCCTAGTCTTACTTGATCTTAGTGCTGCGTTCGACACCATAGATCATGACATACTCATAGATCGATTACAAAACTATTCAGGTATTCAAGGGCAGGCTCTAAGATGGTTTAGATCCTACCTGTCCGATCGCTACCATTTTGTTTACTAAAATGGGGAGTCATCTCATTTATCATCAGTAAAATATGGAGTGCCACAAGGATCCGTCCTAGGTCCCCTTCTATTTTCAATATACATGTTGCCCCTTGGTAATATTATTAGAAAATACGGAATTAGCTTCCACTGTTATGCTGATGATACTCAGCTATATATCTCAACGATACCAGATGAAACCTCTAAATTATCTAAGCTAACAGAGTGTATTAAAAATGTAAAAGATTGGATGACCAATACTTTTCTCCTATTAAATTCGGAAAAGACAGAGATATTACTTATTGGACCAAAAAAACAGTACACAGAATCTTGTAGATTACAATTTACAGCATGTAATGTTACTTCCTCTACAGTCAAAAACCTAGGTATTATATTAGACACCAAATTATCTTTTTAAAATCATATTTCCCATGTTACAAAAACATTTTTCCATTTTCAAAACATTGCCAAGGTACGAAACATGTTACATGTTTCTGATGCAGAAAATTTAGTTCATGCATTCATGACCTCTAGAATGGACTATTGTAACGCACTGCTGTGGGGTTGTCCTGCATCTTCAATAAAAAAGCTAAGTGTAGTCCAAAATGCAGCAGCTAGGGTTCTTACCAGGTCAAGAAAATATGATCATATTACCCCAATTTTACAGTCTCTGCACTGGCTACCTATTACACTGAACAAAATTCTAAACGTAACCCTTTTGTTTTTGCCCCCATTTTTCATTAACCGAACTCAAAGATCTAAGACTTTTTATAAGTACACAAAAGGCCTATTATCAAATATTGTTCACAAATCTGTCTAAATCTGTGTAAGTGAGCACTTCTCTTTGCCGATATAATCCATCCACCTCACAGGTGTGGCATATCAAGATGCTGATTAGACAGCATGATTATGGCACAGGTGTGCATTAGGATGGCCACAATAAAAGGCCACTCTTGAATGTGCAGTTTTACTGTATAGATGGGTCTGGGGTGGGACGCAGTGCAACACATCTCCTTCGCATAAAGTTGATCAGGTTGTTGATTGTGGCCTATGGAATGTTGGTCCACTCCTCTTCAATGGCTGTGCGAAGTTATTGGATATTGGCAGGTAGTGTAACATGCTATCATTTAAGCCGATCCAGAGCATCCAAAAAATGTCTCGTGAGTATACTGCCATCCAAGAACTGGGTTGTTTTCAGCTTCCAGGAATTGTGTATAGATCCTTGCAACATGGGGCCATGCATTATCATGCTGCAACATGAGATGATGGTTGTTGATGAATGGCAAAACAATGGGCCTCAGGATCTCGTCACGGTATCTCTGTGCATTCAAAATACCATCATTAAAATGCACCTGTGTTCATTGTCCATAACATACACCTGCCCATACCATATCCCTGACCACCACTATGGGACACTCGATCCACAACGTTGATATCAGCAAACCGCTCACCCACACAATACTATACACGCTGTCTACCATCTCCCCTGTACAGTGAAAAACGGGATAAATCCAAGAAGAAAACACCTTTTCCAAAGTGCCCGACGCCATCAAATGTGAGCATTTGCCCACTGAAGTCGGGTATGATGATGAACTGCAGTCAGATCGAGACCCCGATGAGGACGACGAGGCTGCAGATGAGCTTCCCTGAGATGGTTTCTGACAGATTGTGCAGAAATTCTTTGGTTATGCAAACCGATTGTTGGAGCAGCGGTCCGGGTCAGGTGGTTGATCTCAAACGATCTTGGAGGTGAAGATGCTGGATGTGGAGGTCTTGGGCTGGTGTGGTTACATGTGGTCTGCGGTTGTGAGGCTGGTTGGATGTACTGCCATATTCTATCAAATGCCTTTGGAGACAGCTTATGGTAGAGAAATGTACATACAATTCACGGGCAACAGCCCTGGTGAACATTCCTGCAGTCAGCATGCCATTTGCACACTCCCTCAAAACTTGCAACATCTGTGGCATTGTCCTGTGTGATAAAACTACACATTTTAGAGTGGCCTTTTATTGTGGCCAACCTAAGGCACACCTGTGCAATTATCATTGTCTAATCAGCATCTTGATATGCCACACCTGTGAGGTGGATGGATTATCTCTGCAAAGGAGAAGTGCTCACTTACACAGATTTAGACAGATTTGTGAACCATATTTGAGAGAAATAGGCCTTTTGTGTACATAGAAAAAGTCTTAGATCCTTGATTTCAGCTCATGAAAAATGGAGGCAAAAACAAAAGTGTTGCATTTATAATTTTGTTCTGTGTAAGTTCCGTATCAGTTACAAAATACTATTACTTACCTATAAGTTTGTATAATAAGCTGATCAAGCAAGCGGCAAGACATTTAAACACAATAATTAGCCTACTTTTCTTGTTAAAATGTTTAAAATTAAAACACCAAAGACAGAAACAGTCTCATGCATTTTGCATTTAAATCTTTATCACAAGCAATCCCAAGGGTCTTAATGAACTTTGTTTTTCTGCTGCCATACAAGTGAATATATATATTGTTTTCCTTGTTTTCCCTCTAAAAGTGCTCTTTTTCTTATTTTAAACCTAGCCAAAAACCCATGTGACTGCGTTTCCATGTCAATCCATGTTCATTTTTTCCCCACGAACACTGCACAGCAAAAATAGACTCAGTACGTTAACAATCGCAGCACTGCTGCAGACGATGCACCGCTCCTTGAACGCACTGACGGACCACAACCTTGTGCAGCTGGAATCCGTTAATACTTACTGCAGACGGACTATGTGTGAAACAGGTGTTATAATGTAACACCACGCCTCGCAGTCGCTGCTTAGAAGTGCAACATTGTAAAGGGTCTGTCTGAAACAGTGTCGCGCGGGCGCATCATCATAACGAAAATATAAACCGGTTTTCGGTGTGAACCGGTTTACCGCCCAGCACTAATGCCATCTCATATTCTTGAACTGCAGTTATACCTGATCAAATGCACACTATTATTCTTTAGCTTGGGTTAAACAAATACATTTTAGTTGGTTGGAGCAGCAGCTATGCTAATTATGTCTATTTGTTTCTCTGTTTTGCCATGGGATAGGATTTAGAAAAGCTTCAGTTTGGATCCAGAACACTTGAAAAGAGATTATGTCAACCCCTCAGATGATGCCAACCCTGAAACAACATACAGGACCACCAAATTTTGCTATAAGTTTGATTACATAATACAGTAATTGCTGTTAATAGTGTTTGTCATCTGAGCGTTGTAATGCATTGTCTGTATGAGTGTGAAATGTGCTGTTGCAGTGTTGGGAAATGTATAAAGCAACCCAGAACCAAAGCAAAATTGGAGAAATTAAAACAAGAACAGAGATAACCCAAAAATGAAAAGGAAACAAGTGCTGAAACACACACAAAGAAAACTCAAACAACTCCAACCCAAGTCCCCAAACCTATCACATTAAACAGTCTCCTTTAAAATGAGTACACCAGACAGGTGCAGTCAGTGAACCACCCATTAGGCTAATTCGTAGGCACAGAAAACAATCACCACTCTCCCGGAAGTGCAGGGAACTTCACATTGATTACATCTTTAATTTATTTTTTCCCCATACATTTCTGCCATATTTAAGTTCAAGTTGCTTTCCAACGATTTGTATTGTAAAAAGTGCTATAAAAAATAAAATTGAATTGAATGTAAAGAAATTTAATGTTAACAACTGTTAAAAATTAAAATTAATAAACACATATATTGCAAATTAATATATTATAAATGTATTTACAGGAAATAAATATATTTAAATATTTCCAATAATATGTGTTAGGTCCCCAGCTTGTCTAGAGGTGTGGGACTAACAAACAAATATATACCCAGGATGGAAAAACCAAGGAAAACTCAAAGCATGTGTTGCAGGCCCCGCCTCCGGAGGCCCGTCAGACAGATTACTGTACCTGTAAAAACAGGATAAAATGAAAAGACCAGGAGAGTCACATCTGCTCCTTCACAGCTCCTCTGTTGGTATGAGGAAGCCTGCGCAGTTTGGCAGTCCGTTCGCGACTCCCGGGCCGGAATATCAAAATAAGAGTCCTTTTTCTTTGTCCATGTAAACCATATACATACGTTAATTTGCACATTGCATAAACAAATAAGATGATCGTTGAACTTATAACAATATACAGATTTCATTGAAAAAAAAAAAAAAAACACAATTGTATACACATTTTGTGTGTATCACACTCTCCCTGACAAAATAAGAAAAGCTCCAGCCAGTAGTGAGGTAAGTGTTGGCATCAGTTGCTCAGACTGCCCCTGAATCAGTTCTTCAATTAAGTTGAAACCCAGTAGTGGTCTCTCAATTGGCATTTTACTCACCAGGAATGGGACATCGATAGATAAACTTGGGTCCTCATTTCCCAGCAGGTTGACTGTGATGACTACCCAACCATCAAATGGGATAACGTCTCCATTTACAGCATAGACTTTCAGATCATCTTGACATCCGAGAAGCTCTCGAAGTGGCCTCACTTCAACACTTGGCAAATACTTCTCTCTCCACACACGGTCCACCATGCTGACTTGGGCACTGGTGTCAAGTAATGCTCTTACAGTCAAGCCATTCAAGTTGCACTGGGTCAGTGCCTTGCTTCCGATCAGTTTGATTATGTTGTCATTTTTGTTTTTGTGTGAACCCAGGATGCTTGCTCCTTGACTCATGGACTTCATCTCATTTATTGGTTTGTTTGTTTGTCTCTGATACAGGCGTTCTTGTCCTGACACTCCACCGCTAGGCCTGGCCGGCTTCAGGGGAGTTATGTCTGGCTGGGGCATTTGCGGTGCAGTCACTGGTTGCCCCTTTGCAGTGGCTGGCTCCCGTTTCCCTGCCGCTGAGGTCGTCGTAGGCAACCCACTGCCCGGTGTCCATCCTCTCCACAGATGAAACAGTGTGCACAGTTCTGTCGCCCTTCGTCTGCACATCATTGGCAGCATCGCAAACGGCTCACCCGGCTAAAGGATGGTTGGCTGGCAGAGCACTGGCAGCCCCCGTCAGTTCGTGCTGGCATGGAATGTTGTATGGCGTCTACCATGCTGGTTAGAGCATCAATCCTGGCAGTAAGATGCTTAATTGGATCGTCCTGAACTTTTTGTGCAGCAGAACCCTTTGCAGTTTTCACATCTCTGTCTGTTTCACCGCTAACTTGGGCACTACTAGCCATAGATGGTTTTGCTCTGGTTGGTGGACCCAGTCGCCGCAGCCTCTCATTCTCATCACTTGTGATCTTCATAACGTGCCTGAGGATAGCATCATCAGTTGCATCACTATCGGCTAACAAGGGTTTCAGCATTTCGAATATCTTTACACCGATGACTTAGTCCTTGGTAGACAGTGTGTAAGAACACATCCTGTACAGTAGAAGCACTATACTTCCGGTCTGAATCAGCTTGTTTTGCAGAAAAGAGTATTTTTTGTTTCAATCCCATGACTCTGTATAGGAACTGCTGAGGGGTTTCATGTTCACTCTGTTTGGTGCACATCAGTTCTTGGAACAGCTCTGTGCTATTTCGGTCCCCCAAGTGCGATTGTAAAAACCCTTTAAGCTCAGCTACAGTCATGTCATCTTTGTTCATCAGCATATCTTTAAAAATGCCGGGCTTGATAATTCGCAGCACACCTCTAACAACATCGGCATTGCTGAAGTTCTCCTTTAAGCTGCTTTCTATTTGCCTCCACACTAGAGGTCGACCGATATATCACTCGGCCGATATATCGCTCGGCCGATATATCGCTCGGCCGATATTTGTCATTTTTTAATATATCGGCATCGGCCGATATCTGTGTTTAGTAGCGCCGATTTAAAGTGAGACACATCGGCGGGCAGCCCGGTGTTATTGGCGCCGTGGAAAGTGCTGCTGCAGCCACTGCATGTGAATCTTTTGGAAGATTCAACAACAGACCTGCTAGATAAAGGTAGTCAGAGAATTTCACTCTGTAAATGGGGTGGAGAAGTTGTCAGCTCTTACAAACACTGCAGCGTGATTGAGGGCTCCGTTACTCCGCCCCGCTCACAGACAGCACCGCGCTCTGAGAGACAGATGTCCTGGAGCTGCCCAGAACGGTGAATCACATGTGTTCGGAAGCATGGTTTGATGCAGACAATAACAAGTTTTCATCCAACTCATTTGTGTTTAGGGATGTCAATATTTGATAAATTCCATGATCGATCGTCGTTTAAATTAACGATCAAGTAATAACCTTAATGCTGCAAAATGCGTCTGCAGCGGTATTATTATTATGTGCAAAAGCCACTTGGAAAAAAAGCTTTCTCACCTGAATTAAAGGGGTTTTAGTATTAATAAAATGCTAGTAGCAGGACTGTAAAATGAATAAGTCGGGCCCCGACTTATTCATGCCCCTCGGGCCGGGCTTCGGGCCAATATTCACGTTATAGCTCACATGCGGGCCGGGCCTCGGGCCTTTTTGGGTTATCCTTCTATTTATATTTTTAGACATTAATAATAATAAAAAAAAAAAATAGACGTTGATGTCGACGATAGAAAAACAAATATAGAAAGACATTTCATAACCTCATAACTTTCATAATCTGATAATTCAACCCGTTATAATTAAACTGACATACTGACATGACAGTCTCACGCACGCACGCACGCTTTTCCGTCAGCGCGACCCACGATTATACTTCACTTATATTGTAGTAGTAGCTATTACATGCCTCTAAATTAATGTATTAATAATAGCCTACTT
This sequence comes from Carassius auratus, assembly GCF_003368295.1. Lineage (NCBI taxonomy): Eukaryota > Metazoa > Chordata > Actinopteri > Cypriniformes > Cyprinidae > Carassius > Carassius auratus. The sequence continues at coordinate 30,367,864 of NC_039251.1, forward strand.
GGCCAACTAATAATTCTAAAATGATGATTCATGTAGTGGCGAGCATGCATTTCTGCATCTGCACCTGTTGCTGCGGGCCACGCAGCAAAGAAGAGCGCTGGCCGAGTTTGTAAACAATGTGGAGCAGGACGAGGATGACGACGATGATGTACAGCAATATATGCGCCTCAGTCACAACATGGAAGGTGATGGACGAGATGTGCTGCTGTGGTGGAAACAGCACGAGACCCTGCTACCGCGACTCTCAAGACTGGCTCGCACTGTCCCGCCAGCAGCAGCAGCGAACGTGTCTTCAGTGCCGCGGGAAGAGAGGAGGACGGGGTTAAAACCTTCCACTCTGGAGCCTATTCTTTTTCTCCACGAGGCTCTGTAAGAGACTGTTCTAACTTTTCATTTGACTGGACTTTATTTTCGTTTAACTGTTGGAAACTAATGGAAAAAAGAATGGACATGTTCTGTGGTGCATTTTTGAGGTAAGATGACCTGCAAGTTTGTTTTTAATTAATTTAATTTGTTTAGATTGTAGGCTTTTTTCTCATTTCGTTTGTGAGCGCTGTTGCGAGCCTGCCTCAGTATTTAATTTTTTTTTTTTTTTTTTTACTCACTGTGGTTTAATAAATAAACATTTGTTAAACTAACTGTATGTGTGATAAGCTTGAAGTGTTTAAGATCTATGGATTTTATTGTAGCCAAGTAAAGTATTAGCGTTAATTTGAGAGGCTTAATTGATTAAATATGTTTTAGGCTACTTGCTGTCGACTCAGCTGTTTAACGTTAATCGTCATTTTTTAAATGATTCAAACATTTTTCTAAACTAACTTGATAAAGAAATGAAAAGAAACATAACACAAAACTGACCCCTTTTTTAATTGCTGCAAATAGGGCAGGCTTCCGCTGTGTAATAAAATAAATAAATAAAAACACGGGCTCGGGCCGGACTCGGCTGATAATTCTGATGAGCTGTCGGACACGGGTCGGGCTAGGGCCTGAGCGTCTCGGGCCAGGGCCGGGCTCGGGCTTAGATTTGAGGCCCGTGCAGGGCTCTAGTTGGAATCGGTAAAGCCAGGATAGCAGCCACCTTGGCATCTAAAGGACGGACCTGCCCCTGACCAACCTGTTTACCAAGGTAGGTAACCGTGGCTTTCCCAAATTCACACTTCGTCAAGTTCAGTGTAAGAGAAGCGTCGGTCAACCGCTGGCACACAGTCCCCAGACTGGACATGTGACTATCCCAGTCCTCAGAGTACACGACCACATCATCAAGATAGACGCTACAGTTGGGTACTTCCCCCAATACAAGTTGCATCAGGCGTTGGAAAGTGGCAGGAGCATTTTTCACCCCAAAGGGCATTACAGTATATTGCATGAATGCATCTGGCGTCACAAAGGCTGAGATCTGAAGCTCGCTGGGTCAAAGGCACCTGCCAATATCCTTTTAGTAAATCTAATTTTGTGATACATTTAGCTGGGCCAACCCTATCGATTAAGTCGTCCATGCGAGGCAGCGGAAAAGAATCAGCCACAGTAACTGCATTCACCTTTCTAAAATCAGTACAGAAACGAAAGGTTCCGTCGGACTTGGCTTCAACATATTTACATGACATAGGCGTGTTTGACGTCTACGGTCGGGTGTACGGATAATATAATCAGTCTCTGAAAATTTCCTCTCCACATCATATGGCCCTGAAAATTTGGCAGTGAGGGCAGACCCAGGGGCGGGCACCAAGACCAGTACCTTGTCACCTGCATTGAACTGCCGTTCAACTGCCTTTTTGTCAAACCGTCTCTTCATACGGGTCTGTGTGGAAGAAAGTGACTCCCTTGCCAGCTCCACAGCATGATGTAACCGCTCCTTGCACCGGGAAACAAAATCTAACACGTTTATTTTTAGGAGACTCATCATACACCATCTTTTCTCTCAACATCTTTAACGGACCACGCACGTTATGGCCAAACACAAGCTCGGCTGGACTAAAACCTAAAGACTCTTGCTTTGTGTCACGAGCAGCAAAAAGTACAAAAGGGACTCCTTCATCCCAATCTTTACACGTCTCATGGCAGTATTTTTTTAACATGGACTTTAACGTTTGGTGCCAGCGTTCCAAAGCTCCCTGTGACTCGGGGTGATAGGCGCTAGACATTGAGTGAGTGATTCCTAATGAGCTGAGAGTTTGTTTGAACACCTTAGAAAGGAAGTTAGTTCCCTGATCAGTTTGTACCACCTTTGGCAACCCATATGTAGTGAAAAATTTGACTAGTGCCTTGGTTACTGATATGGCTGTGATTCTCCTTAAGGGAATGGCTTCTGGGAATCAGGTGGCAACACACATCATGGGGAGCAGAAACTGATTACCGGCTTTAGTTTTAGGTAACGGGCATACACAGTCAACCATGACATCACCAAATGGATCACCAACTACAACTACCAACTAAAGAAAGGTTGTTTGCAGTTACACTCTTTTTTTTTTGACCACCGAAGCCAAACATTTAATCAATGAGGGATCACTCCTTTGAGCCGTTATCAGAGCACTGGGAGTGAGCGGCAAAGGTGCAAGATCAAACTTACCCACAGAGTTCACTATCTTTTTAGCCTTGTCCACCTTGCAGCTCACAGGATCATTATGGGTCACACCCTCCTCAGAGAAAATAGAGGCAAAAAGTGAGTCAGACTGGTTAATTTCCTGAGTCTTTTTACGAGACTGCAACCTTGGTCACACTGGCTACAAAAATGTGAGGATGGATTTTCCCCAACCCATCCTGCTCAGACTCAGGGATAGGATTGCTGACCACCCTAGGAACAGGGAACACCTTTCCCCCAGCAATATCGTTCCCAACTATTACCTCAATGCCCTCTATCGGAAACCCTGCACGTACACCCACCGTGAAAAATCCAGTTACCAGATCAGAATGAATAAAAATCCGGTGCAGTGGCACTGGTACAAAACCCATCTCAATACCTCTCACCACTGCACTTACATCAGAACTGTCACACACAGGGAGAGTACCAGACAGCATTAGTGACTGCGAACAAGCTGTGTCCCGCAGTATTCTCACTCTTCGCTGGTCTTCTACTTTCCCTGTCAAAGAAACAAAACCTTCAAAAATAAAAGGTTTAAAACAATCATCAGACTCACACATCTCAGGCTCTAGCCCCTGGGGCTGGGGAGACATTTTAATCAACCCTACCCCCTTTGGTTGTTTTTGATTTGGACTGGGTTGCTGACCCTTCCAAGCTCTACACTCAGCAATTAGATGTCCCGGCTTATGAAAAAAAAAAAAAAAAAAAAAAAAACATACTCTGTCTGCCTTTTGAATGGTAGCTACTCTGGGACGACTGTCCTGGGGCTTATGAACCAGCTGTTACATTTTTTGAAAACCTACTCTTGGAGGAGCATGCCGCTTAATAAAGGTGGCCTTATGCAGAAGCGCAAACTCGTCTGCGAATATGGCTGCCTGCTGTAGGGAAACAATCTTTTGTTCACCCAGATATACAGCAGTAAGTTCTGGCAAACAGTTCTTAAAATCCTCAAGCAAGATCAACTCACGTACAGAGGCCACATCATCTGCTTTACATGATATACACCATCAAAGACCTTTCACGAGCAAAATCTGTAAATTTTTGATCATGAGCTTTCCGTAGTTTAAAACTACCGCTTTAAGTTCAGCTTTCCCTAGAGCAGTGGTTCCCAAACTGGGGTGCGCAGACTGACCACCAGGGGTGCGCAAGAGAATGTTTGTAATGGCGGGGAAAAAGATCGCTCTTTATTATTTTTATGTATTTAACGGAGTTAAACTTTACATGCAAAGGTTTTATTAAGAAATAAAATTTCACATTTCACATTACACACTACATTACTGTGTAAATTACAATTGATTTCATTTCATTTTACAAGCACGTTTGTGTCACAATAGCCCCGCCCTGTTCTTTTAGTTCATATTAGGTGCTAACCATAGACAGTAAAAGAAATCAGTCATCGCTGTCCCTTCAGAAAACTTGTGCACATCTCTAGTCCTCCTATGTATTATATGTAGCTGTTGCTGTAATGTTCAAATATAACAATTAATTTCAAATAACCCAATAAATTAATTAAATAATTATTATTAGTTGGATTTAAGAAAAGTCTGGGGCTTTCCTAAATTTAAGAAGATTATCTTCAACAATCTTAAGAAAAGATAAGAATATTCTTAAGATTATTTTTTTTGGGAATACAAAATATCCTTAAGTTTTTTCTAAAATTAAAAAATAAGAAAATGGAAGTTGAGAAGAAATTTCTTCTTAAGAATGTTTCGTGAATCTAGGTTAAAAACGGGCACTTTAAAGAAATTAAATATTTATGTATATATCATATATAGTTAATGTATATGATCTGTGTGCACACATGCAGGCCCATCCATCTCACAAAAAAAAGTAAATGATCTTTTATTATTATGTTTTCAAATTTACAGTGATTATTTGATTTAGTTATTGCAATTAAAAATGTGAAATCTAACCAGAGTAAGGTGTTGGGGGGTGCTTGACAGGTGCCAAACACTAGAAAGGGGTGCATGCTGAAAAAAAGTTTGGGAACCACTGCCCTAGAGAAGTGGACACAGATGTCATAATGGTCTGCAATGTCATGGAGTTCAATCTTCTTGCATATATCTAACTGGTTCAAATCTGGACTGAACACAAAAGCATTTAAGTCAAAACCTGCCATGACCTAAAATAAGCTAACCCAATGATTGATATTAACCCCTCTAACAGGCAAACCGCCTCCCTCCACAGAACAAACCTCCTCAGCACCTGCCTCACCAAACTTACCTATCTATCTTCAGAAGCGTGCCAGGCTCGAGGCGACTTACAGGCAGTACATCAGCGGTCAAAACCCTGAAACACCAGCCCCCTTTAGAGAACCATAGTCTCCGCCCAGGATTTACTTCCAAAAACAAAAAAGGCAAAATAATAAACTAGTGTCTGATGGAAAGGCTGTTTCAGCCCAGCTGGACACTACCCTGGGCTAAGCTGAGGAAGCAGTTCAAGTGGAAATTCACTCAGGCAACATCAATGATTACATTACCATAAACAACAGTATATATAAAAAAATAACTAATCACAAATATCATATAAAGCTTAATCACCATACATACAACATGAAACAAGCATCCTGGTTTTCCAAAAATATCTCGGATGAGCCCCCACTTTGTTAGGTCCCCAGCTTGTCTAGAGGTGTGGGACTAACAAACAAATATATACCCAGGACGGAAAAACCAAGGAAAACTCAAAGCATGTATCAGATTCATGTATTTATTTCAGCCCTATCTAAAGTAAACTACAAAAAGAAAAACTCAGTGAAAAAGTGCAACACAATATATGGTCTCCACAGCTCCCACTGCGTTACTGGAACACCCGTGGAGATTGCCCGCCGCTCACCACGCCGACTTCCAGCTAATCAGGAACCTTGGTCCGACAGCCGCCTCCACAGAATCCCCTGACAGACGTTACAGGGAGAAACCAAGATCTCCACCCAGCAGTCCACCCAGCAGTCCACCCAGCAGTCCACCCAGCAGTCCACCCAGCAGTCCACCCAGCAGTCCACCCAGCAGTCCACCCAGCAGTCCACCCAGCAGTCCACCCAGCAGTCCACCCAGCAGTCCACCCAGCAGTCCACCCAGCAGTCCACACAGTTTGACGTGAGCTGCCCAGGAAAAGAGAACACCTCAAGAGCACTTCACTGGCTCAAGTTATACACCCTTACTAATTGCCACTGATCCACTTCAGCTGCGGGATTCTCACCTCGTCAACCTCAAGATATGGGACACCTGCTGAATAGAGACAGAAAACACCAACACACAAAACACACACAGACCTCACGGGTTGTAACAATATGTATTAACATATGTTTAATATATGTGAAAAATATTAAAAAGTGGCCAATCAAATCAAATATTTAAATATATTCTATATATATATATATATATATATATATATATATATATATATATATATATATATATAAATCTATGTGACTAATGGCTATGGGAATAATCACTTTCAATAATTTACAGATTTACATTTTATTTTAATACTAAAAATAGTTAAAACTAATTATTATTATGAAGTTCTCTGTTACACTTATGTAACAATTTGGTTATATGCCAAACTTTTGTTATAGGCCTTTATGCGCTAAAAAGAGCATCACTCGATAGTATTAAATAATTGCCCCCTGAATGTACAGAGGTGCCGAGACGTTAAAACACAGTATTATAAGTCGAACACGAGTAAATAAACGACCTAGGGGCGTGGCGCGCTTCAGTGAAACACGCCCCGCCCCCTCCTCCCCGAGAGAACGTCACTATATTATGACGTCACATGGTATAAACTGTACACCCGCGCGCTCTGAAGATCACTTCAGTTCAGTGAGATTCCGAGCAGAAGCGAAGACGTTCACCTGAGCAGAGACTCGAAGTCTATCCAGACGGACAGTTGACAAAAAATTCAGCAAGTTTGACAGCGACACAGTCAACACGCGTTTCTCCTGCGTTAGAGTCAGTGGAGCTCTACTTCAGCAGCTCAGTATCAGCAGATGTTCAGCTGATGATGAGTGACTCTCCACAGACAGCTGGAGGAAAAAGCTCTTCAGAACAACAGGCTTCTCCCACAGCAGCCGCTATGGAGAACCGCCCAACAGGTTAGGAATAACGGTAGAGCCCTTAAAAGTTTGTAAACATTGCAACGTCTCCGGGTGGGCGTGGCTTAGTTGGAGACAAAAAGAGGCGCGGATGCAATGTTGACAAGCGTAAACTAGCACGTTTTAGGAGGCATTTATTAAACATGGATGCAGAATAAGGATCGAAACTGTCCGAATATGTACAGTCCCTGACTCTGCGGGACCGTGACAGCCTCTTTTTTTTAATTGCTGATTTGCTAGATAAAACCAACACACTAGTTCATATTATGCATATATTATTTTACATGATATGAAGTATGCACTGCAAGCAGGAGCATTATTTATGATATTCTCCGTCCAGTCTTTAAGCCGTATTGCATTCAACCGTCTTCTTGATTTCTGTGAAGGAATGTCTGCCGGGATCCGGCAAAAGTGCTGTTCCTTCTATTCTGGCAGACAAAAACCCAACAAGAAGACATGTTAAAGCCAAAACCTCAAACTTTTAGCGCACCTGCTATGAGTTCTGCCTTATGTTTTGCCTCCAGCTAGAGCGGTGACGTCATAGTGACGTAGGCGATTAAGGGGTCTAGAAAATATAAATGAAAACTCTATTCTAAATAAATAGAATTAATAATAGTAAAAAAAACTGAAAATAAATTCTGACATATAGTAATTTAATCTAATACAGCACACCTGTAAGTGTCACACTTCATTAACTTCCATTGTATTCATCCATTGTTCTTTTTTCTATGGTTTATACCTCAGAATTTGGCTTGAATTTTCTGGTAACGTAGTAATTTCTTTTTACCTTTTTATTTATTTGTTTCTTCTTTTCTTTTAGAAAAACAAACCAGAAAGAGGAAGACAAAACGCATCCATGCATTCTTCCGGCGAATTGGGAAGGCTTTAAAGCTTTGCACCCTACACTGCTACAGGGAAGAAATATTGTCCCCATTTCCATCCGATGATCCAGCAGATCTCCAGCCAGGTTTATCTGGCCTTGAATGGGCGTTATCAATCGATCCATGTCCATCTGGTTTGGAGCTGACAGTTAACACCAATCCGGCTGATCCTGATGGGTCATTGGTCTCAGAACCATCCAGTCTTGAGGTGATATCTGACAGTGATCAGGCTGATCCAGAGCCATCACCTGTCCCAGGTCCATCCAGCCTCGATTTAAAGTTAACACTGGATCCAGGTCTATCCAAACTGGTTTCTGAGACAATGAATGTCCCAGGACTATCTAGTCTTGATGTAACACCTATACCAAGTCTATCCAGTATTGAGATGAAACCGGACATGGATCTAACCGAGCCCAAGCCATCATCTGTCCCAGGTCCATCTGGTTTTGAGGCAGCTGTTGGTAAGTCTACTGTCATTTTTCGTCTCCATTTGGGATTTTCATTTCACCTACTTGTCTGGTCTTTTACACTTATGCCCAATTAATAATATGCTCCTAACTTAATGTATAATACCTTTTATAATATTCAACATGTAGCACGGGGAATTGATGGATATAGTTCTAGTTTAATTCTAGTTTAGGATGTGGTTTTACTAGTATTCAGTATATTTATCTTGTATTGTACTTTTAAAGGACAAGTGAAATTTAGTGTCAAGATTGCACGAAAAACCACAAGTTTTTTTTGCATCATCCCTTTTAATTTAGATTGAACTTAATGTATATTCTTTCATTATGAGAAAGTCACAATATGATTAAACATACAGTACATGTCCATTTTAGCAGTTATCTCATCTAACATCTGTATTTACCCAGTGTTCTTCCTTCTTAATGATGTCTATACTCAGTATTTGACTTACGGTTTCTAATTTTAATTTACGTTTCTATTTCTTTCTTCTTCTTTTTTTTATTTAATTTTTTATTTGTTGTAGAACAACAATCAACAAAGAGGAAGAAGAAAGGCATCTGTGCATTCTTCCGCCGAACATGGAGGGCTGTTAAGTGTGCTGCTCTCTGTTGCCAAAGAGACAACAAAGTGGCTCCAGATCCATTTGCCATTGACCCAGTGGCTCAACAGGAAAATTCAGATCTCCAGCCAGATTTATTCAGCCTTGAGAGGCTGACACTTAATGCTGAGCCAACATATCTGGAGCCATCACCTGTCCCAGGCCCATCCAAACTGAATAATGAGCCAATGCCTGCCCCACATCAGTCTGGTTATGAGCCACCTGTTGGTAAGTCTGCTGTCATTATTAGTCTACTGTCTACTTGTATTTTTACTAGTGCTGTTAAATGATTAATCGCAATAAATCACAACCAAAATAAAGGTTTTTGTTTACATAATATAATATATGTATGTAGTGTACACTGTGTATATCATGTATACAAACACAAGCATGTATATATTCAAGAAAAATGTTGTTTATATATTAAATGTATTTATATAAAATAAGAATATACATGTATATATATGGACATATTTTAAAAATACATACTGTATGTGTGTGTATTTATATATACATAATTAATATACACAGTACACAAACATATACTATGTAAATATATATATACATATTGGATATGATTAATCGTTTGACAGCACTTATTTGTAACTTTTTTTTTTCTGTCAAATCTTACAAATTTTTTCATTTCTGTCTAGTTTGTATTTATGTTCATGAAATTGATCAGTATTTGCATGTACAGTAGGATGTGAGGATCTAGTACTGCTTTTATAATTAAATTAATAGAGCCTGATGTTTATTTCTAAGGGACAAAATACAAAAACATAGTATGACATGCCACCAATGTCAGAGCTTAAACATCCCATACAAGTTTAGAATTAATTTAATGTGGATCTTTAGCAAAATGATCGAGTTAAAGTGTACAACTTTACCAAGGTTCCCACCGAACTTTATTCACTCAGTGTTCTTCTTTGTTCATGATGTCTAACCTCAGTAATGGACGTACAGTTTCTGGTGGAAATTTCTTGTTCTTTTTCTTTGTATGCAGAAAAACAAAGAAAAATCAGGATGAAGAAAGAGATTCAAGCATTCTTTCAGCGAACATGGAGGACTGTTAAGTTTCCCTCCTTGGCCCCAGATTCATGTCGAGTTGAGCCAGTAGTTCATTGGGATCAAGTGGACCTCAAGCCAGGTCTATCTGGTCCCTTGTGGTTGTCAAGGAATGATCCAGGTCCATCTTGTTTCGAGGTGACAGTCATGGCCAACCAAAATCCACCTGATTCTAAGCCAGATCCATTCAGCCTTCAGTCACACTTAACACTTGACCCAGGCCCAGCTGGTCTTGTAGTTGAGTTGACATCTGTCCCAGGACCATCCAGTCAGGAGATAATGCCAGTCTATGGGTCTGACATGGGTCTGGATGTTCCTGAGCTAAAACCCATTCCAGGTTCCAGTCTCGTTCTGACAGCTGCTGTGGATCTGATTGATCCCGAGCCGTCATCTGCCTCTGGTTCATGCAGCTGCAGGCGGACACCTGACACTGATCTGGACAATTCTAAACAAAAACATGTCCCAGTCCTATCTGGTTTTTGGCCAACTGCAGGTGAGTCTACTGTCATTACTTCTATAATAGCTGTAGTTTTATTTGTTGTATTTTTGTAAAAATTTTATTTTCCATTACTTTTTCATATTTGTTCCTACTGAACGTATAAATTATTTATGCTCCTGACATGTATCTTAATTCCTTGTTTGGTATTCAAAATTAATCCTGTGGCATTCTAGTGGACAGAGTTTGTTTTGAACCACATACTTCGTTGTATGTCATTATTTTCCTGGTTCCCTGATTGCCTTTATAGTCTGCTCTTAGCTAATGCATGGAATACAGTTTATAAAAGCCACATTATCTGAATAACTTCTCTGTCTGCTGAGTTAGTGTAAGATAATCAAAACAAAGTAGTTCTCATCTTTTCTTTCTGCATGTTTTCTTTTTCAGCATCATTTTCCTCCCGTTATGATATGGGAGTGAAGTTGGGACAGGGAGCCTTTGGTTCTGTGTATAAGGGGACTCACAGATTTAGTGGCCAGAAGGTAAACTACTCCTGATTTTTTTTTTTTTTTTTACCATTTTGTGTATTTTAGTTTTGTCTTTGTCTCTTTACTTCATCTTTATTTTGTACTCATTTTATATTCCATATTTTTATTTTTAAGGAAAAATTAACAGAGATAATTGCAGATTATTTTGATCAAACATGTTTAAAACGATTTTGTCTCTTTGCAGGTTGCTATCAAATGCATACGTAAGAAGCCATGGAACAGCTTTATTAATGTGGTAAGTTGGCAAGACAATATATTAAGAAGTACTGTATACTTACATTTATTGCACATTTGGGTTAAAAAACTCTGTGAACAGATTGAAACAAATTTTTTTTTTTGAAAAACTGTTGACTATAGTGTAGTTTATAATGGGAAATAGTGACAAGAAGAAGCATTTTCAATGGTGTTCTCAGACTTTTAGACTCTGCTGTATCTCAATGTGAATATTACACACAGAAGTGAAAGGTCAAGCTAACTTTTTGTCAAAATTCGTTTTTCCAGCCTGGATCTACAGAACGTCTGCTGTCAGAAGTGGTTATGAATGTGATGGTGTGCGCACCTCCGAAAAGCCCCTACATTGTACAAATGATCGAGTGGTTTGATCAGACACATCAGTTCGTCATAGTTATGGAATATCCACATCCATGTCAGACCTTGCTGGAATTTACCATGTGCCATGGATGTTGTCTGGATGAATCTGTGGCACGTGGTTTAATGCGGCAAGCGGTGCTTGCAGCCAAACACTGCATTGAACGGGGCATCTTACACAATGACATCAAGACGGACAACATGCTGGTCAACACAGAGACACTGCAGCTCAAACTAATAGACTTCAGCTGTAGCAAACGTATTAACATGTCTTGCTCTGAAGGTGAGTTGATGTAATGCTATAATATGTCAAAAAATGTGATTCAAAGCTTATTATCTCAAAGTAGACTAATTGCTCATAGCAAATGAAATGACAGAGCTCTGTTAATCTCTTGCTTCCTATACAGATTATCAAGAGGCGGTTGAATCAACAGTCTGGTCTTTGGCTATGGTACTTTTGGAGATAGTTAGCAGAGACCAGCCCATAAGTGTTTTTCTCTCCAAATCACGTCATCCTTTGATACCAAGTTTCTCCAGTGGTGAGACAACAGCACACAACAATAATACACACATAAATTCTTGGCACCATATCAGGGTGTTCAACTTCTCAGCTACTAAATATTAAAGGGAAAACTGATAGATAGAATACCTAAAAATTTGTATTTAAAGTGCAAAAAGTGTAACACACAGGAGATTGTCCCTGCTTAGAATTGAATACAGTATGAAATACTATGTTTTTCAGAAGCTTTTCATACATGACTACATGCCTTTGCTATGTTTTCATAAAGAGCATACATGACTAACCAGCTTTTTCCTCTTTGAAAACTTGTACAGAGTTTCAAGATCTGATAGAGCAGTGTCTGGTCTGGCATCAAACTAAGAGACCAACGTTAGAGCAGATTTTAGAACATCAGTGGTTTAAGCTGGACTGAGGGAAGCCAGAGGCTCAGGAGGCAGGTTGTGTAACAGATTGAGGGAAGGCAGATACTAATCACCTCTTCATTAAAAAACAACAACAGATCATTCATCTGTAGAGAATAGCTGGCAGACAGCACTTTACTGCAGACCGGACTTTCACCTTTCACCCGTGGCATTGAATATTAAACCTACTATGTAGACTATACTATACATGTTGCCAAGACAAATTTTTCAAGATTCTAGTATTTGGTTTTTCTCAAAAATCATAGATAATTGTGCACTTTGGAGAAAAACTAAATCGAGAATAAGAGAATGTAGCAGTCTAGAGACAAATAGGCCTAATACTGAAGGTTCGGGGTGAATCCTTAGGGGCCTTTTGCCACAGATGAAATAATCCAGGCATAGCTTAATTTAAACAGTAATTTAAAGGAATTTGACAGAAAATTTCGAGGGAGGACCCAGTAAACATTTTACAGTATATTACTGGCCACCAGATGTACATTAGTTTAGGTGCTGACATTAGATCAGGTACTGAGGGTGGAGTCATTTTATTACAATAGACCACTTACCCAACAATTATTATCTTAAATATTTTGGATTCATAAATCCATGATTCTTCACATTATAAAAAGAAAAAACCTCTAGACCAACAAATCTAAACAGTATAATATATATATATATATTAAAATTATACATGTTTAATAAAATATAATAATATTTACATTGTATTATTGTTTTAATGACTTTCCTGTGTTAAAAAATACAATGTTTTTGACTTAAACCAGAATATCATTCTCACCTAATTATCTGAAGTACAGTGAGGAGTATAAATGACAATAGATGATGAGATCTACCCACTTAGCTTATTTTGTATTGACAACTGTTTATCATTTGTGCTTGTGGGGTATGGGTAAAGATAACGAATAATCAAAATAATGTAAATGGCATGGGAATGGGAGTGTAGAGATTTGTTTCTAAATTTCTTACCACAAGTTAGTCCTTAATCTGATTATTAGAAATAATCACATTGTTGGTATACAAAATGCTGTTTAACATTAAACAGACTACATGAATGCACAGTATCATACTTTTTGTGTGTTTACACTATAGTGCAGTTGTAAATCAACAAGAATACCTAGAGCTAAACAATTTGTCAGTTACACTGGGCAAGGATATTTCACACATTGTGAGTAATATAATAATAAAAGGACATCAGAATTAAAAGTTCGCCACCTAACACTCAGGCTATGTCAGTGTTAAGTGGGGGTACACCTCTAGGGGTCACGATGACCATAGGTCCGATGATGTGCCAGTGGTGGTAAATCACAACTTAAAACACATTTTCATAAAAAAAAGTAAAATAACCTTCTTTCCTCTTATATCACAGTAAAAACTAGTAGTTGAAGACATTTTTTTGAAGTTTGAAATGTTGTTTGCCTTCAGCCCACAGCAAAGAATTGGTCATTTGAAATGAAACTGAGATGTAAACAATCTTGTTGGTTTTGTGGTCCAGGGTCACATATGGCATAAATCAGGAGTTTGTAATTCTGGTTCTACAGACCAAGATTACATATATTTATTGGGTATATGTTGTTATGTTGGTGTTTTACTACCCTGGAATGGGCAAGAAGGAGCTTTTTCTCATTATTTTCAGTGCTGAAAAAGACTTTCTCTGTCCCAGATGTTAAAAGTGAGCTATCATTTCTATTTTCAGTGTACATGAAATGCTATTTAAGTTATTTTTTTCTTTCAGAATTTTTAAAAAGTTTTTCTCATTTAGGGCCATGAACATGTCTAAATAAGTTGTGTTCCAAATTTGAAGGTGATATTTAAAAAAAATGAGGTTCATATAATTTATTTTAGGCGTTATACCAAAACTAGCTGCCAGGTGCCACTCAGCAACATAGATTTTTTAATGCAATTTTCGAGTCGACAATATCAATGGATATTAAAGGGTTAGTTCACCGAAAAATGAAAATTATGTAATTAATAACTCACCCTCATGTTGTTCCAAACCCGTAAAACCTCCGTTCATCTTCGGAACACAGATTAAGATATTTTAGATTTAGTCCGAGAGCTCTCAGTCCCTCCATTGAAACTGTGTGCACGGTATACTGTCCATGTCCAGAAAGATAATAAAAACATCTTCAAAGTAGTCCATGTGACATCAGAGGGTCAGTTAGAATTTTATGAAGCATCAAAAATACATTTTGGTACAAAAATAGCAAAAACTACGACTTTATTCAGCATTGTCTTCTCTTCCATGTCTGTTGTGAGCGAGTTAAAAACTCAACATTTCACTGATATCCGGTTTGCGAACGAATCGCTCGATGTAACCGGATCTTTCTTGAACCAGTTCACCAAATCAAACTGAATCGTCTGAAATGGTTCTCGTCTCCATTAAGCATTAATCCACAAATGACTTAAGCTGTTAACTGAACGAGTCAGTCTGTTGTTCATTATCTGGCTCTCTTCATAGCAGTTCAGTCAGTGTACAGTTTGAGTACATTAATTACTCTGGGATATTGGTTTGTTTGAACTCAAGAGGGAGTGTCAGTCACATTAAAAAAAGTTAACAGCTTAAGTGATTTATGGATTAATGCGTATTGGAGACACAAACAGTTTAAAATGATTCAGTTCGATTTGGTGAACTGGTTCGAAAAGATCGTTCGTTCGCAAACCGGATATGACAAACTGCTTTGTTTTGAACTCGGTCTCACAACAGACACGGAAGAGAAGACGATGCTGAATAAAGTCATAGTTTTTGCTATTTTTGGACCAAAATGTATTTTTGATGCTTTAAAAAATTCTAACTAACCCTCTGATGTCACATGGACTACTTTGATGTTTTTCTTGCCTTTCTGGACACAGTTTCAATGGAGGGACTGAGAGCTCTCAGACAAAATCTAAAATATCTTGTGGTGCTTTCACATCTCTAGTTCGATTCATTTGGTCCGAACCAAGGGCAAACAATTATACTTTGTAGCATTTTTCAGCTTTTTTGGTTCCTTTTTTACACCACACTGATTGCTTTGGTCCGTACCAGTTGAAACGAACCAAGATGTAGTCACATGACAACATCTACATCACTCATTGGCCATGACGTATTTCCTAAACTGCTTTTCGATTGGTCAGAATTTATGTGTGGGAAAATTCAAACATAAGAGAAAAAGCCAGCAAACAACACGGAGACAACACAACTACACGGGCGGGTTTTGTCCCTGGCCATAATCTATTACATTGTTTGTATACACCACAATATGCAAAAAATACATTTCCGTAATGAAGCGCGGACTACGGCAGCTGGTTTAGTCCAAAAATGATCAGTACTTTTTGCAGTTGGGTCTGTTCGAGGTCGGATCACATTCTCACCACAAACGAACCGCTCCAGAGTTCGTTTGAAAGCGTACCGAGACCACCTCTTCAAGCAGGTCTCGGTACGCTTGTTTGGTCTGCTTTTAGTCCGCACCCGAGTGCGATTGCTGCTTTCTCACCTGCCCAATCGAACCGCACCAAAGGGAGAAACAAACTCTGGTACGATTCAACCAATCTAAATGAGGCAGGCGTGAAAGCACCCTTGAACTGTGTTCCAAAGATAAACGACAACGGCAAGGAACCAAAACTCCATTGGTTACAGAATGGAGAAAAAACCTTGGGAGAAACCAGGCTCAGTCAGGGGGCCAGTTCTTCTCTGGCCAGAAGAAACCAGCAGTTCAATTCCAGGCTGCAGCAAAGTCTTTTCTTTGCCTTTATTTAACCAGGAGAGAACCTCACTGAGATTAAGAATCTCTTTTACAGGAGTGTCCTGGCCAAGACACTCCTGTAATATAAAAGTTATATAAAAACACATATGACAAACAACAATACATCACAACAGTAAGATATCAGTAAAATACAGCACTAGAAGCATTTGCAAATCATTAAATCATTTTCCAATGCACCAAAAGTGTTTTAAATTTACTAAAAGGTACCAACTGATTTAGCCGCAATTTCATTTGAAGAGAGTTCCAGTCTGATGGTGCAGCATATTCAAAAGTAGTTTTATCTAGATTAGTTTGAGCTGTGGGTACATGAAGATTATAATAAGTCAGATTGTGCAGAAGACTCAACTGGTTCCTTGTGGTCTTGTCCCAGTGGCCGTCTGAGATGACAGGTGCATCTCAAGTCAGCTCCCTTGTTCCCTTTCAGTCAGTCACATTCTACGTTATGTCAGAAAGAGACTAACTAATGGGTTCTTGCCTGAGAGCACAATGACCTTCAAGTGGTAACAAAACGAGCCAATGGTACACAGTGTACCTTGTTCTGCGGGATTGGCATTGCGAGCTCTGCCCCGCTGTGTGGGTATATAAGGAGCAAAGCAAGCAACTCGCATTCAAGCTTTCGCTTTGGAGTCGAGCACATCGCTTGCTGCTTTCACCGGAGTGTTTTCAAGTTAGTCAGCTGGTGTTGGTGTGACAGCGTGATTCAGCAGTTCGTCTGAGCTTCCTGCATTGAGCTCCCGTGTTCCCCTGAGTGCTTCAGTGCCACTGAAAGAGCTTTGTCTTTTCTGTGGTAAAGATGTCATTTCACCTGTGTGTCGATATTTGGCTCTTCGTGACGGCCATGATCGCTGTGTCACGTGTCTGGGCTTTCAGCACGCTGAGACTGTGTTCATGGATGACTCATGTTCTCATTGTGGGGACATGACCATCTCTGCATTAAGATCAGGACTTGATTACCTTAAAAAGGTATAGAGTTCCCTCTACCACACCCTGCTAGCTCCTCTTCTCGTTAGAAGGCTATTTCGGCTGGTGGCCAGGGTGATCTGAGTGTTACCGTGTGGGCTTCCCCAATGAGCCAGGCTCCTCGGGCCACACCCCCTCACACGTCACAGCCCCTTGAGTTTCCTGATGAGTTTGCTAGACCCTCTCAGGCTCCTGACATCTCATTCGGGGCTTGGTAGGAAGACCTAATGTCCATCGCCACATCACAAGCCAGGCTTGAGTCCTCGAGAGATTGTTGCCCAAGTCTCGAGCTGACAGCTGCGCTTTCCTGGGCAGCAAAGAGAATCTAGCTTAAGTGGAATCCTCCACCCTGTGTCGAGCACTCAAGGCTGGATGATTGGTTCCTGGGTTCTAACCCTCTGGTTTCTTTCTTCCCGGAGGTGCACCAGGAAGTGAACAGTTCATAACTGCATGAGACCGTTCTGGTGCTTCCTTCGCCTTCACTGCCCTCGATGGCGGAGCGGCCAATGGGTATGCTGGGATACCCCCAGTTGAGCGTTCTGCTGCGATGCAACTGTGTCCACAGAGCACCTCCACATGGTGTGGTGGCCCCAAGCTTCCCTTCAAGGCCTGTAAGTTCTCATCCATGTTTGTGGCCAAGGCTTCCAGAGCTGTGGGTCAGGCCACTTCTGCCCTGCATCCATGGCCACCCTTCAGGTCTACCAGGTCAAGGTGGTGAATGAGCTCTATTGGGGCAGTGCTGACCCAGGGGTTTTGCAAGAGGCACACTCTGCTTCCGACCTCGCTCTCCGGCGACGAAGGTTACTGCGCGCTCCTTGGGTCAGGTGATGTCCACTTTGGTGGTTCAGATGCGCCACCAATGGCTAAACCTGGCAGACATGAGGGAGTCTGATCGAACTCCCAGGCTGGCCTCTTCGGCTATATGGGGGAAATTTTTGCCCAGCAGTTCTCTGCCGCTCAGAACCAGTCTGAGGCCATCAAGCAACTGGTTTTCGGGACAACTGGGAAAAGAGCAAACTCCCCTGTGCAGAGGATCTCTTTTCTCGTTATGGAAATAGACTCGGTTGCCATGTTCAGGCAGCTTACGAATTAGCATGCGCTCCACTGAAACTGTTTTTAGAGACTCCTGGGGCATATGGCATCCGCAGCGGCAGTTATATCACTTGGGTTGCTCCATAATAGACCGCTTCAGCAATAGCTTCACGACCGAGTCCTGAGATGGGCATGGCAACAATGCACGATCTGAGTGTCTGTCACTCTGGTCTGCATCCGAACCTTCACCCCATGGTTGGACCTCTCATTTCTACGGGCTGGTGTTCCCCTAGAACCAGTGTCCAGACATGTTGTGGTGTCAACAGATGCCTTTGCCACAGGCTGGGGTGCCATGTGCAACGGGCATGCTGCGTCGGGTTCCTGGACAGGACCCCGTCTTCAGTGGCATGTCTGTTGCCTTGATTTACTAGCAGTACAGCTTCCTCTGCAACACTTTAGGGCCCTGCCGAAGGACAAGCCCATTCTGGTCCGTAAGGCCTACACTGTGACCGTAGCGTACATCAACCATCAGGGCACTCTACACTCCTGTCGCAACTTGCTCGCCATCTCATCTTGTGGAGTCAGAAGCTTCTGAGGTCGCTTCGTGCCATTCACATCCTGGGCAGGCTCAATCGTGCAGCTGACAATCTTTCATGTCAGCAGTCTCGACCTGGGCAATGGAGACTCCACCCCAAGTCGGTTCAGCTGATTTGGAATCGCTTCCGAGATGCTCAGGTAGACCTGTTTGCCTCTCCAGAAAATTCCCACTGCCAGTTGTTTTACTCCCTGACAAGGTCGCCCTTGGCATAGACGCTCTGGCGCACAGCTGGCCGCTGGGCCTGCTGTGGGCAGCAAGTATGCATTTCCCCAGTGAGCCTTCTTGCACAGACATTGTGCAAGATCAGGGAGGATGAGAAGCAGGTCCACATGGTTGTGCCTTTTTGGCCCGGCCCGAACTGGTTCCCCTAGGGCTGGGTATTGTTCAAAATCTTTTGATCTGGTACCAATTTCGATACCTCAGTTGTTTCGATACTGGTTCCTAACAATACTTTTTTTCTATACCATATGTTTTAAAATCCATTTCAACATCAACACAAATACATTAAACACAAAACTTTTATTTTTCACCTTAATTAAAAACTCACTCAGGATAACATTAATACAACTGGTTGTGTTTTTTGGATAGGGGTGCGCCATTCAGGGGCGGACTGGGACCAAAAAGTTGCCCTTGATTTTCTGTCCCTGGGGCTATTGTGTTTTCCAGTCCAATGGGCTATCGTGAGTAGTGATGTAAAATTCCTAAGTGGATTCGTGTTGTTCACTCGTTTGATTGGGTGAAACGGATCGTAGCTGATTGTTTGCACTTGTTTCTAAATATTGCTGATTCAAGCGTTTTAAACAATTTGCGCGCATTCAGAGCTTGCGCTCACTCATTCAAAGTTGTTGTGTGACTGCGAGTATCTTCAGAAATCCTCCCCGTCACGTCAAGTGATGGTGGACAGCCAATCACGGCGAATTTAGGTCCTTAAATGCACGTATGCTACAAGCTCACACAGACACAGCCGCTTGACAAAAAAAAAAACACGCCGCTTGGCTTTTGCAACCGAAAGATAAATAATTTTTCGATACTCATAGTATCGAAGTTTTTCGTTCTATACCATAAAGGCATCGAAGTTCGGTATCCAGCCCTAGGTTCCCCAAACTTGTTATTCTCGCAACAGCCCCTCCCTATCCAATTCCATTGAGGAAAAACCTTCTTTCTGAAACTTCTACCCTGAGGGCTGGGTACCTCAGAATTCATGTGTATCACCACATCTCGGTTGATACCTGCCTTTATTAAGTCCTCCTATGAGCAGGCAGCCTGCTAGCATACGTCCAGCTCGAATATGCGGTGATCTTAATTTAGAAACGTATCAACTGTAACTCAGTGAATACGCAACGAAGAGACATGAGAGATATATCTATAGAAAGCTTGACGTCCACTTTTAAACTAAATAAGTGCTACCGAAAACAAATATTCTGTGAAAAAGTAATCCATATGAAAACAATGCGATGTCCGTCTTTCACGTCTCCCTTCAATATATCTAATGCGACCACACCCACGCTCTGAACGCGGTATTGAGATTATAATATTTCACTTGAAGCTTGCGGCTTGTAAAGGCCCATACAGAAAACAAAGCAGCGAGACCGTTCTTCAAGTTTTTTATTTTATTTTACAGTTTGCTTAGCGCTGAGATGAATAAGACATAATTCATCCCAAGAAGAAGTGCTGAGGATTACCTCAGGATTTGAGTTTTGGATTTCCTCAGAAAAAGGAATGAAGCGCTTTATTCAGCAGAGATCATAAACATGAGTATGTCTCTTTTTATTTATTTATTTATATTCTTGTACTTGTTTTCACATAACGTGTAAACATTTTACTAGTTAGACATTTTCCAAACTATAATTCATGACTAAATGTATAATCAAGTGAAACTTGAAGGTTCAAGAACAATATACTCGATACCATTCAAAAGCTTGATGTAAATATAAATGTAATAAATAAATGTAAATATAACAAATGTAACAAACAATGCTGTTCTTTAAATTTATATGAAAAAAAAAACTACAAAAAAAATATTATCTTCTCTTTTCAACATTAATATTGTTTTATTTATTTTTTTAGTAGAAAATCTAAATATTAGAAGAATTTCTGAAGGATCGTGTGACTGGAGTAATGAAGCTAAAAATTCAGCTTTGGTTGTTCCTAATAAACAGTTTAACTGCACTTGCAAGTGAATATTAAATTATTTTGTGGGATAATTAAATATATTCTAAATAAACTACAAACATAAAAATATATAGATTTATTTTGTCCTCACATTTTTTCTTATAACTCTCCCCTCTCAGTCACACAGCTGACTGAAAGGCTCATTATGCATCTCATTATGTGGGCCTTTGTCTTCTCAGATGTAAATCACAATATAATGCATGATAGTTCACGCCCTCTCGCATAGACCCTTTCTACACACAAAAAAAAAGTGTAGAAAACTAGAAAAATTGTTTTCTGTGAGTGAGTAAAAAAGATTTTCACATCATTTAGAAAGAAAAATTCTAGGCTACAATATCCAGTTCTCAAAAGTCCCGTGAACCAATTTTCTGTATGTGTTTTATGGCCTTATTCAAGTGATTCAAGTTGCTATTCACGCATAAACATTGTTGTCTCAAAAACACGATCATGTATATACATGCTGGTCACAAATTATTATAGCAACATTTAGATAACAGTAATATTAGACTTTAACCATTTAGATGTTTATAAGCCACAGAAAAAAGCACAAATGTCAGGGCATGACAAACCCCCTTAGACCTCAGAGGGTTAAGTTAGAGATTTTAAACTTTATATGACGTTCTTTACATGGTTTGTTTGAGCCTAACAGCTTTTAAGTTTTAAATATTTTAAAAATCTATTAGCCAGTATACGATGTTGCTTACAGTACCAAAACTGAAACATGTTTGAGAAAGCTAACAAATTTACAAACATTAAATGTTATATTTTGCTGTTTTTACAGTGACTGATGAGGATGTACGAATATTTATTTGCCTAAGGGTAGCGCACAAACGACTGCTTACTGGCAGCCGCAATAACGCCAGAGATGGCTGAAAGTAACATTATCAATAAACAACCATATTTACAGTAATTAAAGTCTGCTTGCATTTTTTAGGAATGTTGAGGTTTGTTAACCATGGCAAAAACGTCATCTTGACATCTTCCACAATTTCATAACCGTTTTAGTCCAAGCTGATAATTTTAGTGTGATTTTTATCTGAGTGATTGCAATATGTTTATATATGGGTCATTATACGAAAACGTGCCATTTCCCACTTTTAATGTTTGATTTTCAAAGTACTGTTTTGTAAATCTTTAAGCCTCTTTTTGGATGAAGTAGATCCTTACCTCTCAGTAAAATGTGCCGTGCCATCTCAGGCTAAATTATTATTATTATTATTATTTTTACATATAACTAATTTAAATGTGTGTGCTTGGTCAACCCTGTTAGCGACATATTCATTACTTTCTGAAAAGGTTTTAAATACACATATAGAACAAATCTGATATACTGTGAAAGATAAACCCCCCCTTGTTACATTAAGAGTGTTTGTGAATTGAGAATATTGAAAGTTTTATTGTTTTTTAGTGGATGAATATGTTCATTTCCAAATGACACTCTCCCAGCATCTTCTGTTTTAAGAAAAATGTATGTAAACAAAAATAAAACACCTCAATTCAATTTTGAGTGGATTATTAGCCTCTCTAACTAAACATTTACAATTAGTTGATTACATTTTTATTTTTAAAATTATATTAGAATATTATACAAGAAACAGGGTTGACACATCAGTAACAGGGTTGACAACAGTTACCGTATTGTTTATACTGCTTGTTTGAGTTTTCACTTGTGCTGCTCTCCAGTTCCACTCCGCTCTCCCTTCTCTGTCATTTAGTTCACTAACTGACTGCTTTTTCCCTGTGTCTCTGTCCTTTCTCCATTTTGCCCTCACTTTTCCTAAATATTCTTCTCATCTTTCAGGATCAGCATCTCTACGTTGTCTGTTTCTCAGCTGAAGAAAGAGGCATCCTAACAAAATCAAATCAAATAAAAATACAAAAAACACTTTAACAGCAACCTTGTTAATTTATTGACTTCATGATGTAAATACTATTACTGTAGTAAGAAAAGTACGTCTGTTAAAATTCTCAGTCATCCAGGTCAAAGTTATCCAAGAAGGGTTGGCTCAGGGGTGACAACCCCACAGAGGTTAAATACCTGGCATCCCCCATCAGTCATTTAAAACTGAAGAAAGCCCTTGGATGAGAGGAAATATCTTCAAATATGTAAGTAACAAGTCCAGTTGCCTTTGATTTAACCCTTCTTGGGTATACAAGACAAAAACACTTGAACGAGCTGTGTTCAACCAAGTCTCTACATTTCTCACACACAAGAACCTCCTTGACAGCAACCAATCTGGCTTCAGAAGTGGACATTCAACTGACACGGCCTTGCTCTCAGTTGTTGAAGCTCTAAGACTAGAGTCTTACCTATCAGATAGGTCAGTAAAAGTACCTTGAAGAGGTGAGGTGTCCAAGTCACAACATCTGGGGTGCCTCAGGGCTCAGTTCTTGGACCACTTCTCTTCTCGGTCTACATGGCATCATTAGGTTCTGTCATTCAGAAACATGGCTTTTCATACCACTGCTATGCTAATGACACTCAACTCTACCTCTCATTCCATCCTGATGATCCGACGGTAACTATTCGCATCTCAGCTTGTCTAACAGACATTTCTTCCTGAATGATGGACCATCACCTTCAACTCAACCTTGCCAAGACAGAACTGCTTGTGATTCCAGCAAACCCATCGTTTCATCACAATTTCACCATCAAGTTAGGCACATCAACCATAACTCCTTCAAAAACAGCTAGAAGCCTTGGAGTTATGATTGATGATCAGCTGACTTTCTCAGACCACATTGCTAAAACTGTCCGGTCCTGCAGATTTGCTTTATTCAACATCAAGAAGATCAAGCCCTTTCTTTCGGAACACGCTGCACAACTCCTTGTTCAAGCTCTTGTTCTGTCCAGGCTGGACTATTGCAATGCTCTCTTGGCAGGTCTTCCAGCCAATTCTATCAAACCTTTGCAATTAATTCAGAACGCGGAAGCTAGATTAATTTTTAATGAGCCAAAACGAAGACACGTCACACCTCTGTTTATCATTTTTATCAATTTGCACTGGCTTCCAATAGCTGCTCGCATAAAATTCAAGGCATTGATGTTTTGCCTACAAAACTACCACTGGCTCTGCACCAATTTACCTAAATTTGTTACTTCAGACTTACGTGCCCTCTAGAAGCTTGCGTTCTGCAAGTGAACGTTGCTTGAAAGTCACTTTTACAGACTTTTAAATTAAATGTTCCCTCCTGGTGGAATGACTTCCCCAAATCAATCTGGACAGCTGAATCCTTAGCCATCTTCAAGAATCGGCTTAAAACTCATCTCTTCCATCTTTATTTGACCCTCTAACTTTAAAACTCACTATTCTAATTCTATTCTTAAAAGAAAAATCTAACTACCTTTTCTAATCTTTTTGTATTCTATTTTCTTTTCATTTATTATGCTATTGTATATGTGTTCGTGTGTATGTGTAAAGACCTCTAACACTAGCTTGCTCTATTTTTTTTACTCTATCTGTTTTCTTTTTATTTATTATATTATTTAAAATCCCATGCTACGTGTACTGTGTTAACCTAACTGAGACTTGTTATAGCACTTATATATCATTGCTCTTTTTGTTGTTTTTGATTGCTTCAACTGTCTTCATCTGGAAGTCGCTTTGGATAAAAGCGTCTGTTAAATGAATAAATCTAAATGTATACAACATGGGTAAGACACACAAAAGCATACGTGCGTCATCCCTGTTACCCTGGAATGGTAACAGGGTTGACGAAAAAGGTTATTGGCAGCCATTACTAGCCATGAGGTATCGGTAAAGACACCACATTATGTGCCTTAATGAGAGGCTTAAACGTTGTTATATATGTACATTTTTAGATATGTCCAAATTACTTTTTAACTTATACTTTTCTGGTAACAGGGCTGACACAATGAGCATGTCCCTGTCTTTCAGACATTACATAAACTCAAAGAAAATTCATTAAAAAGAAGAGAACACTTGTCTTCTACCATCAACTTCATGAAAGGCAGATGATGTCACTTCCTGGAACTGATGTAACTTTTGGAACAGTCCATTATCTTTAAAGAGGTGTTTTCATAAAAAGTAACAGGGTTGACGAGAACCTTTGTTTTTTTTGACACATGTGAAGAATAAAATCCATTCATGGCTAATGAACTGACATTTAAGGCTTTATACTACTATATATTTTTTTATGATGGTTTGACTTTTTTGGCCCCGATAGCAAGTAGAATTAAAAAAAATCATACTAAGGGACAGGCCATTTTCAACATTTCTGCAAGATGCTTTGCACAAAAATGTGATTAAAATCCTTTCAAAACAAAAGAAACAGAAATTAATTTATTCTTATATTATGAGACATATTATGGAAACTAAATTATAAAAGATTTTATTTGTTTTATGGTTTATTAAGATTTACAGAGCTTTTTTTTCTGAGGGACACAAAATGGCATGTTTTCGTATAATGACCCATATATATAAACACTTTCATTATTGTTTTTACAACCTTCAATTAGAAAACTGAGAAAATAACAAACTTTGAAACTTAACCTATGATAAGTCACAATGTTTTTCAAAGGAATTGAAAACTCCCCAATCTGGAGTATCCACGGAGGAATGAGGTGACACAGCGATCTCATGGAAGTGGTTTGCTGACACGCATGAGGCAATTTGGTCTAAACCCTCAATAACATCTTTAATTTTAATTGCCTCATGCATTTCAGAGAACCCTTCTGTGGCAGGAAGAAAGCAGCCAGGGTCATCACCAGAGCAGCCAGTGTCATCAGATGAAAGCAGGTAGGGCTGTGCGATATAGGGAAAATATCTAATTGCGTTTTTTTTGACAGATATTGCGATTTGATTTGTGATTTTTATATTTACAAAGTCAATCTTCAGCTTAATATTGTCAATAATGTGCAGCACAGTATGATTACACAGTATGATTATCTTTACCCTGCTGAAAAAATTAATTCTTACAGTTTCCATGAAATGCCAACCATTACAGTTTCCATGAAATGCCAACCATTACAAAATTAGGAATGCAATAGGAATTACTGTTGATCTACCCAATACTAATTAATATATATGTATATATTATATAAATTTTACTTTCGTTTTAAACGAGAGCCAGGGGCTAACCTGCATCGAGCCTCATCCATACTGCCAGATGCGCTCGTGGAGATTTGCGTGGCAGGGCCACGCGAGAATATAACAGAGCGTTACAAAACTGACTGCGTGATGGCGGCAAGTGTGAACGGCTCGTCCGTGACACGGGATTCGTGCAGCGAAGGAAAGAGAGGGGCGAGTATGAGAAGCATTCAGAGACACAGTGCGCTCTTCTGAATTGGGAATTAAGTGAATGCAATGTTTTATTTTAACATAAAACTAATTTATTTTTATGTTAAAATAAAACATTGCATTCACTTAATTTTTGTGTCAATCTGAATGGAATAAAATGTGCCTTCATGTGCTATTGACATTTTCATAAATACAACTTCAGGAGGCATCCAGGTGCATCTTCAGAGTAGGAACTGTGATTGAGAAACTTGGGGATAACTTGAATACCAGAGTTTACAAATCTAAAGAACTTTTAACATGGCCTAAAGGAGAATGCATTCGGTAGTGCATTTACATTTATTTGTTTAGCGGACACGTATATGAAATTACTTATTATGAGAATAACAATCAATCAAACCAACAAAAATTCATCAATTTGTTAGTGCTATGACAAGTCCTAGTTAGCCTAAAACAGTATATGTAGCAAGGTTGAGCTGAATATATATATATATATAACACACACACACTAACACACACACACACAGGTCCTTCTCAAAAAATTAGCATATTGTGAAAAAGTTCATTATTTTCCATAATGTAAGGATAAAAATTAAACTTTCATATATTTTATATTCATGAAGTGAAGTGAAGTGACATTCAGCCAAGTATGGTGACCCATACTCAGAATTTGTGCTCTGCATTTAACCCATCCGAAATGCACACACACAGAGCAGTGAACACACACACACACACTGTGAGCACACACCCGGAGCAGTGGGCAGCCATTTATGCTGCGGCGCCCGGGGAGCAGTTGGGGGTTCGATGCCTTGCTCAAGGGCACCTAAGTCGTGGTATTGAAGGTGGAGAGAGAACTGTACATGCACTACCCCCACCCCATATTCATTGCACACCAACTGAAATATTTCAGGTCTTTTATTGTTTAAATACTGATGATTTTGGCATACAGCTCATGAAAACCCAAAATTCCTATTTCAAAAAATTAGTATATTTCATCCAAACAATAAAAGAAAAGGGTTTTTAAATACAAAAAAAAAAAAAAGTCAACCTTCAAATAATTATGTTTGGTTATGCACTCAATACTTGGTCGGGAATCCTTTTTCAATGCAGCGTGGCATGGAGGCAATCAGCCTGTGGCACTGCTGAGGTGTTATTGATGCCCAGGATGCTTTGATATAGCGGCCTTAAGCTCATCCAGAGTGTTGGGTCTCTCAACTTTCTCTTCACAATATCCCACAGATTCTCTATGGGGTTCAGGTCAGGAGAGTTGGCAGGCCAATTAAGCACAGTAATACTATGGTCAGTAAACCATTTACCAGTGGTTTTGGCACTGTGAGCAGGTGCCAGGTTGTGCTGAAAAACGAAATCTTCATCTCCATAAAGCTTTTCAGCAGATGGAAGTGTAACAACAATGAGTTTTACGTAGTAATTAACTCAAATGATATATAGGGAATTTGAATAATTAATCACTAATTTGATTAATATATATCTCAGATGACAGTTACATTAAATTTGATTATGAAAAATATCTCAATTGCCTATAACAATAAATAATCACAGGGCACTGTAACTTACTCATTAATATGTCAATATTACATTCTTCATATCAATTATTGTGATATCTCTTACTGTAAATTACTGCAGATCAAACTGTGGTATGTCCAGCACACCACTGTAGACCTATCAATTTTCAATAAAGTTATCACGCCTTATAATTCAAGGAAAAGTATTCTCTGGCCATGAAAATATTATCCTATCCTTATGATAAATTTAGTTTCTAAATTTAGAGCTTGTAGCTAAAGACCAAAACATTTCAGTGACTCGTAATGTGAGTGGGGTGGAGTCCAAGCCAATCATTTTATATATGGGTTTTTAATAATTCAACTAGTAATACATCAAACTACAAATCACACAGAGTAAATATGCGTACGAAAATACAGACAATAAACATTTACAAGACATAACGGAATCCAAATAAAAGAGAGAGAGAGAGAGAGAGCGAGAGAGAGAGAGAGAGAAGTGGAGAAAGCGAGAGAGATCACAGAATGAGCTCAGGTATGAAAATCAGTCAGTAAACCTTATTGGAACCAACAACGAATCAAATAATAGCAACACTTTAAAGCAGCATTTAAATCTCCATAGAAAACGATACTTGCATGGCCCAGTGGGTGAGCGTGGTACCGGCGACGCACGTGTGATGTCACGTGGTCCTTTGAAAACTGCGCGCGTGGGCCGGAGGCCGTATGACGCGCGTGCAAGCTGCGCTGGATCTTGGCGTGAGCGTGGAGTCACGTGTTCCTTTGTTGCAAAGAGGTGTTCGTTCATCTTCGCGCGGTATTTGAAAGGTTCAACAAACATTGTTCCAGAATTCGTCTTCCTTGCGTGGAGAGGCGAATAGTTGAATAAACTTAGTAAAGAAAAGAAAAGAACGAAACGAAAGCTTCTAAAGGAGCCATTAAAATGGCTTTTTCTCTCAGCCCCTGTGCTGAGGGGGTTTGCGCTGTGAGCGCGGCCTATGGCCGCGCGGAAACAACGTTGGAGAGCAGCGTATCCGAGAACGGGGAAGAGGAAGAAGAGAGAAGAAGAGAGAGTGGACCTTGTTTGGTCAATTCTTATAGCTTGAAATAGTTCACGCCCATTTTCGAGGGAGCATCCAATGAATGTCCGCGATCTGAAGCGGAGGGAAAGTTCCTTTGTCTCGGTTGAGACAACCCCCTGATGATTTAGGGCCTGTCCGATTTCATCAGGAATATTAAAGCAAGTTCATTATTCCAGATTAAATACATTTTTCATTACTTTGCTCTAGATAAATGGGTCTGTCAAAGCATGACGATTACACAGATACTAAAATTAATATGTGCAAATGATCAAAACATGAAGATACATTCAAATGCAGAATTACACACATTTAAAGATTTGATTAACACATGATAACACTGCAGATATTCCCAATTTATATAGGAAACCTCTAATGTACCGCAAAAACAATACTATACACATTAAGACTACATTTGAGTACATTCT
This sequence comes from Carassius auratus, assembly GCF_003368295.1. Classification (NCBI taxonomy): domain Eukaryota; kingdom Metazoa; phylum Chordata; class Actinopteri; order Cypriniformes; family Cyprinidae; genus Carassius; species Carassius auratus. The sequence continues at coordinate 30,396,839 of NC_039251.1, forward strand.
ATCATTCTTTTGTAAGGATTAGGTTTCCTGTCCTGTGGTCCTGTGTGGTCGTAAAATTTTACGAGCTACCAAGGAGTGTGGGGGTTGCAGAACATTTCTTTTTGAGAAAGTATAAGATTGAAATCAAGCATTACCACTTATAAGTCAGCACTTTAACCATTTACCCAGGATTAACCATTTTATGCAATACACAAACATTCAAAATACATATTTAATAAAGGACTTACAAAAGTAAGGAACAAAAAGAAAGGTTTCTTTGTGTGTGTGTGTGTGTGTGTGTGTTAAGGAATTTGGGGGGGGTTTCAGGTATCCTTTGAGGCTCGCATGGGTATCGTAAAGTAATTTAAGTCCAGCCAGGCTGGCATTTAGTACCAACAGTCTGAATTTATAAAACAAAATTTAACCCATGAATCGCTGACCTGCATATCTGTTACAGAAGCATGAAGTGCTCCAAAATCTCCTGGTAACTAGCTGCATTGACCCTGCCCTTGATAAAACACAGTGGACCAACACCAGCAGCTGACATGGCACCCCAGAACATCACTGACTGTGGGTACTTGACACTGGACTTCAGGCATTTTGGCATTTCCTTCTCCCCAGTCTTCCTCCAGACTCTGGCACCTTGATTTCCGAATGACATGCAAAATTTGCTTTTATCCGAAAAAAGTACTTTGGACCACTGAGCAACAGTCCAGTGTTGCTTCTCTGTAGCCCAGGTCAGGCGCTTCCGCCGCTTTTTCTGGTTCAAAAGTGGCTTGACCTGGGGAATGCGGCACCTGTAGCCCATTTCCTGCACACGCCTGTGCACGGTGGCTCTGGATGTTTCTACTCCAGACTCAGTCCACAATCTTCCTCAGGGTCCGGTCACCTCTTCTCGTTGTGCAGCGTTTTTTTGCCACACTTTTTCCTTCCCACAGACTTCCCACTGAGGTGCCTTGATACAGCACTCTGGGAACAGCCTATTCGTTCAGAAATTTCTTTCTGTGTCTTACCCTCTCTCTTGAGGGTGTCAATGATGGCCTTCTGGACAGCAGTCAGGTCGGCAGTCTTACCTATGATTGCGGTTTTGAGTAATGAACCAGGCTGGGAGTTTTTAAAAGCCTCAGGAATCTTTTGCAGGTGTTTAGAGTTAATTAGTTGATTCAGATGATTAGGTTAATAGCTCGTTTAGAGAACCTTTTCATGATATGCAAATTTTTTGAGATAGGAATTTGGGGTTTTCATGAGCTGTATGCCAAAATCATCAGTATTAAAACAATAAAAGACCTGAAATATTTCATTTAGTGTGCAATGAATCTAAAATATATGAAAGTTAAATTTTTATCATTACGGAAAATAATGAACTTTTTCACAATATGCTAATTTTTTGAGAAGGACATATACATATACACATACACACACACACACACACACACACACATATATATATATATATATATATATATATATATATATATATATATATAGAAAAAGAAAACAGACCGAATAGAAAGTAATTGTAATAACAGGTCAAGTGTTTATGAAAACCATGTGTCTTTGTTTCTTTAAAATGGATTATTGGTTTTATTATTTTTTCAAATACAGCTATTTTGTTAGTGTCAAGCCCTTCTCTTGTTCAAGTTCCAAAGGACACATGGATGACTCAAATTTTCAGCTCAATCGGTTTTATTTTTATTTTGGCTTTGTCAGTTGATTGGTCTGTTCATTAAATTAGCTTGTAAACCTTTAAAAACAGAAAACGTCTCAGGTTACGAATGTAACCATGGTTCCCTGAGGGGGAACAAGACACTGCGTCCTCTGAAGGGACACTATGGGGAACACCTCGTCGTGACCCGTGTCTGAAGCATACTTTGAAAAACGCCAACGTGTTGGCCGGCGACAGCCTCTGACGTCGCTACCGGCGCAACTATAAATACACACCCGTAGGACCCGTCACTTATCTTCTTCGTGAAGCTTGCGTCCGAAGCATGGCAGGGAGCTAGAGGATGCAGTGTCTCGTTCCCTCTCAGGGAACCATGGTTACATTCGTAACCTGAGACTTTCCCTGTCAAGGGAACTTCGAACTGCGTCCTCTGAAGGGACACTATGGGGAACAGTATACCCACACCGCCATGCTGAGGGGAGTGCAGGCCAGAATCATGGCAAACACTAAGTACCAACTCTACCATTTCACCGGGAGTCGCCCCTGGGACGGTTCGATGGCTGTCCATAACATTATCCCTTATGGCCAAAGGCCTAAGCTACATAGCCAACTTACCTGCAGCTCGTAAATGGAATGGCCCGGGAGAAGAGCAATTGGAGGACGGAACGTACAGATGAAGCCTCGGCCACGCCTGTACCAAAACTGTGCCGCAAAACTGATCCACCCAAATCTGGCCAACCTTTCCAACTCTGCTTCAACACCTTGGTGCGAATGCGCCATTCCCGAGCCTCAGCCCCTGCCTCAGCAGGATGCCTGCTCTCACAGTGCGTCTCAAAACAGTATGTAGTACTGGAGCGATCCGATGAAAAAAACGAGAATTCAGTCTCCCGCTGAGAGGAGGAGTCCGAGCTCCGAGTAGCATGCTCATAGGCGACCCTTTCAGAAAAGGGGAGCGCTGCTAACTACCACGAGAATTGCCCACACAGCCCCCCATGTTGAGGGGTAGTGCTTGAGGTGTATAACAAATACACACTGGTTGAATGAAGCCCAAGGAACCTCGGGGCTAATCATCTTAAGAAAGGGAACGAAGCGGAGCGCGTAACCCTTACAGTACAGGATTCCAGAAAGTGTGCAGAGCCTTGCGTGCACACTTACCACTTATGTGGATTTCAGAAAGTGCGCAAAGCATTAACGTGCACACTGACCACCATGTGGTTTTGAGAAAGTACACAGGCTTAGCGTGTGTACTGAAAGGTTACCTGACAACCACAGTATGTGGGAGCTCACCTTCAGAGAGATCTATGAAGCCTACTATCTGATAACCACAATATGTGGGAGTTCACCTACAGAGAGGCCTAGAGCGGCCTACTACCTGTTACCAGATAACCACCTCAGTGGAAGGTAATATGGAACTCGACTCCAGGGAGGCCTGGTAAGGCCTACTACCTGACAACCACAAACCGTAGGAGCTCGTTTTTTAGTGGAAACGCACAGTATGTGGGAGCTAAATCTCCAGGGAGGCCTGGTGAGGCCTACTACCTGACAACCACAGTATGTGGGAGCTCACCATCAGAGAGGCCTGATGAAGCCTACTACCTGATAACCACAATATGTGGGAGTCCACACAGCCCCTCATGTTGAGGGAAGCGATGCTTGGGGTGTATAACAAATACACACTGAATGAAGCCCATGGACCCCAGGGCTAATCATCTTCAGAAAGGGAACGAAGCAGAGGGCGTAACCCCTACCGTACAGGATTTTAGAAAGTGCACAGAGACTTGCCGGACATCCATGACCTGGCCGGACATCCATGAAATTCCCTGCAGTGCTGTGCCAGTTCTGACGATCAGCCAGGCTCCTCGGGAGGGGGTGTGGGATGAGCAACCGCAGAGCGCTTGGTTCCCACACGCGGGACTCGCTCCGCAGTGGGCGTCGCGCCCGGGGGGGCGAACCCACGTACCACGGCCGCCTGCCGAAAGCCTGTGATCGTGGCCAGAGCACAAGGCTGGAACTGAGCACTGTAAAGGAAACTCCCAGAGTTTGTTAGTAGACATATAACCACCAGCAACATAACACCCATAAGCAGAAAGGTTTACATAGTCACCCACCCTCCTGTACTGGAGTCCCGCTTTACGGGACGTCCCCTTTTGGTCCGTACCGTCAGTAAGGTGGCCACTATGAAAATAGGATCGACCAAAACATAACAGGTCCAGGATAGGAGACTGTTATGTGAGAAACTTTCCACCTAACACCGATCGGGGGAGCGCTGGTGGCTACAGGGGAATTAGGCAGGGGAGAAATAAAACAGAAGTTAAAAACATCCAACAGGAAGTGACTAACTCCTAGATATCGCTCCGATCCGGACGAGAACGCTGCCTCGTCTGAATCACATCCCTCAGACCTTGCTTACCTCTTCTTGACCCGTGATTCCTCTTGCCTCTTGCCTGACACTAGCCTTCTGCGCCCATCTTCGATCCTCAGATCGAGATGGGCCAGGACCCCTTTGTTGTTCGGGCTCTGCTGCTGCGTATGATTTACCATTTAAGCGGGATGTATCCTGGAAGGGCTTAGATGGCAAAGAGGGAGATTTTAGAGAGGATGTTCCCCCCACTGAGAGATAGCTATCTAGCATCTCTTTTACAGGGGGCATCCTCTCATAGCCGTTCTTGTGCATGCCATCGATATCAGCATATCTCGTATGCTGAAACCGATGGATGCGGGAGAAAAACAGCCTCTTCCATTCCTTTTCGACTTCTGCCTGTAGGTCAGGCAAGAATGGAAGGCTCACCTGGGCTGGCGGGCTACAGTCAGACGAATAACGCTCATCGAGGCGACCTCGCGATGTTACCTTTCTGGCACGCTTCCATTTTTTTTTTTTTTTGCCATGGCGCGATCCATAACCTCTAGCAGCTCCCCATACACAGAGCAGAAGAAATGAGCGGCTCAGCCTCAGCTTCTTCGCCACTCTAAAATATCTCCTTTTTTTCTGGGTAGAACCCAGCAGAGCAATAACTTCAGTGTCAGAATGGGTTAATGACAACGCATCTTCCTCCCGAAGTTCGCTCTCGTTTGCCGCCGGAGAGTGTGAGAGGAAAAGTCCCTCTCTACACTCCTCAGCGAGATCCACCTGTGATCCCCACGAGCTCATTCTCCTCCGTGCCTCGGCAATGGTGGGTCCTGAGCCGCGAGATCCAGATGGCTGTCTCTCTTTCCACGAAAAAAGTGAGACAAACGAGAGCAGAGCTTTTTCATAGAAAAACGCTCGCAGTGTGCGCAGATTGCCCCCCTCAAGGACATCGCGTGCCTGCTCTTCGCCCAAACAAGAGATGCAACGACTGTGTGTGTCATCAGGTGTCAAATATCGATGACATGGATGCACACACTGTTTAAACGCCTTGCTAGTAGGGATGTGCAACAGTGATCGAGTACTCGAGTACTCGACCGCGACAGCGATGATCGATCTCATAAACGATGATCGAAATTATTATTATTTTTTTATTATTGGTTATGGCAGCAAGTTGGGCGGCGCCCTGATCTCTGATTGGTTAGCTTCCCACTTGATACCTCAAAAGACGTTAGAAGACAGATAATCATGGCCTCAAAATCACGTAGGTGATGGCTGGTTTCCCTTTGAGAAGAACGATGAAAATACAGTTCAGGGTAAGCTGTGCAGCACCAAGCTGTCACACACATCTACAACAAATATAATCCGCTATCATCTAAAATGTGTACATAAAATATTTGGCGATAACAGAGCGGCAACTCAGACGAGCATTGAATCACTTGCCGTAAGACCTAAATGCAACGCAGGCAGAACCGAGAAGACGACAAAGCTGTTCGCTGAAATGGTGGTGAAAGATTTGCTGCCCATTAGTTTCAGGGACAGAGAAGGTTTACTTGTCCAGTGGAACCTGGCTGTTCCTGCAACATCTGTTCCAGCGGAGCGAATTTATTCCACTAAATGTGAACAGGCTGTGCACTCGGCTCTCATCGGAGCACGTAGACCGACTTATCTTTTTGAATAGACATTTTAATGTTTCACCGGTCGTGGTAAATATAATATCCATTTTTTTAAATAATATTATTATTTTAGTTTTGAGCTTTAGCCATAGTTAAAATATCTAGGCTATTGGTCTCTGTTTTATACCTTATAATAGTTGTTTGGTTAAACTTGGTGAACTTTTTTCTTTATTTTTTAAAAACTAAGTTTCACCGCTGGATCAAAATATGCTGCTAAAGCTATATTGGAAGACAATGTTTTGTTAAAAAAAAAAATGCAGTTGAATAAAGTACCAAAAAAAAAAAAAGTATCTTTGTGTGTTAATTTTTAAATCACAGACAAATAATGAAATGGTCTTTATAAAATAAAAATGCACTGGATATATTTGTAGCCTAATTACATTAAACATATTCGTAGAGATGACGAAAATTATTTGTTTTTAATAGTTTTTATCTTAAATATATTTTAAATCTTATTCAATCCCAGTTACACTTTTGGTCAATTTCACATCTGCATCGGCGAATTTCTTTTTTTCAGATAAAAGTTGCAAGAGCTAGTCTATATCTGATTAATTAACATTAACAATTATGCTGAAATCGCTGCATATCAGTGATTCGTTTCATGCTCATATAAGCAATGCACGATAATGATATTGCTCTTAAATGTTTTATTTTTCTAATATTATTGTTATTATTTTATTACTGATGTTATAATAATGCAGCTGAGCTTTTTTTCCGTCATATTTGTATGGAATAAAATCACTTTCAAAAATAATCGTACGTAATTCAAAACATTTGTGTGTAATTTTAATATACTCGTGCGTAATTTAAAACTATTGTACGTAATTCTGTTTTTTGTCAGAGTTGGATTCCAAAATTTATGGCCACGACAGTTTGCAGATACGCGATTTTGTGTGTTTTTTATAGTACAACTTTAAAATGTACGACTGTGACATTTTACAGACACTGCGCTTTTTTTCACAATAGCTCTCTTGCACACACGACATGCGAAATTACGACCACGAAATGCAGTGTGCGAAACGGCTGTCAAAAATACGTCATCAAGGTCACAGGCATTAATCCGAGGGAAGATGAATCGATTCAACGAAGTGCGCATGAGCCCCACCAAAGTTTTAAACTACTGACGCCGAAATGGCGGATCAGCAGCCAAGCGCTCACACCCAGGCGGCAAGGAACTCGACCGGAAGTTGAAGTCGGGTGGGGGCTGCCATCTTTTAGCAGAAATTCACTTGCGTTAGCATTCCCATTGACTCCCATTCATTTCGGCGTCACTTTGACAGCGAATAACTTTACATCTGAGGCGTTTAAAGACTCCGTTTGTCCGTTATTTCTTTCTAAAGATACACAACAATGTATAAAGGGCTCCATTACCTTCTATGTTACATTATGGCCCCATATAAACAGTTTTTGTAAAAAATAGGCTAACGATTGCGTCATAACCACTTGACTCTCTGTCGCATTACCGTACAGACAGGAGGAGAAGCTCGCAGGCAATTAACTTAATATGGTGTACTGGCGTTACATTTTAAAATACTATACAAAATAATTAATCAGAATACTTACTCCTGCTCACTCACACCAAAGAACTCCCCGCTCAAGCTCGCCGTCTCTGCAAGATTAACGATGGCAGTTTGCACGCACAGCCAATTAGAAGATTTACATCCGTCAGACAGGTTGCTGACGTTGTCAAGCTTCATCTGAGTCTGCGCGTCAGAAACGGAAGTGCTAAAAAACGCTAAAAATGGGCTTCACTTGTCTCAATTGAGTTCAAATGGGGTCGCTGTGTCCATTTCTTTTACTGTCTATGGGACCGAACTTGGACTGAACTTGACGACCCCTGTGTTTAAGGGTTAACGTTAGTTATAACTAATAACAGAGAGTATCAATATTACAGAGATAGTAATCGTTTGTTAACATGGACAAATGGTGCATAGTCTAATTAAATATGTGCTAATTTGCATAAATACCACAACAGATCTAAACATTGGGTTTAGCCAGGTGAAAATGTCTTGTTAAATTTTGTTGACAAATAACAGTAAAATACTTAATATTAAGATCTGAGTGGAACCCATTTAGGCTACCCATGAGCATTAATACAGAGAGGCAGGAAGAAGTACTTTGGTTCCTACTTAGGCTGGTTCCTTTATTAATTTTTAAGTAGGGGTTCGTTAATGCGCATCTCGTCAGTAAAGCCGGTTCTCTAATCAGCGGTTAATTCCGTCAGGTGCGTGATTTCACATAGAGCAGCTGTTACTACACAGAGCCGTTGTTAACTGCGAAGATGCACCAAAAAACGCTGAAAATTAATATGATTTGCGCATCTTCTCTATTAACAACGGCTCTGTGTAGTAACAGCTGCAAAATGTGAAATCACGCACCTGATGTAATTAACCGCTGATTAGAAAACCGGCTTTACTGACGAGATGCGCATAACGATCGGCCGATCGTGATCGAGCACCCCTATTTTTAAGATATTATATTTGGGGCTGTTTCTGGGGGACGAGTCTGAGGCAAGAACATGAGACAATAGTAAGGAGAATGCAAAAGACAAAAGGTAGGCAAAATAAAAAGTAAATTTCCAGAAACAGTCCCACGGACCAAACTAATAAAGGCTGGTTTCTAAAGTACTTCTTCCTGCCTCTCTGTATTAATGCTCATGGGTAGCCTAAACTGGTTCCATTCAAACCTTAATATTAAGTATTTTACTGTTATCAACAAGATCGAACAAGACATTTTAACCTGGCTATACCCAATGTTTAGATCTGTTGTGGTATTTATGCAAATTAGCACATAAATACAGAAAGAAATGACTGTGTAAGTTAATTTTTCTTTAAACCATTGATTTAATTGATTTACACAATATTGTAGTAACAAGATGTTGTAGTCTTTATTTGCTGGAAAATGACAATCAGTCAAGTTTGTGTTTTAAGCACATCTGACACATCCCTACACCTGAAATGTGAAGCAGAACGAGCTCCACTTGCAGGTTATTGTAGAATATGTAAGCACACTGCCATATGCATAATTTATTTTTGCACTGTTAATCAATTTTACATTTTCACTTAGTGCAGGTTAATTTAAGGAAGATAATGTACTACAGATATTTAAATCCTTTTTGTATGTACTCCACTTCTTCACTGCCAGACCATCATCTTAATGTTTATGCAGTTCAATGTTTTTATTATTTTTTTATATCTCAAGAACCTTGTTCAGTAAGTATTTAGATGTTTTTCATATCTGTCACGGTCGAAGCATGATCTGTTTCTGTTGTTCTGATTAAGGAAACTTGTGTTGGGGAGGATTCAATGTCTGCTGAGGCACATGTGAATGTGTTATAAAGTGAGTATCAGAAAACACATCCCAGACACATGGACTGTCAAAGACCATGCGACAGGAACATGCTCCTGGAGATGCTGAGAAAGCATTGAAGGAATCTCTGTGGAGGATGTACTCAAAAAATACACATACTTTAGGACACCTGCTGAGTGACTCATCAACTGTAAAATATCTTGTTTCAAATCTTTTCAGGTAATATTCTTCTGTACCTTTTTATCCCATCTGTTAAAAATTAAAAGCAATAGTTTTAGAAAACAATGTAAGATTTATCAGTCTAGACAAGAACATGAAAAGCATCGTATATTGTGAACCTTATACATTAGCTTCTGATTATTGCTACAGTTCTGCAGTGTATGTAGCTCCACTGTCTGAGCCAAAGAGGATGCAACAGAATCTGAAAAGTGTTTTCTTTTTTTTCTCTTTATTTTTGTTGTTATTATTGTTGTTATTATTCTTTTTATTTATTTTATGAAAGGGGGACCCATCTACACCTTTCCTACCATACACCTGAAGGATACTGACTGTAAAATGGCAATCACAGGAGGAGGGCTCAGTGTGGTGACAGAGACTTGTTATAGCTCTTATATGTCATTGCTCTTTTTGTTTTTTGATTGCTTCAACTCTGTCCTCATTTGTAAGTCGATTTGAACAAAATCATCTACTAAATGAATAAATGTAAATATTAGTATAACCTGTGGTATAGATGAGTGCCAGTCAACTTATTCCTGATTCCATTCTTTTAGAAACCATGCACAGGGAGCATATGTACTTTTGTTACTCAGTGAATAGTCAGTAGTACAGTTGTATTATAATATAATGGAGAAGGGTCTGGCTGCAGACTTGCACTTTCAGACACTTGCGCTTCTATTTTCAATTGGATATTTTATTCTACTTACTGGTTACTTATTGTTTGAATCTCTCAACATTTGTTTTTCTCTTGTGTAGGTATGGTTGACTGGAAGTCTGTCAGTCCAGATGTGAGGAAGACACAGAGTGGAGCTGGAGCTCAGCAGATGTGTGATGGGGTAGATACTGTGGTCTTGGAAAGAAGGGCATCTTCACAGCTTTCTATTCAAAGAGTTTGCTGGATTCTGTTCTATGGACTGCTACTACAGAATGAATTAATGAAAGAGTTCAATTCAATTCAAGTTTATTTGTATAGCGCTTTTTATAATACAAATCGTTACAAAGCAACTTTACAGAAAATTATGTTTCTACAATATTTAGTAGTAGCTAGTAGTTTGTGAACGTTTGAGTGGTCTATCTATCTATCTATCTATCTATCTATCTATCTATCTATCTATCTATCTATCTATCTATTTATCTATCTTTTTACTTGAATTGGGGACTGAAACTGAAAGCTAAATAAATGTTTTAGTGGATAAACCTGTGTCTGTTTGCTTAATTGGTTAATGTCACTTAAAACAAGGTTACTAAACTTTTCTGACTAATTTTTAAATTTATTAGTTTTTTTTTTTTTGTTTTTTTACTAATTTTTCTCTATCAGGCAAAACCTAGTTTTCTAGTGTAACACTTTACAATAAAGTTTAATTTGTTGACTGATGTATTAACTAACATTAACTATGAATAATGCATTTGATACAGTATTTATTAAACTTTGTTAGTTTATAAAAATACAGCTGTACGTTGTTTGTTCTTCTTAGTTCACTAATGTTAACAAATACAGCTGACTTTAAATGACCTTAACTTAAGAACATCAAGTGCGACTAACCAATAAAAATAATTGTAATCTGTTTTTGATTATTGATAAACTAAGACCTAAAAGTGCGGTGGTGATTACGTCATTAAGGTACTTTCGAAAGTAATTTAAAATAATATTATTTACATCATTAACGCTGTTTTTACATTGGATAAATGTAAATTGGTTTTATAGGATTATGTGTTTAATTTATCGCTTTCTATGAATCTATAGGCCAATAGCGATTAAGAGTATGACTCTTCGTTGAATCGATTGATCTTCCCTCGGAAAGTAATGCCTGTGACCTTGATGACGTATATTTGACAGCCGTTTCGCACACTGCATTTCGTGGTCGTAATTAGAGGTCTTCACACCCGAGACCCGTCGACTCCGGACCCGACCCGGGACCCGTACGGGTTCGGGTCTATATTTTAAATCATCAGTCGGGTCCGAATCTATTACCTCGGGTCCCGGGTCTGTTTAACATTGTGTGTAATACCCGTGCGATCGGAGTCATCTGACTCGAAGAACATCCGGCCGTGATCAAAGACTACTTGTGTTTTTTGTAACTTGCAACTTAGAATTAGGAAAAGAAAAGAGTGAGCCAAAAAAAGTGATCTCTCTCTCTCTCTCTTGCTCGCACACTCAGAGAGAGTTAATATACAAGTGCATGCACGGTATTAATGCTTGCAGACTTGACACACTCATATTTAATATATTTCAAATCAGCAACACAATCTGAGGTGAACTGTCACATGAATGTTTTCTATTACGCTCAAATTGCGTTAAGCATTTTAGGTTGATACAGCTAGCACGCATGCAATAGTATGTTCCTGCGCATTTCATGTTTCTATGGCAAGCAGTGAGGGACACTTCGACCGCCAAACCGCGTTTTACATTTTCTCCCATTTTTATAATATTATAAATGAACCGTTTAATCTTAAAGTTTTAGTGGTTCAGATTCAGACTCGATGCAGAGCAGAGAGCACAGACAGAGATCAGATGATAGTAAATAAATAACATCAGCGGCCATGGCATTGCACGAGCGATCATTATTATAGTTCAAAAGGGCAAACAGTCTAAGTTATTAAGCGAATTAACTCGAGTCAGAATGTACATGTGCACAGTAGCATTTGTCATCCGTCACCGTGACATCAAGTGGACTTCTGAAGCTGAAATAATGAGTGGATTCAGCTTGGACTTGGAATAACGAGAGGAATAACATGAATAACTTTTTGTCGGAGGATTGTAATGCATCACAGGCAGTCGGGTACAAGGAAGAGAGACTACGGCTCTTTAAATTAGGTAAGACAAAAAGCTGTATTCTTCTCAACAGGTTTATTTACTTGTAATAGCAATTTAAGGTGGAATATGTGAACGTCGGGTCCAGTCGGGTCTGTGTCTTCCCGGAGGGTTTGGGTCCAGATTTCAAATGATATACGGGTCCGGGTCGGGTCCGGGTAGACATTTCTCGGATCTACACGGGTCCGGCCCTTACGAAAATTAACCATGGTTTTACTACAAATAAAACCAAAAAACCATGGTTACTGTAGTTAAACCATGGTAACCACAAATTAACCATGGTTTTGCTATATTAACCATAGTTTTACCATGGTGTTTGTAGTAAATGTGTGGTTTTACAAATGGCAGTCAATACACCAAAAAACCATGGGTTACTACAGTTTTACTATAATAAAACCATGGTTATTTTTCGTAAGGGGGGGCCAGCTTTTGAAATATTAGACGGGTCCGGGTCGGTTCGGTGTAGTACATTACGGGTCTCTGTCGGGTTCGGGCACAAATTTTTGGACCCGTGGAGACCTCTAGTCGTAATTCCGCATGTCGTGTGAGTAACAGAGCTATTGTGAAAAAAAGCGCCGTGTCTGTAAACTGTCACAGTCGTACATTTTAAAGTTGTACTCTAAAAAACACACAAAATCGCGTATCTGTAAACTGTCGTGGCCGTAGAATTTGGAATCCAACTCTGACAAAAAACTGAATTACGTACAATAGTTTTAAATTACGAACGAGTATATTAAAATTACACACAAATGTTTTGAATTATGTACGATTATTTTTGAAAGTGATTTTATTCCATATATTTGTGGGCATAATTCAATTCATATGGCTTCGAAAACGCGCAGGTGGTTTATGGAAAATAAAACTTAACTTAAAAATACAGCTTTATTACAACTATTACACTTAATAACGTAGATGAAAATATAGCACAAATCTGCCATACATTTATAATGAGAACTTTATAGGCATGTATAGTAAAATCTGTCCTTGCCAATCTTTCAGCGCGCTGTCATGAAAACGCATCAGAGGGAGCTTGCACGCTCTCTCTCTCTCTCTCTCTCTCTCTCTCTGTCTAACGTATAACTTATCATCCTATTGTGCTGATACAAGTAGTAATGTTACGTCTGATATGTTATGTGATTTACCATAGGATGTGTCATAGAATTAGCTTCCGTTTATTGGTACACTCTTCACCCCAGGCAGATATTTCGTGCTCCTTTATTAGTAACATTGCTTCATCATAATCATAATCTAACCTGTCCTAATCATGTGTTGGAGTTCATGTTTTCATAGACAGATTTTCATGTCAGATTTTTATTTTTATTTTTTTATTTTTTCATTTTCATAACAATCTTCAGATTTTTTCATTATATACATTATGGCCATGCCCCGCCCCCTCGCATTAAGCCCCACCCCCGATTAATCGATGAATTGTTTTTGAAACCTATCGATTATCGAAATGAGAAATTTCCCAAAATGCCCATCCCTACTTGCTAGTGGATGCCATGATAACAATAATAGATCGCTCTTACCGTTCTGGTTCTCAGATGCACGCTTCAAACAAAATAGTCAATGAAGATTAAGAAGATAAGTGACGGGTCCTAAGGGCGCATATTTATAGTCGCGCCAGTAGCGACGTCAGAGGCTGTCGCTGGCCAACACGTTGCCGTTTTTCAAAGTATGCTTCAGACACGGGTCACAACGAGGTGTTCCCCATAGTGTCCCTTCAGCGGACGCAGTTCAAAGTTCCCTTGACAGGGAACAAATGTTACCATTTCAATTAAACATTTTAATTAAACATTTTATGTATTCTATGATGAATTACTCATTTAAGCCTTTACATGGAATAAAGAACCCATTTAACAAGTCAATGTTGCAATGTGTTACTTAATCAATCTAAACATCAATTAAACATAGCTTCAACATGTTATACAGCATTCCAAACACCATGAAAGTAAATAAAACATATCATTGACCATTGTCGTCTTTGGACTGAACCTACAAGTGAACTTGGAGTGTCTTCTCAGTGAAGTTTGTTTGTCTGAATGACTGAGGAACTCCAGGTTTTTAACAGGTGCTCCAAATCAGTGAAAATGACAGAACAGGTGACAAGCAGCCAGATTGCTGCAGCTGGTGCACTCTGGAAAGTGTAGTTCTCATCTCATTCTCATGTAGAGTCATTTCTGAGATTCAGCTCAATAGTTAGTGACCATTTGTTCCTAATGCTGTTATCCCCGTATTAAAAACATACATGTATTCAAATTTGCAAAAAAATAGGATAATTTTGAATTCTCTGTTTCCTATTGTTGAAAGTATGATAATTTTACAGAACAAGCTAAAGGCGCAGCTGACATCCATCAATGCTGCCAACAGCATTTTGGAAAACTCCAGAACCAGCAAGATCAGCAAAACCTTGTCCAATGATAGAAAGATCCCCTGGTTGTGTTAAAGTATTAACTCAGCCAAGCATTTTTAATATTGCCTAGTATATTGAAATTAATATAAATTTAAAAGAAATTGTTGACACCAAAAAAAAGTTATCGTGTGCACTTTTAGTACATTGTGGGAACAAATTAGTAAATTTTTTTTATGGTTAAGAAAATGTTGTCAGTGAGTGTCGTAAACTTTAAATAAATGCAATTCAGGATGATATTTATTTGTGTGTGCAAATTTTAATTAGCAGATGTTTACTGTGTATATCATGTACCTTGTACATCAGTCTACATTTGATGTCCCATCAGTTTTCCAATGTTAAATAATGTTAAAAGGTGGTTTAACTCCCTCTTGTGGTCATTGCCCTGAAGCTCGGGGGAGAAAAATAAATAAACTGTAACGTGTGTGCAGTTTTGTAAAAAATCTGTCCACATGGATGTAAATTGACAATCTGTACCCACAGTTTAAAATCTGTCCCCACAAATTGTAAAACCGTGCACACAGTTTATTTATTTTTCTCTTCCAACCCAGCTAACAAAGAAAGGTCCCCAGGACATCGTGTAGGGTCCGCTTTACGTTGAGCCAACATTTGCGAAAACGTCCTCCCGACATTTACAGGATGTGCACCGGCCATTCGGGACGTTTAGAGGACTTTCGCTTTAAATCCTCTAAATGTCCTTTTATTGTACTTTTAAGCTAATCAAAGACAACAGACACAATGTATGAAGCAAAATACGTTTATTTTAATTGAACAATCGTAAGGTTGCAGTGCTCTTTTCATGTGTGTGTGTGTGTGTGCGTGTGTGTGTGTGAGAGAGAGAGACAGAGAGTGAAAGAGATCTTGTGAGAGAGACCTTTGTGCACTTACCTTGATGTATCTAAAAATCTAAATATGCACATCAGTTCTCAGAACTACATGGAGTAAACAATAAAAAAGAACTGTGTTTATGCACCTGCTGCCTTTTGATGGTGAAAAGTACAGACTAAACAAAATCAAGTGGATTTAAACACTTGCATGCCATCCTGCTGGTCATTTCATGGTGAGAAGAGCAGCAAGCAACACAAGAAAGATCAGATCCTGATTTTGTTTTGGCACCCTCTTCATCCTCTCAAGCTCCCACTGAAGGCGATGAGGATTCAGAGGATCCTGTATCCGGGTGGATTGGGAGAAACAGTAAAGTGCTGTTTTCTACCAATGTGTAGACAACTCACTTCCTTCAGCCTGCCAGAGGCGTGACTCCAGGGACGATGCGTTATGCCATTGCAAGAGTCCAGAAGTGTGTGTGTATGTTTGAGAGAGAAATAGAGACCTCAGCTCTCAGAATGTGAGCGTGATTTCACCAAGTACAACATGTTCCTGGATCAACATCCTTTGTTTTTGGTGTATAATCAGAGTTAGGTGCTTCTACGCCCTTGTTAATCATCTTTCATTTGGTAAGGTTAGGTTTAGGGGTAGGGATTGGGTAAAGTCTATATTTATTGACAATAATGTTGATACAGGACCATCAAAAGATGTTGATCCATGAACATGTCTTACTTGGCTAAATCACGGCGACCGCTTTCAGAACTACATGGAGTAAACAAAAACAAAGTAAGTGTATTGTATTTATGCACCTGCTGCCTTTTGATGGTGAGAAGTATGGATGGCCTATGTGTGAAATGCTTGTCTTTTCTTGATGGCAAAGCCAGTTTAAAACCTTAAAATCTTTCACTGATACACTTTTTGATTCTACTGTAAAAAAAAATCTACTTTGAATCAGATTTATGAACATAATTTATTATGAAATAAAATGCAACACCAACTTCAAATAAACAAAAACGTACCTTGTTTTTCTTTAGCAGGTGCATAAATACACTTTGTTTTTGTTAACTCCATGTAGTTCTGAGAGCTGAGGTGTACATTTTGTTTTTATCAAATACATCAAGGTAAGTGCGCAAAGGTCTCTCTCTCTCTCTCTCTCTCTCTCTCTCTATCACATAAACACACACAATAAAATATGCTATTATATTCCATATAGCTCCATATACAAGCCAGAAACTAAGCTTTTTTTTTTTGCACAGGCCTATCTAAAGGGTTAATGGTCCCACCTAGTGATCAACCATAAAACTTAAAAATTTAGATTTTTTTTTTTAAACATCTGGTAGTTTTGATCAGGACTAAGGTCGATTAAAAGATTAATGATTAAGATTAATATTGTTACTTATGTGAATTCATTTGAAGGTTTATTCTTCTTATTTGTACACTTATTTTCCTGTGTTCCATATAAAAGAATAGTGGTGATGTTTTGTTGTGTTTCTTAAAAATTTAATAAAACTACTAACCACAATGGAGACTGATAAGAACAGCAAAAATTATACATAAATAAATAACATAAATTACAAAAACATCAGTATAACTGTCAGAAAATTAAGCTATTTTAACATATTATGAGTTAAATAATTATTTGACAATGTTAATTTATTTAGATAATAAAGCGGGACCCTTTTATAATGTGATGGAGTACTGTGAAGGAGGAGATCTTTCAAAAGTCATGGAAACACATCAAAAAGAACGTTTTTTTGAAGAACAACAGGTGAGTTTCTTAGACATACTGTTCATTCCATGTTATATACTGTAAACAACCCTCTCTAAACTTTACAAAATTTGTGATTAAAAACAAAACATGAATGCTACAATGCTACACCCGTAAAAAACAAAACCCTTGTGTGGACATCACACACACAAAAACACTCATGTTTTTGTGAAATGTGGGTTCATCCTGTAGCGCATCAGATAGGACTGCAACAACGAATCAATTAAAATCGATTACTAAAAGAGTTGGCAACGAATTTCATAATCGATTCGTTGTGTCGCGCACAGAGACGTTTGATTATTATGTAAAAAATCAAAATTTTAGTTGATCGCAGAGCGGAATGAACACACTCCAACTCTCCCGCACACTGATGCTACTGCTAGCAGAGTTCGGCGCCTCATAAACAGGGCGGAGCAAAAAAAAAAAAAAACGAGCGGAGGTAGAGGAAAGATACATGGCAGAGAAATCCGTGCGCCCCAAGTCATCCGAGGTGTGGGAGCATTTCACACTAAATAAACAGAAAAAGTGTGTTAACTGCAAAATATGCAAAAGCGACATGACATGGCACGGGAGCACCACGGCAATGATCCAGCACCTGAGACGAAAACATGTTGGAGTCTTTGATGAGGAGGAAGGGAGTTCAATAGCAGGGTAAGTCACTACAGAATCCTACTTTTGTTCCGTATTGAAGTGAGGAACGTAATGTCCCTGTTGCCGGTGTTTACTCATTATCCAGCTTGACAAGCATGACAAGTTAGCGTTAGCTCGTTAATAACAGCAGTATAGCAGGGGTGGTATAGTTACTTTGCATTGCAAGACTAAAGACTCGCTCTATTCACTCGTCTTTTTTGGACCATTCATTTTTCAATCTGTTGTCATGTATAGAGATCGCTGATGTGTCGTCATCATGACGTATTCCCAATGGTGAACGCAAAGCATTTTGGGAATCCGCGGCACAAACATTAGGCGCCAGACTTCTTTGCATGGAGGGAAGAACGCAGTGTTCAAGATGCCGTTTACTTGCTGTGTTATAAACTGCAATAGTCGTTCTCAGAATAGAAGTGGCATAAAGCTTAAGAACGGAATATCCTTTTATTGTTTTCCAGCGGAGAAAAGTAATAGTACAAGCCATGTTTCAGAGGTGACAAAAAGGCAACGAATGGCATGGTAGCAGCGGTAAGGAGGCCAAGATTACCTTCGATAACATTCCACCACACATTGATGGTGTGTTCAAAGCATTTTAACAAAGGTAAGTTACAACTACTCTCAGTAAATGTATACTGTTAACTAGCATTAAATGGCTAGAAAATGAGCTTAAGTTACCAATGTACTAAAGCGTAACTTTAATCAGTTTTAAATGTTGTACATCTAGGCTACATTGCAATTTATTTGGTGACTGTGTTTGCAGGCAAACCCGCCTATGAAATGTTGGAGTGTGATCCTGCTTTGATTACAGAAATACATTAGTTTAAAATATATGAAAATAGAAAAGTCATTTTAAATTGTCATACTATTTCACAATATTACTGTTTTTATTATTTATTTATTTTTATCAAATAAATGCAGCCTTGGTGAGCAGAAAAACATTTAAAAAATCTCGCTGACCCCAAACTTTTGAACGGTAGTGTATGTTGCCCCCTATGTATAGCTAATCTGGATTCCTTAGAAACAGAGGTTGTGATATGACATGATTTCTTTATATTGTTACTGTCACACACTACACCTGCTGCACCTGAGATGGAAGGTCCTGTGAATCCACCCCCATTGCCGGGCACTGTCCACACCGGTCATCAGACTGAGCTGACTTTGCTGGATAAAATTGTGGTTGTGTGCTGTGCTTTGACCAATATGTGTCCAATTATTGTTGTGAAGGCGTCATGTTAGAATTATAAACCATGATCATATCTAATATGTAAATGTTTTTTTTTTTTTTTTTCAAAAGAGTAATGTCTCTTCTCACATGTAATGTTTTTTAGCCATGTCTGTAAATAAAATACACTAGGTTGAATGAAATTCTGCCTCCTTTATCTTTAAGGAAGAATTGTGCAAAATCAGTGTTCTTTGGTTGCAAACACAATTACATAACTTAAATAGTAGTAACAACAAACTTAATTTAAGTTTCCTTATATATTTAACATGTAAATACATTTAGATGAATACATTAACATGTAAATACATTTATATGAATACATTTACATTATAAAGGGTCCATAGAAATGATGAGAAACTGAAAATATGAGGTAGGTTGTGGGTGATAAGTAACGGACACATGACTCTTCTCTGGCTGGTGCTGCTGAGTCCCACGCAGTCTAAATGGAACCACTGTATAGGACTGATAGTTCTGATTATCGTCAAACATGTAATCAAGCTCTTCAGGCTTTCTGTAAAAGCACCACAACACAGCCTTTTCACATGCCCTTCTTTTGGGCTGGAAGGTGTTACTTTGACCAGTCGCTCTGCTCATAAGGATCGAGTCCTTTGATTCTCTTTATTTTCTCTTCATATCACATCTTTGCATTGGGATTTAGTTTTAGACGGGATGGTCCGACAATGTTTTCTTTAGCCCGTTGCATTTTGTAGGATAATAATCAGTTTTTCACGCTAATTATTATTATTATTATTTTTTTTTTTGGATTGAACAGGACAAAACTACTAAATTAGAAAAGCATTTTTTTTGCAGTGTATATTCTGTGCTTTGTCCCAAATAGGTTATTAATGACAAATATATTTGTGTGTGTTGTACTTTTTAATTTAATTTTAAAGTTCTTTTATAACACTTGGTCATCTTTAGCCAGTGGCGTAGCGCAAACTGCGTTGGCCCACCCGCAAGAGTGGAGGCGGAGCCCCTCACCGCATAATTAGATGGGGGATTCACCTTTTCATTCAAAATCGTGAATTAGTAGGCTACTGTGGAATTTAATAGTATTTAATTATTTCGTATTCATTTCTTAAGAACTTTTCACAAAAAAAGAATAAAAGAAACACCAACAATAAAACTGCAAATTCCATTAAATTGTTAAAATGCACATGCTCGTCACATGACGAGCACATGATGTCAAAATATTTTTTCTATCTGCAGTATACAACAAAGATTCATGACGTTTAACATTCAATAAAGATCTTTAATTGAACCCATTTCAAGTTTTTTTTATCTCAGAACGTAGGGCACTTCGAAACGAAAGCAACTGTGATGGAAATTCGAACACAGTGAAATGAACCTTGCACTTACTACAATGATGGTAATAATTTAATGAATAAGGTTCAAGTGAACTCGAGAGAGAGTTTGTGTGTGTGTGTTGTCTGTAATTGCTCTTTGGGTTAGGTATGTATGTATGTAAGTATGTATTTAGTTGATGTAAAAATTGTGCTATTATACATTTTTGATTCCAGAAAAAAACAGCAAACCATGAGAGGCTTCTTGATGGGAAATGCATCATGTACACCCCAGCAAGCTGCTGTCTTGACGGATAGTATCCTCAACATGCTCGTCACTGACACCTTGATCCCTGGTTACACTCTGCCCTCCAGGACTCACTTCACAAAGCTCATGGAGAGAAAATATGAAGAGACATTCAAAGAAGTGAAAACTGCAATAAACACCAACAACAGCAAACTTGCTCTCACCACTGATGTATGGACAAGTGTAGCAACTGAAGCCTCCCTTGGCATTACATGCCACTACATCACAGATGACTGGGACATGCAGTCATTCTGCCTCACCACAATGCCACTGCATGACAGACATACTACATCTAACATTGCAGAGTGGTTGGAGCAGGTAGTGGCCAGATTAGAAATTCCTCCCAGCAAAATCATTGCCATAGTCCATGACAATGGTGCTAATATCGTGGCTGCAGCAAATATCCTGGAGGAGAAGCATGGGTGGCCCTCTGTCTGTTGCACTGGCCATACTTTGCAACTTGTGATCAATACTGTGTTGAAGCATCCAAGCATTGAAAAAGCTGTCGGGCTGCAAGATGTCTGGTAGAACATTTTAAGAAAAGCGAGCTAGCCAGCAGTAAACTCAGAGAGAAACAACAACAAATGGCCACACCAGAGCACAGCCTTGTTCAAGACATAAGCACAAGGTGGAATAGCACATTCTATATGATAATTCGACTGCTTGAGCAAAGGTGGCCTGTAACAGCAACACTGTTCGACAGCTCTGTCACACAGAGAGGCAAAAGGTACCTGGATCTGAAACCAGACCAGTGGAGCCTGCTGGAAGAGCTTTCAACAGTCCTCAAGCCTTTTGAATGTGTCACTGTGTTCATGAGTGGACATAAAAATGCAATAATATCTGCAATACCTCCACTTGTGAAGGGGCTGTTGAAGTCCACCCAGACTGCTGTCTACGAGTCAGCCCTGCTGTGGGCTTTCCAACTCACTGCGGTGCAGCAGTTGCAGGAGAAATGGAAAAGGGAGACTGCTTTCTCAGATGGATCACCAAACACAGTGATTTTTGCGTTGGTCCTTGACCCAAGTTTTAGGAAACTGAGCAAGTTTCTTTCACCTGATGAAATCCTACTTGTTCAAACTAAACTGCAAACCATGTTACTCGAAGAGAGAAGGAAGATGGATGTGCAGCAGCATGGCAGTGACAGTGTTGTTATTACCGCCACCAATACTAAAGCTAATGAATCAACACCTCTAGTAGCCACTCTACTTGATTCACTCCTTGTTTCTGATGGTGAAGAAGAGGATAGAGCAGGTGAAGCTGAGGATGTCCACAGCCAAGTGAGGAACGAAGTCCTCACATACTTTGGAGAAAAGAGCCTTGACAATAAAGAAAACCCATTATTGTGGTGGAAGGCTAACAATGAAAGATATCCCACGTTGGCCAGGGTAGCAAAGTCTTACCTCTGCATCCCTGCCACCTCAACACAATCTGAGCGGCTGTTTTCTGCAGCAGGCAACATAGCCTTAAAGAAATAAGCAAGCCTGAGCCAGGAGCATGTGGACATGCTCACATTTTGCATTGCAATGCAAAGTGTCTGAACAAAGGGAGTGAGAGAGAGAGAGAGTGTGTGTGTGTGTGTGTGTGTGTCAGTGTGAGAGTGTGTGCGTCTGCAGTGTAGTGTAGAGAACAAGTTCTGACATTCAAACAAATCCTGTTAAATTTTCTGATTTGTATTGTTCTTTATTTTTTATAAATTATTTATTGTTCTGGCAGCTCAGGTGGCACTTTATTTAAAAAGTATATATTTGGCAGATGTAAAGCATACATGTGTATGTTTTTAGTGTTAGTCCATTTTTATTTTATTTTATTATTATTATAACAGCTCAGGGATGTTCAAGGAGCAACATGTTTGTGCACTTTCTAAAGATTTTAGTTCTGTTTTTGAATAAAGAGTTGGAAATGAATGCTTTTCTTGTTTTTTTTTATCAGATTCATTGATTAATCAAAAAGATAATCGACAGATTAATCGATTATTAAAATAATCGTTAGTTGCAGCCCTAGTATCAGACCCGAACCAGACAAATTAAAGAGTCAATCAGGACTGTGGTTGAAACACGAGCCGAATTCCTCAGAAAGGCAACAGGAGGTCATAAATCATTCCTAATGCCACAAGTCCAAAGCAAAATAACCAACCAACCAACTCTTTCACAGAACAGCTTTCGACATTTACACCACAATTATTGACCATTTCAATTGGAGATTCGGAGAAGAGATTGTCAAATTTGGGGCAAGTAATCAAGATGCAACGCCGGCCAGCACATGTAAACCCACGAGAGTCATACACAAGATCCTTGGATTGACTCCCCCTAACCCCCACCTAGCAGAACCAGACTGAAATTTCTAAGATGGCCTCTTAAGCTCTGGTCCCCACAGAACATCTTTTGTCAGAGAATGGAACAGAAACTGTCTTTTCTAGATATAAATGGACCAAAATGAACTCAAAATGACTTATAAAAGTTAAGATGTTTTTAACTCGATGCGGTGCAGACGCGCCTGGAAAAAACGTGAGCGTCGCACATTGCGTGCACATCGCGACCGCGACGCTTCCATTATGAGCGCGCATACCACGCGCCTACATTGGAAATAACGAACTTGAGCGTGCAAAAGACGCGATATGTGAACGGTTCCTAAGAACTGCAGTCTTCTACAGTACTTCACATATGCCGTGGAGAATCACAGAAAGTGACCGAATTCAAGAACATTGTTGCGGCATCTCTCAAGCAATGAATAAACAACGCTAATTTGGAGAATGCAGTGAAAATTCCAAATTTCCAGCACAAACATCTCAGGTTTCTCGATGAAAAGTAAGAGAGAAGAGTAAGAGAGAGAAGTAAGATTAAAAAAAACTTTTATCAGAACATTTTCCTTTTGCGAGTGGTGCGGATGCAGCCGCCGCCACCAACGATGAAGAGGATAAAATGCCCACTCGTCGGAAAAGGCTGAGCCAGTTCTTCAGCGATGATTACAGATAGTCCGGCCGAGACGAGTGGGAATAATTCTTGCTGGAGCTATGTATTCCACCAGATGAGGATCCCATTCAGTGGTGAAACGAAACACGAAGCGCTTCACAAAACTTATTCGCTTAGCACAGCGTTATTTGTGAGTCCCGCCAAAGTCTGTGCCGTCAGAGCGCGTTTTCTCCATGGCCGGCCTTATTGTTAACAGACTAAGGAGCCGACTTTCCCCTGATCATGTTTACATGCCCGTATTTCTTAACAAGAACATGTGAAACAATAGAAAAAAAGCAAAAATTATATTTGCTGACAGTTTAAAAGTTTCAAAGTTAACTTTAGGCTACGTTCTACAATAGCTTAATTGCTGCAGGCTGCTTTACGTTTTTTTCTTTGTTCACTTTTCTTTCTTTTTTTCTTTATTCACTTTTTTTTGCTTTTAATCTGTACTTTTGTGTGTTTGCATGCATTGTTAAAGGTTTTCAGCTACAAAACACGATGTGTAATGTTCAAGCTTATTTGTAAGCTTGTTCAAAATCACGAAAAAAATAAATGTTGCTGAAAAATAACGTCTGTCTCATTAAACTTAATTTAAATAAATGAATATTCGAATATTCGTTTGTTATGAGCTCAAATATTCGAATGTGATATTTGCGGAAAATGCCCATCCCTAGTTAGTTCATCGAAAATCGAAAAATCATAATTATGTTATTAATATCACCCTTGTGTCGTTCCAAACCCGTGAGACCTCCGTTTATCTTTGGAACACAGTTTAAGATATTTTAGATTTAGTCCGAGAGCTCCCAGTGCCTCCATTGAAACTGTGTGTACGGTATACTGTCCATGTCCAGAAAGGTAAGAAAAACATCATCAAAATAGTCCATGTGACATGAGAGGGTCAGTTAGAAAATTTTGAAGCATTGAAAATAAATTTTGGTCCAAAAATAGCAAAAACTATGACTTTATTCATCATTGTCTTTCTCTTCCGTGTCTGTTATGTGAGAGTTCAAAACAGAGCAGTTTGTGATATCTGGTTCGCGAACAAATCTTTCGATGTAACCGGATCTTTTTGAACCAGTTCACCAAATCGAACTGAATCTATCTTAAACAGTTCTCATCTCCAGTACCCATTAATCCACAAAGGATTTAAGCTGTTAACTTTTTTAATGTGGCTGAGATTCCCTCTGAGTTAACACAAACCAATATCCCGGAGTAATTTATTTACTCAAACAGTACACTGACTGAACTGCTGTGAAGAGAGAACTGAAGATGAACACTGAGCCAAGCCAGATAATGAACAACAGATTGACTCATCAGTTTTTGGATCACCAGTAGTTCTTTCGGACATTTCGATTCAATAAACCGGTTGAAGAAAACGGTTCACCGTTCTTTTGTGCTCAACGTAATGGTGTCATTAGCGATGATTGCCCTTCATTCAAGCCTTCAGTTTACCCGCGCTCATAACATTTGCACAGAATCAGTTCAGAATTATTCACCAAAAAAATCAGTTCGGTTCAAACGCTCTGTGTGTCAGTCTGCTTCACACATGCACAGTATCATCAGCTCCTTGGTTCTCGAATCGGACGAGTCCGACAGAAATGGTTCTTGACTCGAGAAGAGTCAATCTGTAAATGTCCCCACTTACTGTAAAGGACACACGTTAGATTTAATTATTGCAAATGACTCATCTCTTTCTAATCTCTCTGTTGTGGATGCTGGACTTTCTGATCATCTAGCTATCTTTTTTAATATTGAGACATTTCAGTCTAGTAGAGAGACTTCACAAACTATTTCTTTCCGTAAATGGCAATCAATTGATCATGCTACCTTTGGAAACTTGATTGTCTCTTCTTTAGTTGACATGTCTTCTATGTCTATAATATTTTAGCATTCAATAATGTCCTTACAGCCAACTTGGACATCTTTGCACCCATAAAAACACGTAATGTTTCATTTGCACAGTCAGCCCCCTGGTATAATGGTGACTTGCGTATACAGAAGGCTGTGTGTCGGAAATTAGAGCAAAAATGGCGTCAATCTGGTTTAAATGTGTTCCACCAGGCATGGAAAGATTGCTTGTCAAACTACAGAGTAGCCATTGAAACTGCAAGATCTGCCTATTTCTCAAATATTATTGATAATAATCAAAGCAATCCCAGGAAGCTCTTTCATACAATTAACAGTCTGCTTAAGGCAGATGGTGTCAGTTCTATGACTTTATCTGATGGGCTGTGTAATGAGTTTCTCAAATCTTTCAGTGAAAAAATTTACAATATTCGCACAAATATCCATTCCTTGCAGTCTGCAGATCTACCAGTTAATACTTCTAGGTTCTCTGGCATTCCTTTATCCAAATTTACTTTATTACAACCTGAGATGCTCTGCAACCAGGTTTCTGGTATGAAAGCTACCACTTGCATACTTGATCCCATGCCTGGTAGCCTGTTTAAATCCTGTTTTGGTCCTTTATGTCCCTCAGTTCTTGCTATAATAAATGACTCTTTGTCAACAGGGGAGGTGCCAGCAGCACTTAAAACTACTGCGGTTACTCCTGTTTTAAAAAAGCAAAACTCTGATGTGAAAAATCTGTCAAATTATCGCCCAATCTCAAATCTATCATTTCTGTCTAAAATCTTGGAGGGTGTGGTTGCAGCTCAATTAAACAAACACTTAATTGAAAATAAACTATTTGAGCAACATCAATCAGGTTTTCGAAAATTACACAGCACTGAGACTGCGTTGGTGAAAGTCGCTAATGACTTACTAATTGCCTCCGACTCCGGCTCCACGTCCATTCTCATTCTCTTGGATCTCAGTTCAGCCTTCGACACTATTGACCATGCCCTACTACTTAATCGCCTCGAACATGTATTTGGCTTGTCAGAGACTGTTCTTGACTGGTTCAAGTCCTATTTCACTGACCGTAGCCAATTTGTTTTTATGGGTGGTTATAGGTCCAAGGTTGGTTCTGTTCCACAAGGTTCAGTCTTGGGTCCTCTACTCTTTAGTATGTACATCTTTCCACTTGGTCAATTACTACAATCTCTAAACCTTAACTATCACTTTTATGCTGATGATACACAGATTTATATCCATACTAGACCGGGTCAGCAAGTGAACGTTGGGCATCTTTCTAACTGTATTGCTGAGATAAAGATTTGGATGTCCTATAATTTTCTGTCTCTAAACGGCTCAAAAACAGAAGTCATGCTCCTTGGATCTCCACATCAACTGCGAAAGGTTGGGTCTCCTACTCTGTCTGTTGATGGCGTTGCACTGGAGTTTAAGTCCAAATTAAAGAATTTGGGTGTCATATTTGACGCCACACTGTCATTTGAGCCTTTTGTCCAGAATACAGTTAAGACATCGTTTTATCACCTCAGAAATATAGCCTGGCTACGTCCTATGTTATCCTTTTCGGTAGCTGAGAAGTTGATTAACTCTTTTGTCTTTTCGCGCATTGACTACTGCAATGGTCTTCTAGCTGGGGTATCTAAATCATCACTGGATAAATTGCAATATCTTCAAAATTCAGCTGCTAGAGTACTTTCTGGGGTCAAGACCAGGGACCATATAACTCCAGTCTTGGAGTCCCTGCACTGGCTACCTGTTAGGTACCGTATTGATTTTAAAATCCTTATGCTGGCCTATAAATCTCTGCACAATCTGGCACCTGAGCATTTGACTGACTTATTAATCCCCTATACACCACGTCGCAATCTGCGCTCCTCTCAGAGTGGTCTATTGGTTGTTCCGAAGACACGGCTTCATACGTGGGGTGACCGAGCATTCTCTGTCTATGCTACTAAGCTCTGGAATTCTCTCCCGGCCGACATCAGGGAAGCAAATTCATTAGTGACTTTTAAATCTCTTCTTAAAACATTTTATTTTAGGATTGCTTTTACATGAACTTGATTTTATGCGTTTATTTTCTTGTACTTACATTGTGTTTATTCATTTGGAGTTATGCTTGTATGTAAAGTGCTTTGAGAAAGCTACTTTTAAAGGCGCTATACAAAATAAATATATGATTATTATTATTATTATTATTGTTTCACAGCCTAAAAAATACATGATTTATTCAGGTAGATTCAGTTAAAGAAATCTTTAAAAACTACTCAAAAATGTAATGAGTAGTTTTGTAACCATATATTTTTTAAAGTAGATAGCACATATACAGTGCACACAAACTTAATTGATTTTAACTGTCATGCATCGGCTATTTTAGTGATATATGGTCATTGGGATGGGTGCTCCATGATCTCTGCATGCTTGATGTGTGGGTGAGTATTTATTTATTTCCAAAAAGCATCATATTACTGTCACATTTTCAGTCAAGTAATAATGAAAAAAACTGCCAAAATGGAAAAATAAAAGAGTCATTACATAATGCAAAACAGGACATCTAAACAACAAGCAAACTAAACAAAACAGTGTTCTGTGCAAAACATTAGAGGACCCTGAACTGATCAAAGTGATGAACTAAATACACAGAATAAAAAATACAGAACAAACAGGCATGATGATTGGATCAGTGTCCATGACAACAGATTGTGACTGGAACTTCAAACAAAGGAGACATGTGACACAAGCTAAAAATCGATGAAAACGAAACAAAAGTGAGCAATTGTGACTGTGATGTCAAGTGGCTGAGGAGGTGGTACCTTAGGTGTATGAAGGACTGGTGAAGGAGGAAGCCACAGTGGAAAGAACCAGGAAGGTGAGGATGGGAGGAGAGGAGAGGCCAGGTGCTACATCTGGATGCAAATTCATGGTGGAGTTGACGAATGGCGAAGCAATGATGGAGTCTTGGCTGATGACATCCAGGGAATGATTGATAGAGAAGAAGCCATTGACAGTGGAGCCCTAGGTATAGATGGAGAGCTGATGGGACACTGATGGTTCAGGCGACCAAGTCGTATCTAAAGCAGTAGAGTGGATAGATGGAGCACAGTGAAAGGCTCTTGAGTCCATGGCACAGGCAGGGTGATGCCTGTCAAAGATGGAGCCAGAGGGATGAGAGAGTCTGGTGGAGCCAACAGGTCATTGGAGCGACGGGACCAGCAGTTTGAGGAGAAGACTGGGGTTCCACTGGTTTGGTGACCACAAGACCCGAGCCTCATCCACAGAAAAGCATCAGGTGATAAGACAATGGGTTGAAGGGAACCAGCGAAGATGGGGCTGAAGGACTGGGTGAATCTGGATGAGGAGTCGGGAGAGGGAGGACAGGCATGATTAATGAACACAGTCTCATCATGAAACAGGCTTTATGCTGGGCAGGACCAGCGGAGATGATGGCACAGGAGACACAGGGTGAGGAGCATTATCTCAGTTTCCAAATCACTCAGCCAGACTGTACCGTCCCCCTCCACTAAATGAATGGATATTGCCGGCTCACACAGTTGATCAGACTCACTGTGGGGCATCGACTCTGGGGCGATGGTCAGTGCTTTCCTTCTCTCAGGCGCTGGCTCTTATATCATCCCAGATGAATGCTCCCTGTCTACGGTGGGCTCAGAGGTGTGGTGGGCTTTAAACCTCCAGCAGATGTTATTATTTCAGGGCAGACACCTGTTTCCCATGTCCCATCCTCATGTCAGCTAAGTCCCTCATTTGCTCCAATACAGAACAATGATTTTATGATCTGTCTGATAGGCAAGCTGGCCAAAAACAAAGTGTATAGTCTCCAAATGAATGCTTCTCCCTTTATTCCATTTGCTTGAGAGCATAGCTATGACAAACACATC
This sequence comes from Carassius auratus, assembly GCF_003368295.1. Lineage (NCBI taxonomy): Eukaryota > Metazoa > Chordata > Actinopteri > Cypriniformes > Cyprinidae > Carassius > Carassius auratus. The sequence continues at coordinate 30,425,999 of NC_039251.1, forward strand.
AAACAAATGCAAATTACAAAAATATTACTTGATGGGTCTTTATTATCTTTATAATGTATATGTGACGCTCGGTAAATGAGACAGGAGGCAAAAGCGAGTAAACAGAGTTTATTGTACAAGATGTGATGATGGAAGGTTGGAGAGTGACGCAGGAACATCGATGGCAGCACAGACTGGTGAGTAGATGGGTTGAGTGCGCTGATGACGATGACAGTGGTGGTAAATCCAAGTGCGGTGAATATAATCCGTGGGTGAAGGCAAATGTCCAACAGAAACCAGACAGGAAACAAATCAAGGCAGGAACACACGAACAAGACATCAGCCACGGATCTACAAACAACGATCTGACAAACAGGAGACGAAAGACAGGGTGTTAAATAGGCTGTTGGAATGAGTAGCACCTTCCGCTGATCAGACGATCAGCGGCAACACCCACATGAAACAATCAACATGACGTAACATGAATACAGCTGGAGACGGTGCATTCACGAACCGTGACAGTACCCCTCCTCCTAAGGACGCCTCCTGGCGTCCCCAGAATCTCTTACCTGTCGATTGTAATCATCGATAAGGGAATGATCCAGGATGTCCCTAGCAGGTACCTAACTTCTCTCCTCCGGACCGTAACCCTCCCAGTCCACCAAGTACTGAAATCCGCGTCCCCTCCTTCTAGAGTCCAGAATGCGATTAACCAAATAGGTGGTTTCCCCATCTACGAGACGCGGTGGGGGAGGGACCGGGGTAGGCGGATTAATGGGAGAATGAAATACGGGCTTGATTTTGGATACATGAAAGGCGGGATGAATTCTCCTGTACGTAGGAGGGAGTTTAAGGCGGACTGTCACCGGACTAATGATCTTGGTGACAGTAAACGGGCCAATAAATTTGGGAGCCAATTTATTAGATACGGAACGGAGAGGAATGTTCTTGGTAGAAAGCCACACCTTTTGACCCACGACGTATACGGGAGGCCTAGACCAGTGGCGATCGGCCTTGGCCTTGGTGCGCGCCCCCACTTGGAGTAGAGTCTCACGGGCTCTGGTCCAAGTGCGGTGGCACCTCTGGACGAAGGCGTGAACGGAGGGGACCGCAACCTCGGATTCCAAACTGGGAAAAATAGGTGGCTGGTAACCTACACTACACTCAAAAGGAGATAGGCCCGTAGCTGATACTGGTAAGGTATTGTGGGCGTACTCCACCATTGACAGTTGTTGGCTCCAGGAGGAAGGATTCTTGGAGACCAAACATCGCAACACCCTTTCCAAATCTTGGTTGGCTCTCTCGGTTTGACCATTGCTCTGGGGGTGAAACCCTGAGGACAGACTTACAGTCGCTCCCAGTAATTTACAGAATTCCCGCCAAAATTTAGACACAAATTGGGGTCCCCTGTCAGAAACCACGTCTATCGGGAGGCCATGTAAACGAAAGACGTGGTCTATGACGGTCAACGCTGTCTCCTTGGCTGAGGGCAACTTGGCCAAGGGAATAAAGTGGGCTGCCTTCGAGAACCGGTCCACCACGGTTAAAACAACCGTGTTGCCCTGGGAGGGCGGTAATAAAATCTAGAGCGATGTGGGACTAGGGTCTCGAAGGAACCGGCAGCGGTTGGAGTAACCCATCAGGAGGCCGATTGGAAGCCTTACCAGTGGCACAAACCGAGCAAGCCAAAACAAAACTGTGAATGTCGCGAGCCATAAGTGGCCACCAGAATCGTTGCTTGACTAAAAATCTAGTACGGTTAACCCCTGGATGGCAAGCTACATTAGAGCAATGTCCCCACTGGATAACGTTGGACCTTAATCCCTCCGGCACAAATAAGCGGTTCGGTGGGCACCCGGGTGGAGGCGTTACCCCTTCTAAGCCTCAGCTGTGTCTGACCACCTGAACGCAGTCTTGGCGGAGGTCAAGGCGGTCAGAGGTGCGGCTAGTTGGCTGAAGTTGCGAATGAAACGCCGGTAGAAGTTAGCGAACCCCAGAAACCTCTGTAGGGCCTTACGGGAATCTGGGCTTGGCCATTCTACCACAGCCTTAACTTTCTCGGGATCCATGCGTATTCCCTCAGTCGACACGATATACCCCAAAAATGGAATTGACTGTGCATGAAACTCGCATTTCTCCGCCTTGACAAAAAGCCCATTCTCTAGCAACCTCTGAAGCACTCGTCGGACGTGCTGCACATGTTCCTGGAGAGAGGAAGAAAAAATCAATATGTCGTTCAGGTAGACATAAATGAACTGATCAATCATATCTCGCAGCACGTCGTTGACGAGTGCCTGGAAGACCGCTGGGGAGTTGGATAGCCCGAAGGGCATAACCAAATATTCAAAGTGCCCTCTGGGGGTGTTAAAAGCGGTCTTCCATTCATCCCCCTCCCTGATCCGAACCAAATGATACGCATTGCGTAAGTCCAGTTTTGTGAAAATCGACGCTCCCTGCAACCTCTCGAAGGCTGAAGACATCAACGGCAAAGGATAAGTATTCTTAACCGTGATGTTGTTCAGTCCCCGGTAATCAATGCAAGGTCGCAGTGATCCGTCCTTCTTTCCCACAAAAAAGAACCCCGCCCCCGCAGGAGAGGAGGAAGGGCGGATGAATTTAGAAGCTATAGAATCAGAAATATATTTCTTCATAGCCTCCCTCTCTGGAACAGAAAGTGAATAAAGTTTGCCCTTAGGCGGAGACTTACCTGACAGTAATTCTATGGCACAGTCATAGGGACGATGCGGAGGAAGAGAAGCAGCACGAGACTTACTGAACACTTCCTTCAGATGGAGGTACTCAGCGGGCACGTTAGACAAATCCACCGCCTCCTCCTGTAACACAGACACAGACACAGACGGACAGGCTGACACCAAACAAGACTCATGACACTTTTTACACCAGGACAGAATGGAATTAGAGGACCAGTCTATTTTGGGGTTATGGAGGAGGAGCCAAGGGTGTCCGAGGACAATGGGTGCCAGGGGAGAGTCAAGGATGTGAAAGGAGATGGTCTCGGAGTGATTGCCAGATGTGATGAATGTAATGTCTGCAGTGATGTATGAGATGGTAGGGAGTTGCTGTCCAGAGAGGGCGTGAACCGTGATGTGGTGCGGAAGAGGTCTGAGGGGAATGTGGAGCTTGTTTGCCAATGTACTGTCCATGAAATTACCCTCTGCCCCTGAGTCCAGTAGTGCTTGACAGTGGTGGGTCTGTGCTGCCCACCTCAGTCTTACCGGGAGGAGCGTAGAGGATGATGATGATGAGGTCTTCTCGGCGGAGATCCCACCCGATAGTAGCCCCATACGTACTACCGGGCCTGGCCCTTTTATCGGGCAGGTGTGAGCTTGATGTCCGGCTCCCCCGCAGTAGAGGCACAGGCCAAGGGACCTCCGCCTCTCCTTCTCCTCCCGGGAAAGCCGAGCTCGCCCTACCTGCATGGGTTTGTGATCGTAGACGGGGCTGACCGCGTCCCCGCCGCTGAATCGCACGTCTGCCGGTCCCCTGGATGGGGTGCTGAGTAGACCCCTCCTCTCCATCCGTGTGAGACGTGCATCGACCCGTAACGCAGCTCGATAAGTCCATTGAGAGAGGGGGGTAGATCCAGGGCGTAGATCTCCCTCTGGACGCGGTCAGCCAGCCCATGCAGGAACATGTCCCACTGCGCCTCCTCATTCCAGTGGCACTCTGCCGCCAGGGTCCGGAACTCGATCGAAAAGTCTGAGACGGATCTCTCATGCTGGCGTAACTCCGCCAGCCTCCTGGCCGCCTCCCGTCCTGCGGCGGCCCGATCAAAGACCCGCCTCATCTCGGCGGAGAGCGCCTGAAACGAGTCGCAGCATGGGTCCTAGTTCTCCCACACCGCCGTCCCCCATAGTGCCGCTCTCCCAGAGAGCAACGTAAGAACGAAGGCCACCTTCGCTCTTTCATTTGAGAATGTTCTGGGCTGAAGGGAAAAATACATATCACAATGGGTTAGAAATGCTCTACAGAAGCTAGGCTCACCCAAGTATGCTTCCGGGATCGGAAGGCGTGGTTCTGGCTGGGAGGCGGTCACTGGTGGTATCGGGAGAATGGGTGGTGTGGGTGGCGTAGTGGGAGCTCGAAGAAGATGGAATTGCTGGGTGAGCTCGGACACCTGCGTCACCAGGGCTTGAACCGCACGACCAGTGTCGTTAAGACTCCTCTCCTGGGAGTCCATCCTCCGAACACTGGCGCTGAGAATTTCTTCGAGGGTGGAATGTTGACTACCCGCTGCCTCAATAATGGTCAGATCGTTCTGTGACGCTCGGTAAATGTGACAGGAGGCAAAAGCGAGTAAACAGAGTTTATTGTACAAGATGTGATGATGGAAGGTTGGAGAGTGCCGCAGGAACATCGATGGCAGCACAGACTGGTGAGTAGATGGGTTGAGTGCGCTGATGACGATGACAGTGGTGGTAAATCCAAGTGCGGTGAATATAATCCGTGGGTGAAGGCAAAGGTCCAACAGAAACCAGACAGGAAACAAATCAAGGCAGGAACACACGAACAAGACATCAGCCACGGATCTACAAACAACGATCTGACAAACAGGAGACGAAAGACAGGGTGTTAAATAGGCTGTTGGAATGAGTAGCACCTGTCGCTGATCAGACGATCAGCGGCAACACCCACATGAAACAATCAACATGACGTAACATGAATACAGCTGGAGACGGTGCATTCACGGACCGTGACAGTATAAAATCAAAGCTCTGTGCTTTTGCGTGGTACATAGCAAAAACCCCAGTGTTAAATAAACACTCTCATGCCTGGTTTCACAGAAAACATAAAATCCTTTGTTGTTGTTGAAAACAGTATTTTTTTTTTTTTTTTTTTTTTTGCGGGTGGAACGGGTGGGAGATGTCCCCACCACTTTTTGAAAGCTGCTAAAAAAATATATGACTGTAAAATAAGCGAGTTTGAAAATATCCTGTGCAAATTAAAGGTGCTGTAGGGAACTTTTGTAAAAAAATATTTTTTACATATTTATTAAACCTGTCAATATGTCCTGACAGTAGAATATGAGACAGATAATCTGTGAAAAAAATCAAGCTCCTCTGGCTCCTCCCAGTGCTCCTATTGTCATTTGCAGAAACTCCATCGCTCCCGATAAAAAATAACCAATCAGAGCTGCGGTCCGTAACTTTGTTTGTGTTCAAAATGTAGAAAAATGTATATAATAAGCGAGTACAACATGAATCCATTTTCAAAACCGTGTTTTTGGCTTGTCCTGAATCACTAGGGTGCACCTATAATAATTGTTTATATTCTGACTATTTTAGATTGCTTCGGGGATACCGCGGCGGAGTAACCCAGCACCTTTGTGATTCTTCATAGACATAAACAGAGAGAAGTAGTTCCGGCTACGATGTTCTTCCGCAAGACGCAAGCAGTTCTGTTTATTAACCGCTAGAGCGTCAAAAGTTCCCTACCGCAGCTTTAACTTATAAATACATCATATTTCCTGATTCTAGCTGCCTTTTCAGTGCAACCAGTAAAGGGAATCAGTCTGCAATGTATATGATTGCCATGACAATCATGACTGGTTACTTATGTGTCGTAAAAAGAGCTCAAAATAAAATACGGCTGACTTTGTATTTTACATGAATTAAATAAAATATTGCAAGTTAATGTTAACACTTTCATAATACAGAAAGACAACAAAGAACATTTAGCATACATTATTATTAACATGTTTATGAGACTTTAGTCTAGCTAGAGATCAAGCACTCTCAATAATCACTGAAGCTGTTTACACTGTGAAATGAAGGTCTTACTACGCACATCTGCACTTTGTTGTTTATGATGAGAGATTTCACCAGAGAGCAGAATTCAGTCAGTGAAAACCCACAGTGAACAAAACATCGGAGTTTCAGCGATGACTCATCAGAACACCTCTGATTGGTCATTGCATTCATAAGCTCAACAGAATCATGTGTGATTGGTTATAATGACCAATTATATCACTGTGAAAACGCAAATATTATTTGCCTATTTTTCTTTTTTGTTTTCTTTTGGAAGCGGCATTCAAAATACACTTGGTACACATCTACAGCGATATCGTTGACTTGATTGCAAATAAATGCATATACACCATTTAACTGAACAGAGATGACATAACTGAATTCAATGATGAACTGCCTTTAACTATCATTTTGCATTATTGACACACTGTTTTCCTAATGAATGTTGTTCAGTTGCTTTGACGCAATGTATTTTGTTTAAAGCGCTATATAAATAAAGGTGACTTTGACTTTGTTAGAGTATAAATAATATCTGTAAAATTCTAAAGCTCAAAGTTTAATGCCAAGCGAGATATTTTATTTAACAGAATTAGCCTACATCGAACGACCAGTTTGGACTACATCCCTCTAGTTCCTGCAGTAATGACGTCACTAGAACCATTTTTGACTAACCTCCGCCCACAGGAATACACAAAAAAGGGGCCATGGTCTTGTTGCGTTCGCACAGAGAAGGAGGAAGAGTTGCGTTTGAAGAGTGCTTTTGCCGCCATTGCATCGAAACGCTGTTATTTTCATCTTGGAGTCCAATCAACTTTGTTTGGTCTTCCCAGGGATGCTGTACTTAGAGATCAATGATTACAATTTATATTTAACTTGGTTCACAAAAATTACAATCCACATGTAAAACAGCTTCCTCAATCTCAATCAGTTTAATGCCGATGTAACGCTAAAATCTTCATAATCTCGGGAAGGCGGCGGGCAAAAAAATTACAAAGTCCAGTATTTTTTTTTTTGCACATCAACTTTTGACAATGCAAAAATATCATGCAATTTAGACAAGAGAAATATGTTGTGTGCCATAAAACTCATGAATTTAGGTCTGCTGGCAAATGTTAGCAGAATTGCTACTCAGACAGCAAGAGTAGGAAGAGTAATACCAGAAGCAATCTCAGGTGTGTTAAGTGGACTACTAGTCATACTTGATGTCGCCTTCATAGTGATGGATTCTGTAGACATACACTAGATGAGACAGGGACAAGTAGATGATCCAGAAAAGGTCAGATCCAGTGTTCTCAAATTCATTGCAGAGATGAGGAGGAGAACACATAATGAGCTTAGCAATGTCCTGAAGGAAATGCAGAAAACAAGAGAGGGACTAAAAGACTATCTAATATTGGCCAACGGTGACATGGTATTAGAAAATGATTTAAATAGTTAAAACATATAGATATAATTTCAGTCAGAGAAACAGGAAACCTCTTTTTTTTTAAATAGAAATGTTACAAAACAAAGCAGGTTTATAATGATAACAGAAAAAAATATGCAACAAAGTTTGAAAAAACATCAACAACAAAAATTTAATTGTTCAGCTTGAGTCATTAAAGATCTTCAGTTATTAATTTATTTGATTTAATCTATTCAGTAGCCCTGGAGAAAACAGTCATGTCACAGTCCATTCAGTTCAGTTAAAATAGTAAGAATATAGTTGAATAATAAGTGTCCACAACTAACGCATTCTGCACACGAGTCTCGACCCACCCACCATCACCCTTCAAGTCTTGTGCAGCACACCACTGTTGCATCGGCTCCCGTGGGAGTGCAGGTCTCTTCTTTGAAGCTTTTGTATGAAGTTATTTTTGATTCAAAACAACTGAACACCTGTGGCAGTGCGATTTGTAGTTGTAGAGAAAAGCCACAAATGTGGATCAGTAAATTTGAAGTCACAGAGAGAAATGTTTTAAGAGATGCAAACCTGTAGCCTTTTTTTCTCTCCCACAAACACAACACAACAGTTACACCTTCTCAAATTCTTCATTCCAGGTGCACAAATCCTATTCTACAAATCACACATTTAGAAACTCGTACGCTCACATTTTTGAAACAATTGCTGCAGTGAAGGTGGTGCAAAACACATTTACACACCCGAAACAAGAAATGTGAAGTCGTGGAGAAATGTTGAACATCCGCAAATCATGCAGAAATGTCGTGTATATTTTTCTAACACAAATACAAAGTACGTAACTACAGCTGCTTGCACTGTCTTTCGCTTACAATTGACAAGTTTCACGCTCTCCCTTCTTTCACCGAGATATTTGGTTCAAAAGTGATTTGTGCATCTGTAGAGGTAGTGGGCGGGACTGTTTAGAGATTAGAGAATTTCAGCCAATCAGAAGAGCTACTGAGACGGTAGATATACGCCCCAAGCAGTTTTACGCCCCTGTTGTTCCACATGCGTCCAGTAGGGGGAGGCTGCAGACCTATGACCTAATGTAAAATGTATTATTTATATTTATTTATAAACTGTTTTTATATACAGGACACTGACTGATATATGATGTTGTGAATTTATATTAAGTTATATTTAGATATCAACCATATTCAGGCCATTAGACATACAGTACTGTGTAATCATATAGATCCTAAATGAAATATTTGCTGTACAATTCACAATTGCTCGTCATACAGCAACAGAACATGTTCTACAAAGCATTTTATGAAGACAAACACAATTTAACCCTTTACTAAAGTTCCAAGGGTCATTTAAAAGAAAGAGATAGTATTGTTGTTCACAAAAAAAATATTTCTTAACACCATGACTTGGTTATTAACAGCATGACTCCTGTAGATGACTCTCCAATGGCTTGCCACTCTTCTTTAATTGTTTCTTTATCCTGCTGTCAAAGTGATCCCACTCACTGATAAAAATAAATAAAAAGCAAAAGTTGCATAGTGGTAGAAACAATGGTTATTTATAAATAATGGCAGGATGTCATGTTTCAATTTTTTTCCCTTTATAGGATCCTTACAGTACCTTGAGTCAATGACAGGTCCTCGCAGGAATTTCTCCTCAGCCTCCAAGATGGACACATGTTTCACAACTGCAAGAGCACAGATGATGGACTACCAGAGAAAGATTTATCACAGCCCAAATAAGCCAAGCATCATTTTGCATTTTTAGTTTTTAATTTTTTTTACAACAAAATCAAAAGTGCCTTTTCTATATTAAGCACAAAACTATTATTTTATAGCAATGATCTAACATTATGTATAAACTATTTGACATTAAAAACAATGTGAATATGACACCATGCAGAGCACAACTAACACACAAGACCTACCTCTGGAAAAGGGACATCCATAATGAATCGGATCTGGTCACTGGGTGTGTGTAGGTGTGCCGTCCAGAATTGAAGTCATCTGAGTGTAGATAACATCAATTCGCTCCTGATCTTCAATGAACAATATTGATGGAACACTTGGAAAAAGTGTCAAGCCACTTTGATTGTTTTTTTTTTTTGTTTTGTTTTTTTCCATTGATGATGGACTGAGTTTAGCTAAGTTTGAGTCAGACAGAACATCTGACTCAATCAAGTACTTTTGCCTCTCGAAATAAATTGACCCATCTTTTGAATTGATATCGCTAATTGATATTTAATTAATCAATCTTTTATAAATAATAAATGTTGCATCATTACACAATAAAATCAACAACAATAACTTTAGCAGATTATTTAACATACCTCATACGTATCGCTTCAAGAAGGTCTGCTGCTATCATACATATAGATATGGTCTGCTGTTCTGATATATGACTGGGCTCATATACTAATATACAGCCTCCCCCTACTGGACGCATGTGGAACAACAAGGGCGTAAAACTGCTTGGGGCGTATATCTACCGGCTCAGTAGCTCTTCTGATTGGCTGAAATTCTCTAATCTCTAAAAAGTCCCGCTTACTACCTCTACAGATGCACGAATCACTTTTGAACCAAATATCTCGGTGCAAAAGGGAGAGCGCGAAACTTGTCAATTGAAAGCGAAAGACAGTGTTTGAGATTCATCGCTGCAGATTCAAGCAGCTGTAGTTATGTACTTTGTATTTGTAAAAAAAAAAATATATATATTCTACAAGTGTGCAACTCACATTTGATGAATTCACGTACTGATTTGTGGATGTTCAACATTTCTCCACGACTTCACATTTCTTGTTTCGGGTGTGTAAATGCGTTTTGCACCACCTTCACTGCAGCAATTGTTTCAAAAATGTGAGTGTACGAGTTTCTAAATGTGTGATTTGTAGAATAGGATGTGTGCACCTGAAATGAAGAATTTGAGAAGGTGTAACTGTTGTGTTGTGTTTGTGGGAGAGAAAAAAAGTCTACAGGTTTGCATCTCTTAAAACATTTCTCTCTGTGACTTCAAATTTACTGATACACATTTGAGACTTTTCTCTACAACTACAAATCGCACTGCCACAGGTGTTCAGTTGTTTTGAATCAAAAATAACTTCATAGATGAGTCCGGTCACTGGTTGGCAGTAGTGCTAAATATTGAAGGTTCTTACTTGATTTTGGTTAATGTTTATGGCTATGCTTTACCCTCTCAAAATAAGAACATGCTAGAGAAAATATCTGATGTTTTGTTTGAATTAAAACAGCAATACCATACCAGTAACATCTTATTAGGTGGGGATTTTAATCTAGTGCCCAATGAATGGCTGGATAGAAGTCCTCCCAGACACAATGTTGATCAGTGGAATCCAATAATCTTTGATTTCTTAAAATTTGTAAGCAGTGTTAAGGGTTTGATTAAAAAGATTTATAATGATGTCAGTATTGGTACATACATGAAAAGAAGATGGGAATATTTAAAATATAAGATCAGAGAATTTGCCATTGCATTTGGTAAACAGAGAATTAAACAACAAAAGGAATATGAGTATAAACTGATCCAAGATATAAATAGCTACTCTATTAAGACTAGTACCACAGAGATGGAAAAAAAAACTTTTTTAAATTTACACTCTCTCTATTAGACTCTAATTAGACTATTAGATCTAGAGCTAAGTGGTTGGAGGAAGGAGAGAAAAGTACCTCCTATTTTAGCAATTTAGAAAAAAGAAGGCAGGAAAAAAAAAACTATAAATGCTCTAATTATTGACGGCCATGAATGTACAAAAGAAGGGATCATATAAGAAGAAATTTACAAATATTATTCTACATTGTATACCTCGGAGTACTCGGCTACTGACTCATCTAATTTTTTGAAGTTACTGGAAAAACACATCCCAAAGATTGATTCCATCAGTAAAGATATTTGTAATTCTGACACAACTATCGATAATCTAGATAGAGTGATTAAGAAATTAAAAACTGGTAAAGCTCCTGGTCAGGATGGATTAACTGCTGCTTTTTACAAATTTTTCTGGGAAGACTTATGAGACTTTCTATTTAAAGCCATAAACAACGTTATTAATAATGAGATGTTGACATCCACAATGAAGCAGGGTCTTATTATTCTTATTCCAAAAGCAGGGAAAGATAAGAGGATTGTAGATAATTTACATCCAATTACTTTGCTAAACACTGATTATAAAATACTCTCTCATGTTATAGCAGACAGATTAAAGGAGGTTTTACCGCAAGTAATCAGTGAGACACAATCAGGTTTTCTAAAAAAAAAAAAAAAAAAGCGATCTATTTTTAACAATATTAGGCTTGTTGTCAGACACAGACGAGGACACAGAGGAATCAGTGCAATAGTTTTTTAGACACAGAGGTTTCAGACCCAGGTGAATCTTGACACGAAGAGGACACAGTGATAATATAACTTTCCTTAGGTGATGGTGACACAGAGTAACTCAGACGAAGACGATGGGCACAGGAACACAGATGAAGACATGGGTTCAGAGGATCAGGTAGGATAGTCGAATAGCGTGTCGGTAAGGGTGAGGAGATCGGTGCAAGACCAGACACTGGGTGATGGTGACGGATGGCTTTATATGTGGCACTGGTGATGATGCACAGGTGTTCAGAATTCTGGTGATTGGGGACGAGTGGGTGTGGCGTAAGTGTCTGATTCCGGGAGTGTAGAAGGTGTGGCTGTGACAGTACCCCCTCCTCCACGGGCGGCTTCTGACGGCTGGGATCTTGTGCGACGACGGGGTCTACCTCGGCCACGGGGAGCGGGGTGGTCTGGATGGTCTCGGTGAAAGTCAGTGAGAAGACAGGGGTCCAGGATGTCGTTACGATTAACCCAGCAATGCTCCTCCGGGCCGTAGTTCTCTCAGTCTACAAGGTACTCCAATTGAGGACCCCGTCGTCGAGATTCGAGGATAGCTCTCACCCGGAAGATGTCGTTGTCTTCTTCGATGGCTGGAGGAGGAGGTACGGCATCATCACCAGGCTCTGTGGATGGAGGAGACAAAGGTTCAGTGAAGAGTTTGAGGAGTGAAACATGGAATGAAGGTGAGCTACGGTACTGTGCAGGTAGCTGGAGTCTATAGGTCACTTCGTTCAGTTGCCGTTCAATCGTGAATGGTCCGATGTATCGGGGACTCAGCTTACGGGAGGGCAGCCGGAGGCGGATGTCCCTCGTCGAGAGCCAGACTTGCTGTCCAGGTTGGTATTGCAGTATACCCTCAGGAACCTCCCAATCTCTTGTATCTTACGCTCCGTCTGGCCATTGGTCTGTGGATGGTATCTTGAAGAGAGGCTGATGGACACCCCTAGAAGACGGAAGAAAGCTGACCAGACTCTGGAGATGAATTGGGGACCCCTGTCGGAGACGATGTCCTCTGGAATGCCAAAGTGACGGAATACATTGTGGAATAGTGCCTCTGCCGCTTCAAACGCAGTGGGAAGTCCTTTGAGAGGGATGAGTTTGCATGATTTCGAAAACCTGTCGACCACTACCAGCACACAGATGTTGCCTTGAGAAGGAGGGAGGTCAGTCATGAAATCTATGCCAATATGGGTCCATGGACGTTCAGGAATGGGCAGAGGCACCAGTTCACCTTCCGGGAGTCTTCTAGGGGTGTCTGCTATGGCGCAGACGGAGCATCCCTTGAGGTAGCGGACAGTATCCAGAGCCATCGATGGCCACCAGTAACGCTGTTGTAGGAGCGAGAGGGTCCGCCTCCTGCCTGGATGTCCAGATCCCGGAGAGTCCAGGAGGGTAATCCGATGTTGAGGAGGGACGAAGAGTTTCCCTTCTGGGCCTCCCGGCGGAGCAGGGTGTTGAAGGTTTTCTTGTTCAATCAGACTATCAATATTCCATTGAATGGGACTTACAATCATGGCTGGAGGGAGGATTGGTTCAGGAGATTCGGGTTCTGGATCTGCCTGATGAAGACGGGAGAGGGCATCGGCTCTATTGTTCTGGGAGCCAGGGCGATAAGTGACTTTAAAGTCGAATCTCGTGAAGAATAAGGCCCATCTAGCTTGGCGATGATTCAGTCTCTTAGCTTCACGGAGGTATTCCAGGTTCCGGTGGTCTGTTACAACCTCGAAAGGGAACTGGGCTCCCTCCAGCCAATGACGCCACTCTTCCAGAGCCAGCTTGATGGCCAGTAATTCACGGTTACCAATGTCATAATTCTGCTCCGCCGGGGATAGCTTCTTCGAGAAGACACATGGATGGAGTCGTGGAGGATCCCCCTGCCGCTGGGAAAGTACTGCTCCGACCCTGGTTGATGAGGCGTCCACTTACACGATGAACTGTCGGTTGGGGATCAGGGTGGACTAGGATCGGAGCGGTCTTGAAGGCTTGTTTAAGTTGGTGGAAAGCTTCAGTGGCCACGGGGTTCCAGGACAGAGTCTTGGGCCGGTTCCGGAGGAGAGAAGTTAGAGGGGAGCTGAGTAAACTGTAATCTTTGATGAATCTTCTATAAAAGTTGGCAAAGCCCAGGAAGCGTTGGAGTTCTTTAATGGAACCAGGTTGAAGCCAGTGTGTGATGGCGTCCACCTTCCCCTGGTCCATTTTCACGCCACGTGGGTCAATGATGTATCCCAGGAACTGGACTGAGGGCGTGTGGAATTTTTCTGACTTGAGGTATAGATGGTGTTCCCGGAGTTTTCGGAGTACGAGTGTGACATGTTGGATGTGTTCCTCCTTGGATGTGGAGTAAAAAATGAGGATGTCGATGTAGACAATTACGAACTGGTTTAGGTATTCTCTGAAGACTTCATTCATATAATTTGGAAGACGGATGGACTGTTGGATAACCCATACGGCATGACCCTGTATTCATTGCGCCCGGAAAGAGTGATGAAAGCAGTCTTCCACTCGTCCCCCTTCCGGATGCGGATCAGGTTGTAGGCACTCCTCAAGTCCAGTTTTGTGAAGATCTTTGCTCCGCGTAGTTGTTTCTAACGCCGCTGGGACCAGGGGAAGAGGATAACTGTGGGCCAATGGATGTGAGGTTGGTGTTGGTTAAGCCAGGGGCGTCCCAGGATGATGTCTGCGGTGGATTCCTCCAGCACCATAAACGTGATGTCTTCCTCATGCAGGAGTCCCACGCGGAGGATGATTGTGGGGGAGAAATAGCGGATAAGACCTTTGCCCAGCGGCTTTCCCTGTATCGTCGTTACTTTGAGTTCGATGGGGCTTCGATGATGCTTGGCACTTAGACGAGTTAATGTTTGCTGGTTGATGAAGTTCCCCGCCGAACCGGAGTCGATGAGGGCTTGTACTGAAACAGAAGAATGGAGATGTCTTAGAGTAACCCAGGTTTTAGTCAGAGGAGCAGTTTGAGGTGGTATATAGATGGTACTCACTGCTGGGCGTGGAGGTCGTACTGGACATGATGGTAAGAGGTGTCCATCTCCCCACAATAGAGACACAGCCCGGTGTTAATCCTCCGCTGACGTTCCGATGTGGATAGGTGGTTTGAGTCCACTTGCATGGGTTCAGGTGCTGGAGGAGCGACAGATGGTATAGCGGGCAGAGGAAGTACAGCGGGAGTGAGATGATGACAGGCAGTGAGTCTCTGGGCGACTCTGATGGATTTCTGAATAAGACACTCAAGTCCCAGTGAGTCTTCATATACAACAATCAAACTTTGTATTTTATCACATAACCCGTGGCGATATGCTGTAATTAAAGCAGTTTCATTCCAGCCGCTTATGTAAGCGAGTGTACGGAAGCGTACGGCATAATCACTCATGGACTCATTTCTCTGTTGGCGAATTATAAATAGTTGATCATGAACAGATAATACAGAAGTTTGTTGACCAAAGACAGATTTTAGCTGAGAACAGAAATTAGTAACCGATCCAGTGGCAGATGAGTTCGACTCCCAGAGAGATTGAGCCCATTGGAGAGCTTTACCTGAGAGCAGGTTGATGATGAATGCGACTCGACTGCGTTCAGTGGTGAATAAATGAGCGTTGGATTCCATGTAGAGGGAACACTGTAGCAGGAACCCGCTGCAATCCTCCGCCGTGCCGCTGTATGACGCTGGTTTGGCCATGGGACTCGCAGGGGCAACTGAAGAAGTGACCGAAGTTGTAGCGGTGTTTGAACTGTTGACAGTCGGTGAGGAAAGTTGAGCTTGTTGCATGAGTGAGGATCGTACAGCGTGAACCGGTTCAGTGAAGGGATCCGCGGTGCAGTCCCCACCTGTATCTGAAGAGCTCTGCATGAGGTCTGGTCTTCTGTCAGACACACACGAGGACACAGAGGAATCAGTGCAATAGTTTTTAATGTGACACAGAGGTTTCAGACACAGGTGAATCTTGACACGAAGAGGACACAGTGATAATATAACTTTCCTTAGGTGATGGTGACACAGAGTAACTCAGATGAAGACGATGGGCACAGGAACACAGATGATGAAGACGTGGGTTCAGAGGATCAGGTAGGATAGTCGAATAGCGTGTCGGTAAGGGTGAGGAGATCGGTGCAAGACCAGACACTGGGTGATGGTGACGGATGGCTTTATATGTGGCACTGGTGATGATGCACAGGTGTTCAGAATTCTGGTGATTGGGGACGAGTGGGTGTGGCGTAAGTGTCCGATTCCGGGAGTGTAGAAGGTGTGGCTGGTGCACTTGTATTGGATCTACTAGATTATAATCACCTCATTAAAGATGACGGAGCTATTCTCTTTTTAGATTTCTACAAAGTGTTTGATACTGTTGAACATTCTTTTATTTTACAAGCTCTGAAATATTTTGGATTTGGTGATAAATTTTTGAAATTAATTTCTACCCTCTATTATGACATCAATAGCTCAATTTCCTTGCCATTTGGGACTACACAACGTTTTATGATTAAAAGAGGTCATCACCGCTACTCTTCATTATAGTTGCTGAGCTTTTGGTAATTTTCTTAAAACATATTTAAAATATAAAACCTTTGACTGTGATGGGAACTTCATTGATCATTAGTCAGCTAGCAGATGACACCACTCTTTTCCTAAAAGACATTTCACAAATTCGCAGTTCAAGGTTGCAAGCGAAGAGGAGAGGGGACCGCTTGCGGAGCTACGCAGCATAATCCACAAAAAGCTGATGACTTTGAGGAGAGCTGAGGGGCATAGGAGGAGGAGGAAAGAGAGGTCCAGGAGGAGAGCTGCCTTCCTAGCGAACCCATTTGGATTTACGAAACAGCTGCTAGGACAGAAGCGCAGCGGCCAACTTACCTGCTCCAAAGCTGAGGTTGACCACCACCTCAAGCAATCCTACATTGATGAGTACAGAGAGCAAGACCTAGGGCCCTGCAGGTTTTTGATCAATCCACCTGCACCAGCACTGGACTTTGACGGGAAAGAGCCCGGTTGGAAGGAGATCCAGGAGGTGGTTAGAAGGGCAAGGGAAAACTCCGCTCCAGGGCCCAGTGGAGTACCTCACAAGGTTTATAAGAACTGTCCAAGACTACTCCACAGACTCTGGAAGATCCTGAAGGTTATTTGGAGGAGGAGAAGGGTAGCAGACCAGTGGAGACAAGCAGAGGGTGTTTGGATCCCGAAGGAGGAGAAGTCTCAAAAAATCGATCAGTTCCGGGCCATCTCACTGCTGAGTGTTGAAGGAAAGATCTTCTTCAGCCTCATTTCCAGGCGACTGACAGACTATCTCCTGAAGAATTCCTATATTGATACATCAGTCCAGAAGGGAGGAACCCCAGGGGTACCTGGATGTCTGGAGCATACAGGCGTGGTCACTCAGCTTATCAGGGAAGCCAGAGAGAACAAGGGGGACCTGGCTGTGCTGTGGCTGGACCTCGCAAATGCCTATGGATCCATACCCCATAAACTGGTCGAAGAGGCACTGAACCGGCATCACACCCCGAAGAAGTTCAGAGACCTCATCCTGGACTACTATGCCAACTTCCATCTGAGAGTCTCCTCCGGAACAACAACCTCAGACTGGCACAAGCTTGAGAAGGGGATCATCACTAGCTGTACAATCTCAGTCATCCTTTTTGCACTCGCCATGAACATGCTGGTGAAATCTGCAGAAATACAGTGTAGGGGAGAAGTCAACACCAGCTGCCCGGGGCACCTCCTCTGGCCTGTTGGCAACGGCGCGTGACTGGGAGCTGTCAGTTGATCTGGGCAAGCAGCTGAAGTTCCCTGAGGCAGTTGCCATAACAACATTAAGGCCAGACGTTGTGCTTACCTCAGAGGCCTCCAAGCAGGTAATTCTCTTGGAGCTCACAGTGTTGAAGGAAAGATCTTCTTCAGCCTCATTTCCAGGCGACTGACAGACTATCTCCTGAAGAATTCCTATATTGATACATCAGTCCAGAAGGGAGGAACCCCAGGGGTACCTGGATGTCTGGAGCATACAGGCGTGGTCACTCAGCTTATCAGGGAAGCCAGAGAGAACAAGGGGGACCTGGCTGTGCTGTGGCTGGACCTCGCAAATGCCTATGGATCCATACCCCATAAACTGGCCGAAGAGGCACTGAACCGGCATCACACCCCGAAGAAGTTCAGAGACCTCATCCTGGACTACTATGCCAACTTCCATCTGAAAGTCTCCTCCGGAACAACAACCTCAGACTGGCACAAGCTTGAGAAGGGGATCATCACTAGCTGTACAATCTCAGTCATCCTTTTTGCACTCGCCATGAACATGCTGGTGAAATCTGCAGAAATACAGTGTAGGGGAGAAGTCAACACCAGCTGCCCGGGGCACCTCCTCTGGCCTGTTGGCAACGGCGCGTGACTGGGAGCTGTCAGTTGATCTGGGCAAGCAGCTGAAGTTCCCTGAGGCAGTTGCCATAACAACATTAAGGCCAGACGTTGTGCTTACCTCAGAGGCCTCCAAGCAGGTAATTCTCTTGGAGCTCACAGTGCCTTGGGAGGACCGTATGGAGGAGGCCAATGAAAGAAAGAGGGCAAAGTACTCCCAGCTTGTGGAGGATTGCCGGAGCAATGGGTGGCGGGCAATATGCCAACTCGTCGAAGTGGGATGTCGAGGGTTTGTGGGCCAATCCCTTTGCAGGGCCTACAAAATGCTTGGCATCACAGGGGCGAGCCAGCGAAGGGCCATCAAGTTGGCCACTGATGCTGCAGAAGTAGCATCAAGGTGGCTGTGGATCAGGAGAGGAGAGGCATGGCGTGTAGGGTAGTAGCGCTACCTGGACATAAGCTGGGACCTGATCACCCCGGCTGGGTCGCCTAGGGGAGGGGGTCTGATTGTTGAAAGACCCGAAACCCCCCGTGATCCTAGGTTACATCACTGATGATATGTCCAGGTGCACCAGACGGTGTATCTAAATATCGATTTTGAAATATTGCACCTGTCAAACATAATCTATTTCGCCGTCAACACTTTTGACGGTGTCCTTTATCAGTAGGCGTAGGTGTAGGTGTGTAAAAAAAAGTATATATTGTTGTAATGAAGACATGAGCCTGGTCTGTCAACGGTTTCCTTCTACAGCAGCAGCGCGCCAGCGCCGCGTCAGGCACGCTTCTGGTGTGTAAAGACACAGAATCTGCCACGCTTCTGGGACGCTTCTGGGACGTGGCGCTCACGCCACGCAGCCAGTGTGTCACCGGCCTCAGGAGTGCTGCTCGCCCTCGACACTGCTCTCCTCCCCCTCTCCTGTGTTGTACCGTCACGTGACTCACCACTAGCGCAACCACCAGCAGTCAGGTGTGCGCCACTCAGCCGCGCATTTCTAACAGCAGTCAGTAAGAGGTTTATTTACATTGGTTTTAATTTATGATTTATTTATTTTTATCCTGAAAAGAAGTGCACTAAAGAGGAGAAATGTTATTTTGTTCTCATTATATCGTATTACAAGGAGAATTTGTTTTACATTTTTTATATTTATTGTGAAGTAAAACTTTGTGACTTTAAGAAAAAAAAAACTGAAAAGAAGTGCACTAAAGAGAAGCATTTTTTGTTAACATGCTACTTGAAAAGAGAATTTGTTTTTACATTATAAATTTTTGTGAAGTAATCATTTTGAAACTTTGATTATTTAAATAAAAGAGAAGTAACCAAAAGTTGTTTCTGAACAAAAGCTTTTGTAGTACCGATTAATAACCCAAAATGCAAATCACAAAAACAAATTAAAAGTCATGAAAATTCATTTAGATTTAGGTTGAAGACGCATCCACCTTAATTATTAAAAAGTATCGGTATTGGTATCGGTATCGACGATACTGGCCCTGTATTTACTTGGTATCGGATTGATACCAAATCTAGCGGTATCGCACACCTCTAAAACTCACAACTCACACAGCTACAGTAAACCTGTCACCCGACCCAGCCCCTGCTGGTCTGGAGTAAACACTACACAAGTAAATTTAAAGTAGCAAAATCACATAAAAATAGAAACCCTTGAGATTTTTTTGTTTTTTATTAAAAAAAAAATACAATACCTTGTGTTCAAATAAAAGACAATGATTGTGAGTATACATAAAACACAAATACAACACTTTTGTGGTCGTCACACACTCCCCGACAAAAAGAAACGGGTCCCACCATTTTCTGCTCAAACTTTTTTTTCCTTTTTACCAAAACTCTATTTTCCCTTTCAAGAGGCAACGGGAAGAGGTTATATGTATGGTGGTGATGTTACAGTGTAAGGTATGTATGTAAATAGCGGGCAAAAGCTAGAATAAGAGTTAAGTGGATATGTTGGTGATGAATGTTGGTGATGAATATGGGATAAGCGAGTGCAAGGGTTGGGTGGTGTAACACTAATGAGCTGATGGTATTTCAGCCATCTGTTCCATATTAATGAATCCTGACTCTAACACATTATGCACTCAAAGACCAGAACGTGAGTAAACAAGGACCTTCGTTGTTGACATAATTCACCATTTTCGGCGCCCTGAAGTGGGCCACATCCTGCCTTGAGTGACAGTTATTGCACCTATGGAGACTGTCCAGGGACACCGTGCGAGCCTCAAAGGAGACACAAAACCCCCAACCACATTCCAACACCCACAAAAAAAGAACTCTTTTTAGAAGTTCCTTACCTTCGTCAGTTTAGTATTAATATATATTTTGAATGTTTGTGTATTGCATAAAAATGGTTAATCCTGGGTAAATGGTTAAAGTGCTGACTTATAAGTGGAAATGTTTCTCCTCATTCTAACTCTTTCTCAAATAGTCATGTTTATGTAACCCCCACTCCTTTGCAGCTCATAAAACTTTATGACCCCCCTGGGCAACAGGACAGGAGAGAAGCCAAGTCACTGGTTTCTTTTCCCAATGCATTCTAAACTATTACCTTTTGTTTTTATGTTTTCTAAATGTATTAAGTATTTCTTTTTGGTACATTAGATGTTTCCCATATAAATTGGGACTATCTGCAATTTATTAGCGTGTGTTAATCTTTAAATGTGTGTAATTCTGCATTTGAATCTAACTTCGTGATTCTATCAGTAATATATGTACTGCTTGGTGTTTTTGTAATCGTCATGCTTTGGCAGACCCATTTATCTAAAGCAAAGTAATGAAAAATGTATTAATCTTGAATTACGAACTTGCTAGAATATCACTGCTGAAGTCTGATAAGGCTAAATCATTAGGGTGGGTGTTTCCACAGAGACAAAGGAACTTTTCCCCGCTTCAGTTCGCGGACGTTAATTGGTTGTTCACGCGAACAGAGGCGTGAACCATCCCAAGCCATAAGAGCCGAAAGAACAAGGTCCGCCTCTCTCTTCTTACGATCCCTCCTGCATCGACCCTGTTCGCTCCCGCTCGTGCCTTGGGCCGCGCTCATATCGCCGTCCCCCTCAGCACAGGGACTGTGTTTTCTTTTCTTTCTTTTTCGTTGTTTTCTTTTCTTTTCTTTACTAAGTTTATTCAACTATTCGCCTCTCCACACAAGGAGGACGAATTCTGGAACATTGTTTGTTGAACCTTTCAAATACCACGCTCACGCCAAGATCCAGCGCGCGCCGGACTCCAGCACGCGCATGCAGGTTTCAAAAGACCTGCGCACAAAGCGTCACACGGTCTCCAGCTCACGCACACTGGACACTTTGCAAGTATCCTTTTTCTATGTAGATTTAAATTCTGCTTTAAAGTTGGTCTGCGATTTGATTCGTGTTGGCTGAGAAGGGTTACTGACTGTGATTTCCATACCTGAGCTCATTCTGTGATCTCATTCATTTTCTCTCTCTCTCTCTCTCTCTCTCTCTCTCTCGCTCTCTCTCTCTCTCTCCCTTATTTGGATCCCGTTATGTCTTGTATAAAGTTTACTGTCTGTATTGTCATACGCATATTTACTCTGTGTGATTTGTAGTTTCGATGTATTATTAGTCAATTATTAAAAACCCATATATTTATGATTGTCTTGGCCTCCACCCCACTCACATTACGAGTCAATGAAATGTCTGATCTTTAGCTACAAGCTTTAAATTTAGAAACTAAATTTATCATAATGATAGGATAATGTTTTCATGGCCAGAGAATATTTTTCCTTGAATTATAAGAAGTGATAACTTTATTGAAAATTGATAGTTTAATCTTACGGCCGTTTGCTGGACAAACCACTGTTTGATTTGCAGTAATTTACAGTAAGAGATATCACAATAAAATTTAGTGTAACTGTCATATGAGATAGATATTAATCATATTCCTGATTAATTATTTAAATTCCCTATATATCATTTGAGTTAATTATTCTGTACAACTCATTGTTGCTACAGTGGTGTGAGGTACAGTGTACACAGGTGATTGTAAGTGTGTGTTTGCCATATTAACTGTGGCTTGTGTTGTCAGTGAAGGCTGACCAAGGTTCTCATATGTCAAAATCTGTTTAGGTTGCCGATCCCGACCTGACCTCCTGACCTCGGTATGGTTGTCTGGCACCGTATTGGCTGGAGGCTGTTCCTCCTGAATGGGCTCTGGGGCCTTGTCATATCCATCTTGTTCCTCAGGTTCAGCAACAAACTGACCTTCATCCTCTACGGGTTCCTCTATCTCTGCATCTTTCTCAGACATCAGATCTACTTCAGGTAAGTAGTGCATCCTAACTCTCTCTTTTTCCTGGGCAGGTACTGGAGTTAGGCGACCCAGAGTGAGGGCAGGTCGTTGTTGTGAGATTACAGCGGGTATCTCCTGTATACTTTCTGCTGGTACTCTCAGCTAATAACGATGGCCATCTGAATCATCATCATCAGAATTTGAGTCTGAAGTACAGTTGTACGCATGTACAACTTTTGGAATTTGTTTTTTTCATCGTTCCTTTTCTTTCTCTGGCAATGTTCTTAACATCTGGAGTATCGTCCTATTAAACCGTTCCGCAGGGTTTCCCTGGGGATGGTATGGTGATGTTCTTGAATGACGAATACCTGACAGCTGTTGAAGAGTACGAAAAAGCTCATTCTCAAATTCACGAAGTGTGCCGTCCTTTTTTCTGATGCAGACCACTGGTGCAGCATAAGAAGACTTTGATTTCACAATCCAGCCTTTCATGAGAAAATCTTGTACATACTCTTTCACCTCTTTGAACAGTGGTTTGGGGACCGAGGAGTAGGCTCTCTGCACTGGAATCTCGTCTTTGAGGGTGATTGACATCTGTAAACTAGGAATACATCCAATGTCATGACTGTCTCGTGCAAAAACAGCTGATTCTTCCCACAGCATTTTCTCGACTTTCTCTTGTTCCTCATTACTAAGGTGGTTAAGGTCCACAAGAGGCTGTCACAAGGTTGAAGCAGTTTGAGCAGCTGGTGTTGTTGCGGCGCTAACTACTACTCCTCTGGGCCTAGAACTCTCTAATGGATTGGTCTCAATCACCCTAGCCACAGTCTGGAAGCTGCCAAGGGCTGTCTTCCTTGGTATAGTGACAGAATGTTTAGTGCTATTTTTCACTGGTATAATGACATAAGGTCTCTTTGCAGTCTGTATTTCTAGTAGGCCCTCCTCAATCTCAAGCTCTGTGAGCTGGGCACTGTTTCCATCAGGTTCAAACAAGAGAAGAGGGTCTGGCTGATCTAGAGCGGATGGAATCTGACACTTAACCCAAGCTACTTGTCCAGCTGGAACTGCAGTGTCCTAATTTCCAGTTCTTAACAGTCTCTGATACATGGAGGGTTTGTCAGTCTGAATGAAGTTCACCAGCAGCTCAACTTTATCAGCAGGGACAGATATTGCATCAGAAAGGAGCGTGGTGAGGGCTTGAGCAAGTTCTGCTGGCCGTTTCTGAATCACTTCCTCTAGCACATTAAATCCAAGTAGTGGCTGTGCAAGCGGGATGTTATAGATGAGGAAAGGCACCATGATAGGCTGGCTAAGAGCACCATTTCCACTGAAGCTGACTGCAATGAGCACCCAGCCATCAAAAGGGAGGATTTCTCCATTCACAGCGTGTACTTCCAGCTCTTCTCTCACATCAACTATTTCACTGAGTTGCCTAATGGGTGCGTCTGGTAGATACTTCTCTTTCCAGCTTTTATCAATCATGCTCACCTGAGCTCCAGTGTCTAGTAAGGCATTGACTGTTAAGCCATTGAGGTCACATCGCGCAAGGGCTTTGGCTCCTATAAACTTGGCTAGACGCCTACTTGTTTGGGTGGGTAGGGAAAAGGGAATTTGGGGATTGATTCGTTATTTTCTTTTGGTCTCTGATTAACTAGACTTGTCTTTGTATGACTCTCAGAGCCCCATACGTTACACTCAGCACTGTGGGACTGAACGTGAAGCCCAGTCACTGCATGTCCCATGGCAGGGACCGGCTCCAGTTTTCCGGACGATAGTTTCTTTAAACAGCCTACAGCTTTGTGGCCGTCTTCACCACAGTAAAAACAGTGAGTGCAACCTGGGCGATTCTGTTCGAGGCAATCAGCACAGCTATATGATCTGGTTTTCTTTTGATCCCCCGTTGTAGCAGTTCAACTCCTTTACTTTCTCAGTTAACTGTTGGAGTGCATCAGCCTTTGGCTGTTTATCTGGAGCATCTTTCTTTGTGCTATTGCCTTCTCTGTAGCTCTGTGTCAGTGTTCTGTGTGGTTTTAACATCAGTATGTGTGAATGGAGGGTTGGTGATTGGTCAAGGGGTAGCTATGCTAACTGTAGCTGTGTGGGTAGGGTTAATATTAGAACCAAAGACTGTCATGTTATCAGTTGTCAAGTTATCAGTAACTTTCTCTGGATGACCTACTGTCGTACTCTCACTCAGTACTGATGAGGTTGATATTTTATGGTGCACATACTCCCCTGCACCCTTTTTAGGTTGGGCATAACGAATCTGAATGACATTATTCACATTATTCACCTGAATCCTCAGATTCCACCAAAGTGTCACTGTTCATAAAAGCTAGAATGTACTCGAAGCAACTCTCTTCCTCGCCAACCTGAAGCTTGGATGAATCCTTCCCTGGCACAGGACCAACACTCTGGTCTAGTTGGAAAAGTTAATCGGCCGTCAGCATAAGTAGACTCTTCTTGATACTCCACACCAAGCCTTTTCTCTCACCGTCCGCCATGACTGCTTTCCCTCTTCCTCACAGTTGGTTTCTCGTAGCTTTTGGTCTGGTTCCACGTGTACAGCACAGTGTCTTCGCGATCAGAAGATAAGTGGAAACACTGACATCATGAATGTAACACCAATCTTCTTCTAACTTCAAGGCCTGAAGAAGTGTTCATTCCTAGAACATGTCACACTGCTGATTCTGGTCGTGCTCGCATCTGCTGCCGTTTCCCTTCCGGGCCACCAAAAATCTGTAACGGGTACCGTGGCAACGGCACCGTGGTGAGCAGATTAACTCCTGTAAAACAGGAGAGAAACGAGGAGACAGTGTATCAGTTCGAGCTCTCTGCAGTAATTTATTTAAAGAATTTTCTTCAGCAAACACATCTCTATCAGAGTCATTTTATGTTTCACATATTACATATTCAGTGTCTTTTTTTGACATTACAATGAATTTTCAGTGTCCATGTCAATACAAAATCCATAATAAAATAAACCTCTCCATACACAAATGCATGTTCACTTACTCTTCGTGCTTGTATTTTACACTATTTATCAAAATGAAATGTAAAGACAATGGTAATATTCACCAGCTATTTTTTTAAATACTTAGAAACTTCCATTCACAGTATTTTATCAGTATCATGTCAATACAGTATTGCAAAATCATGCTTCACTTTCAACTTCATTTTAAACTGTAACCTTTTTTTTCTACACTCAATGAGCAAAAAACATTTTCAACCAATGGTGGGAAACTAACATACAGTGAGCTTAACATATCTGTTAGCATTTGCAATCTCAAAAAAATATCTTCATGTACATCTGTGCATGGGAAAGTGCGTGTGTTGAGCTAATTTGCTCTCTAACATAATGTGCACGTTATCAGTCGGCCATTACTCTGTCGGACTTTGCCTCTCATCTCAAACTCGTTTCAAACTAAATCAGAAACAGACCCTAATGAAAATGATTTAGCTAAAACGGATCACTCATATCCCATGTACATTTCAGCAAAGCTTAATTCTAACTCTGAGTTGTTTTTGTACATTTACCAACCTGTAAAACAGGAGAGAAACGAGGAGACAGTGTATCAGTTCAAGCTCTCTGCAGTAATGAGAAATTCACTACTCACACAGCTACAGTAAACCTGTCACCCGACCCTGCCCCTGCTGGTCTGGAGTAAACACTACACAAGTAAATTTGAAGTAGCAAAATCACATAAAAATAGAAACTCTTGAGATTTTTTTGTTTTTTTATAAAAAAAAAAAAATACAATAACTTGTGTTCTAATAAAAGACAATGATTGTGAGTATACATAAAACACAAATACAACACTTTTGTGGTCGTCACATGGACAACCATGCATCAATTGAAAGTCTAAAGACTCTAAGCTTCGATATTTGACCAATGTTTTGATAAAACATTTTTGCAGTGAAAGTTATTAAGTAATTTATGTCAGGAAAATGATTCCGATTCCTGAACAGTAAACGTCGAAGTGTCAGCTCGTGGACAAATGTTGATCATCTATCTAGTCAGAAAGAAACAAAATACTGAGTGAGCGAGTGCCTGATCCTGACAGAGTAGCCTAACATAAACATATAAGATGGTGTTTTTTTCTTCTTCGGGGGTGTCAGGGGCATAGCCTGTTACGTCGTTTGGGTTATTGGGCTACCTTGTTGAACGCATATCATTATATTTCACTTTTTTTTTCAAATATAATTAATTAGTTCAACGAACGGTTCAATACAAATACGCGTATTGTTACACCCCTAGTTAGAATGCATCTCATTCTTGTTTTCCGGGGCGGCGCGTCGGCCCCTTCAGGAGGCACGTGGTCCGGAGCACGTATAACCAAGGCATCAGTTCAACCAAGCTCAATACAAACATATGAACTTACCTGTTTTGGAATACCTTATAATTTAAGGTGTTCGTTTACGTCCATATTAGGGTTAAATCATTGGACTTTAAATGAAATCTACTATTGTTTTTGCACCGTTGACTGATTTTGCAGAACATTTAGACTGATAACTTCCGTGCGCAGATGCAGCAATTTGTCACAGAACAAGCGAGATGACAGTAGTGCCGACTACATGAACTAGCAGTTTTAAATATAGTATTTTATATTTAATACCAGTTTATCGGTACATCCGAAAGTATATTTTTTGATTTTTGGTAATTTCTTAGGCTCTTTTTAGGGCACCTGCATGGTAAAAATGGCAAATAGTAAGCTCTGACAAGAATTAAGAATCTTTCTCTTACTCCACCCATGCACAATTACATCATCGATATGTACCAATGATCTCACGTGCTGACAATATGATGATTTGACAATGACCATATCGCTGATTCATGGCACCTATTTAGGGTACATTGGGTACAGGAAATTCAATTAATTTTTTGCACGCTTAATTTCGAATACAATGACTGCACCAAGATTTTTCTGACTCGTTATCGGAAGCAGCTCATTGGATTTGCTAAACAATTATTCAAGTAAGCCTTACAGCGTCTACCCTCGCAGACAACCAAATCGTCCTTAGTATTGAACTCCCAGTCAGGCGCTGCAAGAGTGCTCCCGATCGAGCCAACCTTTGTCTTCTCCATTCAACTATCAGCAAAGCTTACTCGTATGACCCTAGACATGCACAGATACCCTGTGGACACACTTACTTGTAAAACGTTTGGATTTTAAGGCACATTAGCAATTTCATTGTTCTAGACAAATCATCAAATTGCCAACAGGCGGCGCATTTGGAAAGGTCAACAGTTTGTATGAATGTCCTTAAAATAATGATGTCCTATAGATTTTATCATAATAACGATTCATGTTGTGGGAGAATGACACATGTTCATACATCCTTTGATATGTGATTTTTGTAGCATAACAGATGGTTAATCCATCTGTTATTCGGGATTTAAGTTCTGCCAGGAAGACTCAATCACTTCGTCACTAATTACCTTCATCATTATCCAATCACGTCTTTATACTCCTGTATAAAAGATCGTACTTACACATGTTTGAGTTCGCAGATGCTGACACGACAACAACTGCAGATTCCGACGCGATTGTCCTTGCTCAAGCTGTTGCGTTTATTCATTTACTTGCTGTAGTTAAGTTCGTGCCCCGCAAACTATCTAGAGTTTGACGTTCCTCTAAGATGCACACGGGATCATTGGCTTAGCTCCGTGTCGCGGTGATTATCTGCAGTCGTTTGTGTTGGATGATCAAGCTTTTCTCGGCAGAGGATGTGAACATTGGCGGAGTTCTGTGTGCTTCCAGGCCAGGGTTGCCAGGTTTCTCAAAACCGCCAGTTACTACAAAAAAAAAAATAAAAAAAATAAAATAAAATAAATAAATAGCCCAATCGCGTTCAAAAGGGATTTATCGGTAGAATTCACATTCTAGGGGCTATATATGACACTATTGGGGTCACCTCAAACCCAGGACAGAAATAGCAACCCACAAAAAAAAAAAAAAAAAAAAGAACTGTCTTGGCAACGCCGGTGCTTTCCGAGATGTCGCGTCAGTGCTGCTTGGGTCTCAACACCTGAAAAGACTTTGGTCTCAATCAACAAATATTCATCTGTACGCTCACGTGAACCTGCACGAATGAAGTCTCTCCGGACCAGCAGACAGAATTAAGGCTGCCGGTCTCTTCGGCATCTCACCTCCATCACTTCACCAGTCTACAGCATTATACGTATCATTTTGTTCTATGCACTTGTGGCACCTGGGCATTAATTTTATTCTCTGCAATGATTTCTACTCACACGTTCAAATAAAGCACTGGGCGTTTCGTGCTTGTTTATCTAGCAGACTTGCACAGCATAATTAAGATGTTGATCATAGTGCATGCAATTTTCTGAATAACTTCTTCGTAATGAGGCACTTCAAGGCTCATCATAAACGCTACAATCTTTTATAGGGAATGTGAAGGTGACATCACGCCGTGTTGCATTATGGGTCCTCCGCCATATTTGCAGGATCGTGCCCTATACCGCTGTATTTGAATTTGTGTGTTGGAGGCTGTGTTTGGATTTTCTGTCGAGATTTTAATAAACGTCGATATGGTTGGCCAGTACTGCTCGACCAAAAACTGCCATAGCAGGTCACACGATCGTTCAGGGAGGAAACTGAACAACGGAATACGTTTTTTCAGCTTTCCTTCCTGGAAAAAACAACAAGGGAAGCAGAAAAAAATAATTTTTTATTTACAGGACAACCAGCATTTGAAATGCTGGATACTCATCCTGACTGGGCACCATCTTTGCTTCTGGGCCACAATGAAGTGAAAGGGATGAACAAAGAGAGGTTTGCACGTCAGTTAAGAAAATACCTCAAACATCAGGTAATTAGCAAGAGGCCAGGAGAGGAGAAAGAACAAGAAGAAAGTTGTCACAGTCTGCTGTGCTCTTACAAACATGTGTCCAAGTGTTGTGCAGTGATTGCTAAATCAACTGGTTTGTAAAAACGTTTGTTAAAAGTTGTACAAAGCAAGAGGTGTTGTGTATTGTATATTCCTTGATGATTTGTAGGATAGCTGATGAATGATGTTGAATTTGTGGTTTATGTTAGCAGATGATAAAGACAGGCCACATTGCATGAATCAAAAATTATTTATTTTTTCAATGAACAATTTGCTTTGATATTCTGTACATATTTTTTACATGCCTTTTTAAAATGTTTCTGACTCAAGTTTTTATATAACTGCTTAATAAATACATTAAGTGACGTATCTGTTTCTGTACTGATTGTATCCACAGAGACCCTTTAAAGGGATAGTTCACTTTAAAATGAAAATTCTGTCATCATTTATTCACCCTCAAGTTGTTTCAAACCTGTATGAATTTCTTTCTTCTGCTGAACACAAAGGAAGATATTTTGAAGAATGTCAGTAACCAAACAGTTACCTGGAACCACTGACTTCCATAGCAGGAAAAAAAAAATCTATGGAAGTCAGTGGTTCCAGGTAACTGTTTGGTTACTGACATTCGTCAACATGGGAGCATGTCTCTGCGACTCAAGGCATTCACGTACAGTGGGCTGAGGAAACTTCACCATTGGTGTTGATAATAACCCAAGCCTTCAGAGGAACTTCACTAAGGCGCTGGGAGTGCATCACTTGTACATAAAGACAGAAATGTTAATCAATGACAGATACATTTATTATCTGATTAATACAAATTAAATGTAGTTAATTTGTGATTAATAAAAGCAGAACCACTTAAATTATCTTGCTTTTATGCTTACACTGTCAAACTAATTTGTAAATGTAAATTATGTATTTCAATGTAAAAATAATGTAAATTTTTGATTGTACATTATGTATTCATTCATTTCTAATCAACATAATCACGTGTTACAAAAATAAATCTGCCCACCACAAGCAAAATAAAACTGGGTTTTTAGACAATTTTGACAATTATAACCAATATTTTTTTAAATGCAACTGCTCAAACCCACTGCTTATGACTCTTTAAAATAACATAACTTCAGCTGAATATTTAGCATTTTGTTTGTTTTAATAACTTGGCCAAAAACACAAGTGCCTTCTTATGAACGTGTTGATTCATTGCACAAAATACAACAGAGAAAGAATCAATTTTACAGAATCATTAAGATACGTAGGTATTAAAACATCGTAAGTAAATAGCATATTTATTTTAGCTGGTTTGCCAACTGCCATAAAACTCCGACAGAAGAAGAAGTGCCATCTTACCTTTGCCAGTACGACTGTGCTCTTGCAGTTAGGCGGCCTGTGAATGAGGAGGTCTTGTACCCAGCCGCTGCAAAACTGTTCATGGGCTTGAAGGGATTTATAGCTCTTAAACTCCTGCAAAGTGTACGCACTCAATCCTAAAACGAGGTAATTGACGATGTCCATATATGTGAGCGGAGGTACTGCGTCTGGATCCGTAATCCAGTCTTGGGCTGCTAAATCATATGGATCTATCTTGTTTATCTCGGACAGTTTGTCTAAATAAAGTTTTTTTTTTGGCAGTGGCATTTAGTTTCTCCCGATAGGGTCCCTTCTCTTTTTCTTTCAAATTCTCCATTTCTTCCGTTCTTCAATTTTACCTCGTTTTAGCCAAACACACCCACAATTAAATGTCATAGCAATGGTTGGCGAAAACGTAAACAGAGATCGTGCCTCTAAACATGGCGCCCACGTCCCATAATGCAACACTGCGTGACGTACCTTCACATTCACTATACTGATAAAGATTTTTCACATTTCTGTAAAAAAAAAATGCTTTGTCTAGCACACTTGAGATTCGCTGTTTTAATCCTATGCTTTAATCTTTGTTTATTCAGTCATTTTTTCATTTGCGTCTATTCCTGAAGTGTTTCATACTCTAATGGGATTCTATGGTTGCAGATGCAGGGAACCGCTGCTCTCACCTCATCTTTACATGGCTTACTCTTGGACTAGCGCATTATGAACACCGGATCTACCAAGCTGATGCATATATGGACCCTTTCATTTGAGTCGTAGGTAAGATTTGGCTCAATGCTCGAGAAGGGTCTGGCTGCAGACTTGCACTTGCACTCTCAGACTTGCATTCTCAGACTTGCACTCCCAGACACTTGTGCTTCCGCTAGCGACGTCACTTGCAGTCTTTATTTATTTTTGTTCTATTTATTTATAAGTTTTTGTTTTGAATCTCTCAACATTTTACAACAGTAGCCAGGTGGTGAAGACAAGAAAAAAGAAACTAAATTACAATGTCACTTGCAATCGCTACTTGCACTCTCCGCTACCTGTGACGTCACTTGCAATCAACACAAATCGTGCTTGTTGCCAATGCTTCCATAGGAATGCGGTAAAAATTACATATAATAATAATGATACATTTTATTTGTAATGCGCTTTTCTTAAACCCAAAGTGCTACAGTAATAAAGTAATAAATTAAAACAATAACACCAAAAGCAATACAACAATGTGTCTTAATCAACTTTTTAAAAACCCAACGTTGGTGCATTTCTGCATAGCTTAGGGTCTTTGTATGAAAAGGCTCTTTCCCCCATGGTCTTTAGCTTACATGATGGCTGGTGAAGTGAAAGAGAGTTAGTTGAGCGAAGAGAGCGTGATGGAATATAAGGACTGATGAGATCACAAAGATACTCAGGTGCAGTCCCATGAAGTTCCTTGTATGTTAAAATAAGAATTTTAAAATCAATTCTCGCATTTACAGCCTGTGTAATTGTGAAACAACCTAGTTCTTATGAAGGCATGTATAAGCCTTTCTGTGTCTGCAAAAGAGAGAAAAAGTCTAAGTCGAGCTATGTTTCTCAGGTGGAAAAATGCAGTTTTAGAGATGTGTTTTATGTGTGCTTCAAATTATAATTGTGGATCAAAAATGACCCCAAGATTTCGCACCTGTGAAGTGGGGATTACCATACAGGAATCAACAATCAAACTGATCTGCTCGTCCTTACGAGTAGCCGCCACTGTACCAATCTGCATCAGTTCAGTTTTGGAGCCATTCAGCTTCAGGAAGTTGTTATGCATCCAGATACTGATCTCTGCTAAACAACTATGCAAAGCTATTAATGAGCAATGGACATCAGGACTAGTGGTGATGTAAATCTGCATATCATCCGCATTGTAGTGATATCCGAAAGACCAAGTTTCCCAATGATCTGCCCAAGTGGAAGCATATACCTGTAAATTATGGGTTGTGGGTTGGTGGTAAATTATGTGTAGGGGAAGTATGTTGTGTTATATGTATGTTGTGTGTATCTGTTATCCCGAATGTCCAAAACAAATTTCTCCGTCAGGAGACAATAAAGGCAAATCAAATCAAATGTTAAATAATATTGGACCCAATACTGAACCCTGAGGAGCTCCCTATCGAACCAGCACGGTATCTGAATTGTAGTTATCCAAGCCAATGAACTGGGCACGATTCGTTAAATAAGACCGAAACCAATTGAGGACAGCTCCAGAAAGACCCAACCAATTTTCCAGCCTGTCAACCAGAAGAGAGTGACATTTCCGACGAATCCGCCTTGATAAGAAGATATTTTACGACCCTAATTAAAGCGGTTTCAGTACTATGCCCTCTTCTGAACCAGATTGAAAAGGTTCAAAGAGACTGTTCAGAGCTAGGTGATTATTTAACTGAACAGCCACAACATGCTCAGCAAAATTTGAAAAGGTAGTAGTTGGGAAGTTTGAAGGCTGGATATTAGCTCAAGAGGAGTGATGGTATTTAAAGTGCTATATATAACCTCAACCTTACCGGTGAAATATTGAAGAAACTTATAACACTGGACAACAGAGGAATGAACAACGGCCTTAGTTGGTTATATGAAAGCAATGTGAAGTCAACTGCTTGAATTTATCAAGCTCATAATCACAAGTGGGACTTAAAGTTTGTGATAGCACGTCAAGATGCAATGAGACCAGCTGTTGTTTTTTTATTGTGCTGTACTCGGTGTAATTCATAAACGATTATTTAATAAAAAATCTGGCAGCTCATTTTCATCTAAAGGGATCATATGATGGCTCTTGGTGTATAAAGAAGATCTGTAAAGTTGCAAAGACTAAAGTCTCAAATCAAGAAAGATATTCTTTATCAAAGTTAACAGTCAACCACTCTTACCTAAAATGGCTCATATCTACATCACAGTGTGGGGAAATTTGCATAACGCTGCCCAAATCTTCACGCAAAGAAAGAAGGTGTAATTTTTATTCTCGCTGTTGCCACTGCAACCATGTTGTTGGAGACGCTGTGTGTTTCCTTGTAAAAGCGAAGCTACTTTGTTTGGCCTTACACAAGAGCACATGATCTGTGGGGTATTTTGAGCTAAAACTACACATACTGTACACATTCTTGGGATATCAGAGACTTATTTTACATCCTGTAAAAAGGGGCATAATAAGTCCCCTATAAGTAAAGTAAACTTCTAGGAACAGGATTATGAACAGCTGGTATAACTCAATATAATGATAAAAAAAGTACCTCCCAGAAGCCCATATGTTATATAATTATAATATATGGCTAGATAAACCAAATGAAACTTACCATGATTTGGGAATTTACATACTCCCGTGAGACCTTATTGGATCTCCATAGGCACAAAGTCGCCTGGAACAAAAGTGCACACCATACCATGGTGATATACATGCTAACAAAGTTCAACAGAGACAGAGACCTTGAAGTTAAAGCTCTTTGGCTTTGGAGAAGGTTAGCTAGTTAGTTTTCATTTCGAAAACATTTACATATATACATTTGCCAGGCACTCCAAAGCCAGGCTTTCGAGATAAACATTTTGACAGCACAGTGTACACTGAAGTTATGATATCTGAATCATGTGAGACTGATCTTCATCAATAGGCCTCAGAAAAAATTGACTGTATGTAACATTTATATTTTCTTAAAATAAGAACAATTAAGAAGTCATCTCCTGAGATTAAATATTATATAATAGGCAGTGTTCCCCCTGAATTATTATGTAATCTTTCAGCAATGTTTTTTTTTCTTCTTTTTTTTCTACTCCTTGAGTGATTTGTGAATCATTGAAGTGAATCATTAAATATTAAGCACAGTCATTGTTAGGTTAGAAAGAAACTAATGAAACACAGTAGGGAAGAAACACATATCTGTAGTGCCAAACTTTAATCTAAAAAAGTGACTTCAAGTATCAGTATGACTTTAAACACACTAGAAAAGAAAAGAAAAGAAAAGAAAAGAAAAGAAAAGAAAAGAAAAAAAGCATTTGGAAGAAATGGAAATGCTTCAACAAGACATTCAATAAATCCAGTGTTCACTTCATCATAGCTTAACCCTGTAATAACCTGTGTAATAATAATAATACAATTAATTTTAATATATCACTAGCTGTTAACATATCACACAAGAAAACATGATTTAAAAAACAGGAACATGCAAGGAAATGGACATGGTATATGTATGAACTCTGTATCAGATATACCAGTTTTACTGAAGGATAATAAGCAATCAGTTTTGTTTTACACAGGATTAGCACAGTTAACCAAATTCAAAATAAAAATAAAAGAATAATAATAAAAAAGGAAATGTCTTCAAATGCATACAATTAAAATCCTTTCTTTATACAGATTCTACTAAACAAGAAATAAACTATTATATGAGATGGTTTCCAAATTTATTTAAAAGTTAAATTTGTAACACTAAATCAACTCTCATATCTCTGAGGGGGAGTCTGAATTATTTTCCTGTTCAATTAATTTGACATTATTTTGTTATAGAACACAAAGTGAAACACAGAAGCCTGAAGACCATGAGGTGATAAAAAAACATTTTAAATGTCTTCCCTGGGGGTCCTGGAAATGTTCTGGGAGGTAGTGGGAGATTCAAGTTCAAACACATCATCTTCCATTCCTTCTTCAATTGGCTTCATAGTCGTGGATGCTTTTGTCAGAGGATTTTTCTCTGGAGGAAACAAACAAACAAACAAAAAAACAAATCGTCAAAGTCTGAAATAATGTTGTTGTATTTATATATATATATATATATATATATATATATATATATAAAATGTCTTTCACAATAACAGTATGTAGTTACACATTAAGATTTAGGTATATTGTTTTATTTATGTCATATGGAGACACAATTTTCTATCATTCTCTTGACATTATTAATGGTTTCTACAGCTCAGCAGTACTGTTGATAATGTAAATAAAATCACACGAACAATAAACAATGCAAATTTGTTATATACACTCTGTGCATGTTATATAAAATTAGCAGTATCCAAAAAGTGTGGGCTGGAAATCAACGTTTGAGTCTTGTGTCTGAAGGATCGGTCACACTACACTTTTGTTTCCATTCATTTCCATTACTATGCATGCTGGAAACTCAAGATCATACAAATTTCACTGCATTACAAAGTTATAATTTTGCATTCTGAATTGATTTGAAGTGAAGACATCGAATTAGGTGTGTCACTTCAAAGCTGTAGGTAATTATTTCTTATATGCTGATTTTTCTTTTTTTTATACAATAGAGACTTACATTGCCATATTATGGCTGTACTCAATGAAATTTTGCATGTCCAAAGTCTAATGTGACCGCAGTATATAAGAAGTGAAATAAGTGTTTTTATTGATTAATATCTGACATGCATTAATCGGCAGTACTTTAGTGTGCATAGCCCTTTAAAGATCTGCAAGATGTTTAAATCCTGTTGTATCATAATTACACAATTTCATAAATACACAATTTCTAAGGCCTCTGAATTATCTACATCAGCGGTTCTCAATTCCAGTCCTCGCGCCCCACTGCTCTGCACACATTGTATGTCTCTCTTTGTTAACACACCTGATTCAGATAATCAGCTCATTAGAAGTGAGCTCCGTGCATGAAATGTGTTCCGATTGACATGGTCTCTACACAGTGTTTACTGCTCCCTACTCCCTGAGCAGGGGAAATCTGTTGAAGTTTGCTTCACTTCAGAACATTCATTCACGGATTTGCGTTGCACAACGTCCATCTGCACACATGGACAAGTGTGACATCATTTACCTCTGTAAATCAATACAATTTACATTCACATCTCGGACACTTCAATGCACTTTAAATGGAAAATGTATGCTTGCTTCGAACTGGAATCATGGCGGAATATCCTGTGATGTCCACTTCGCAGGGTGTCTATGTTCGAATAGAACAAACATCTGAAGCAATAAGAGAAACGTACAAAATGTGCAGAGCAGTGGGGCGTGAGGACTGGAATTGAGAACCGCTGATATACATGATCAATACTTTGCTGAAAAACGTTCTGTATACATATGTAACCTTGGTTCCCTGAGAAGGGGAACAAGACACTGTGTCATGGTAATTTAAATAGTCTGAAGCACGTGTGGTACACACCAATCTTCATTGGCCACCACCTGATGCTAATTGTCCCAAGCAACAAACGACGTGAGAACACATCAGGAAAGAGTTGCAACAACACTACAGAGGGTGTTTGAAAAAGCCACAACCATCTTTCCAAGTGCAAAAATCACCATCTCCACACTACTACCATGAAAGGATTCCCACTCAGATACAATCCAGAGGGTGAATGCAAACCTGTGTAGACCCTGTCCACCCCAACCTCATGTACACCTGGCACATCACAGCTCCCTGGACCTCACATGCCTCTACGACCACGTCCACCTGTTCAGAGCAACTGTTCCTGCCTTTGCAAAGACACTAAAAGATGTTGCAATTAACCATAGCATCTACACCAGTCCCAGAAGCAGCAAAGCTAGGCAGAAGCCAACCAGACAGGGAAAGAACTGCACTGCATCAGAAGCAGGCTAAAGACCCCCTTAAAAACAAAGCATCCTCATACAGCACTTGATCAAAGCCCTGGCAACCTCAGCTATGCCCAGACAGTAAGCAGAAACCCCAAACCAGCACTCACACAAGTCCTAGCAACTGAGCTGAAAGACATTCACCAGATGCTAAACCTAATCTGCTCACACATACTGTCCTAGGTCAGAACCTGCCAACAAAAGTAACCTCCCATGGATAACAAAGCATGTATCATATCATTTTGGAATATCCAAGGCCTGAAGTCATCTGCTTTCGGACTAAAAAGCAAAAACACAGACTTCACCACAGAAATAAAAATATTCAGACAATCATCCTGCAGAATACATGGAGCAGAGGAGATGGATCAACTGGTTGCCCTACAGGCTACAGAGAACTCATCATCCCATCCACCAAACTGCCTGAAGGAATGCTTATTTAGTATAAGTCCAGTTTAGCCCTCTCTATTAATATTGTTAAAACAGGCCAATTGTTTACAGGGATAGAAATTAACAGGGCCATCACCTCAACGGAGAAGAACATCTTCCTGTGTGCAACTTAAATTACTCCAGAAGACTCTCCCTACATCAAAATAGACAGTTTACCCACCTTAGAAGGAGAGCTCTTCCGGTCACAGGGCAACACACCAATCTGTGGAGACTTAAATGCTTAAATGCATCCTTTCTCCACCCACACAAACCCCAAGGCTCATCCATGATAAATCAACGAACAAAAATGGAACACACCTTCTGCAGCTGTGTTGTACACTGGGTCTGTACATAGTCAATGGGAGAATGCGAGGAGATTCATATCGTAGAAACACTTATAGCTCAGTGCTGGGTAACTGTACAGCTGTTTATTTCATCACCTACCTAAATCCAAATTCTTTCAGAGCTTTCACAGTTAGCCAACTAGTAAAGTTATTCACACGGTTATTCCACAGTAAAATCACCCTCTATCTAAAGAGATCAAAATCTAACTCAAATGTATCAAAACAAACCCGCCTCCACGCCCTAAAACACACTTACAAATGGAAATGTCTCGGTTACGTATGGTAACCCTCATTCCATGAAGGAGGGAATGGAGACACCACGTCGGTGACCGATGCAAAATGAGATATTGCTTTGATGGACCAATCTACTTTGAGTGTAAACTAAACGAGCCAATGCACATTGGCATGCAATTATTGTATCCAGCTGCCGCTGATCACAGCGTGAGTATAAGAGGGCAGCAGGTGCAATGCACACCAGGTTTTCGCTGAGGAGCCGAGCCGGAGACCTGGCAGCTCAGTGGCAGTATAGCAACCATGGCGACGGGACATGTGACCAACGCAAAATGGGATCCCTACAAAAGTGCCATGGGTGTTGCCTCTTCCAGTGCCCTGTGTGAGCCCCTGCGCCCCTATTAGGTGTAGCCCGGGGATTGGAGCAAGTAGTTCCGCTCACCATTGTCAAAGCACTACCTCACAGGGTGAGATTGGATAACACTGGGAAAACATACCCGTTCCACTTGGAACAGGGATGCTGCGGAAGCCCCACCCTTCCCGCAGGAGGTCTCGGGAGCAAATACACATATAGCATCCGTTTAACAGACAAAGAGCTGGTCTGAGGTCCTGAAGCTTTGTGTCCAGTCCACGTAGCATCTCAATGCTCGGACGGTACAGAGCAAAGCCAGGGCTGGGTCTGCCTCCTCCAGGGGCAGCGCTTGCAGGTTCACGGAAAATGCGTGCATGCTAGAAATAGAACCGACGCCTATTTTTAACCCCTCATTTACACTGAACATGTGTGTGGTGCATCACGGCTGCGACAAGGTTTTATTCCATCCTCCACGCGGTGCCAACTCACACTGGGAGCATATCAGAAGCGGAGCGACTGGATGCATTAGACCACGTGATTTGCATGTCCGACGTGTTTTTCTGATTCCAGAATGAATCTCTCGTCGTCCATTTCTTGTCTCCTACCAAGGATATATTGCCAATATACATGCAATACGTTTGGGAGTCTGCACAGGGTGTTTATTTTGAAATTGACAGGGATTTTTTACTTTTATTTTGTATTTCCGGTGCGACTTGGATGCGCGTCCATCAAAAATAGACTAGGCACCTATAATTAGCGAAGCTGCGCGGAGAGCCGCTTCTGGTAAGCTTCTGAAACACGCCGCGTCGCGGCCGGTGTAAACATAATCATTGACTAGAATGGGCGCGATCAGCTCCAGTAGCCGTGTCGCAGCCGTAATGCGCCGCACACGTGTTCAGTGTAAATGAGGGGTCACGCGACCTGCAAGCGTGTTGGAAGCGTTTCCAGGCAAAATAGAATAGGAAAATATGTTTATATGTCATTTTGTACACAAATACATAATAATTCATGACACTTTGATGTTTGAAAGTCTATAGGTTGACATAAATTCAGATATAAATGTAATTTAAAAAAATTAATTAATAATTATCGATTTTCAAATATTGCACCTGTCAAACATAGTCTATTTTCAACATGAAGTATAGATATTGTTGTAATGAAGACAAGAGCCTGGTCTGTCGGTGGTCTCCCTGTCACCTACAGTAGTAGGCACTCAGCACGGTTCTGGTGACGCAGGCCTACAAGCTGGGATTGTTATTGCTGCACTGTAATCATAGTTATTTATTTATATTTTTCATTATATTTTATTATGTGATATTGGTTTGAGACTGAGAGTATTTTATTTAGTGGAGAACTTTGCAGCAGTATTTTATTTCTTATTCGTTTTTTTATTTTATATATATTTTATTAAAAAGTATTAAAAAAATGTGTATAGTAATAAACAACCTGTCTGAGAGTGCAAGTGCAAGTCTGCAGCAAGAGCCTCTTTGGATGACCAAGTCTTGTGGGGTGTCCCGGTATGCAGTGGATAGTACATAACAAAAGTGCTGCAAGGAAGGATAACTGGTGCACTGGAATCCGGGTTTCATTGATGCACATGGGGAGAGAAGGCTAGACCATTAGGCAAAACTGTTTTTGTCGCTTAATCATTCCATTCCTTGCTGATCCAGGCAAGCCAGATATGGTTTCATTTTTCATTGTGGGTTTGATAAAAGAGCACTTTGGAATGTAATACAAATGCATTAGTCATCGCCTTGGTAATCCAAGTGTTCCCAGTATGAGATGTAAATAGTGACCACATTATGGAGAATTTTCATATATTTTAATTATAGCTCAAATAGCATTTACTCTACACAAAAAGCGTGCTTGGCCAGCTATTAAGTGAAACTGGTAGCCAGACAACAAACAAGTAACCAGTCCACTTCCTGGCCGAGAAAGGTTTGAAATCATGTCAAGTGAAGTGAAGTAACTTGGCCAAGTATGGTGTCCCGTTCCATGAAGTTGTGCTTACATTAAACCCATCAAAGTGAACACACACAGCAGTGAATGCACACACACCCAGAGCAGTGGGCAGCCAATGCGGTGGTGCCCAGGGAGAAGTTGGGGTTTTGGTGCCTTGCTCAAGGGTCTCATCTCAGTCGTGGTATTGAGGGTGGAGAGAGCACTAGTTATTCACACCCCCAAATTGATCATTTCTGCCTGACTTGAGACTCGAACCTGTGACCTTCAAGTTACATGTATGACTCTCTTTCCATTAGGCCGAAACTGCCCCATGTGATCTAATGGATAGAGAAATAAAGAGTTTGCTGTGCCAAACCAAGGTCAAGTGGAAATATAACTGTAACCATTCATTACCGTTTTTGTCTGGACAGAGGGTACAAAAAACAACTTGAGGGGTGTGCTAGACCAACAAACCCAGCAAGGTGGCCTAACCTTGCAACTGGCAGGACTTAAAGGATCTGGCTAATGTGCCAGATCCATTTATATAATAATAATAATAATAATAATAATAATAATAATAATAATAATAATGCATTTTATTTAACGCCACATTTAAAAACACCCAACGTCACCTCACAAACAAGCAAATTAAAATTAAAAAATTAAAAAATCACTACACAAAAAAAAGAAGGCTTTTACAAGAAAACCTGTATAAAAATATATGTTTTAAGAGAAAAAAGCCTGTTGCAAATATCAGGGGGAAGGGAGTTCCATAGACGGGGGCCAGCATAACTACCCTTAGTAGTTAATCGAATCCGAGGTCCCAAAAGAGAAATTGAAGATGAGGATCTGAGAGCACGTGAAGGGATGTAAAAATGAAGAAGTTGAGTAAGGTATTGGGGTGCAAGATTATGAAGTGCCTTGTAAGTAAGTAGCAAGATCTTGAATTCAACTCAATACTTTACTGAAAGCCATTGCAACTGCTGAAGAACTGGAGAAACTTGCTCAGTAGAGGGTGTTCTAGAAAGAACTTACGTAGTATTTAAGAGGGAACACCTGTGAAAGGGGCATTAAAGTAGTCGTAAGGTGATTAGAGCGTGAACAAGAACTGCTGTATTATTGGTTGAGAGAAAGGGACGGAGACGGTTAATATTATGCAAGTGGAAATATGCAGTCCGCATGATATTATTTATTTGAGTTTCAAAAGAGAGTTTGCTATCCATGATTAAGTACCACAGGACAGATTTAGAGGTCTTGTGGAGTCCATGCCTCTATGCATCTGAGCTGTTTTGGCAGCATGGGGGGACTTACCTGATATTAGGCAGGCAGTTTAAAATGTTTTGGCTGATCGGTGTACATAAAATATACAGTGCAGTGTAGTGCTCATACTTTATATTGATCTGATAAACTTAGTTGAACATTGTATGACAACATGTTTTATGGAATGAAAGTTATGGACAAACTCATCAAATGCAGTTTTTTGGATGTTAAAGGTTAACTTCATAACATGTCTGGTTATCAGAAGTCACTTTTTTTACCACTAGAAGGGAGTTAATCTACTTTGTGGTTATATTCAAAATGACGATTTTTGTTGGGGTTGAGGAAGAGAAAGATAGTGAGAAAAAAAGAAACCATCTTACACCCCATCAGGCCCGATCTGAGGTCACAGCTAGAGAAGGAACAGGAGGAGAGAACATCAGGGACACGCCCAATATTAATAATTTAAAATCACACCAATGTATTGTGCAATTCCACAAATGTAGTACCCTATTAGCAACTCACACTGGACAGATGGAGTTCAGAAGAGATGAAGAATGCAAATTAGACATGTCTTGACATTTTAAATAATGTTAGGAGTGACAGAAAAGAGTGAGATGTGTGTTTTGGTTTATTTCAGCATTTGTAGAGTCTAATATCAGATCATGCATGGCTTATTGTGTAAATTGTGGTTAGTGCTTGAAATACAGCTTAGC
This sequence comes from Carassius auratus, assembly GCF_003368295.1. Lineage (NCBI taxonomy): Eukaryota > Metazoa > Chordata > Actinopteri > Cypriniformes > Cyprinidae > Carassius > Carassius auratus. The sequence goes on from NC_039251.1 coordinate 30,468,187, forward strand.
ACTGACTGACCAGTGAAAGATAATGTAGCTCAAGAAAAGACTATAGACTTACGAAGTGATGACCCAGTTGACCCGCCTCTCAGGATTTGGTTGAGCACATCGTCTGTGTCACTGGTGCTAGCCATGCTGTTCCTCATCTGCATCATAGACAGCTGAGAACATAGACTTGGCTGACGGTCCATTTTCTTTACAGCCTATGGTTCAATCACCATAATTTTAGTTAAAAATAATTCTGAATTTAGCTTTGTAAAGAAATATATATGTAGCCATAAATTATATATTGTTCTACAAACATATCTAGTCCTGGCTGAAATTTCTAAATTGCCTAAAATTTACACGTTTTTGGCTTTGTTTTCCTTTTGACATTATTGAGCGACTATGTACAATACCTGCAGGATATTGCTCAAATAGCTTTATAGTCTTTACCTTCAGCAAGAATGAATGCAATAAGAAAACATAGCCAAACCCCAGACAATTTAGTTTATAAATCCCCGCTGAAATATGTCCTGTCCTGACTGGCGAGATTCTGCATCCAATTAGTCTGCTTGCTCAACATTTAAATTGTCTGTTGAGACCCTCCACCTCTGATTGGTTATATCTGCTAAGGGATTTATGTATGCCTATTCAAGCCGCAGGATGTCTTACATGCTAACAGCAAAGTGTGCTTGTGTTTATTTCAGTTGCAGCCATGGCGTGTAGCAGATCTACTCTGCCAAAACCAAATAACATCAAAACTGTCATATTCATTCACATGTTATCTTCTTACCTTGTCACTCAGAGTTGGATCATTGAGAGAGTAAAGCTTGTTGGTGATGTCTTTACCAATGAGGTACCTGAACACCTCGCTCAGAAAAGTGTCAGACTCCAGGAAGTAAGTCAGACGCTCTCTAGACCAGCAAAGGAGCTTGCAGTTTTCCTCAGCAGTGATTGTCACCTGTATATTCATGTGCATAAGACAGATAATTGTAAATTCTGTATATTAGTCTACTCTTCCACAAAATGACCAAATGTTGACATTGTCTTTTTGGGATGGCACCCCTAATACGAATAAAACAAAGAAACATACAGTACAACTGCTAAAAGAACTATTTTCTTTTCACCACATACAACAACCTGGAGGATCTTGTCCTATAATCCAGAGTTAAAGTTTGATTTGTCAAATGAACAGCAGCACAGAAAGCAGATACTTTTTGACAAGGTGAAATATGATTATTATTATTTATATTATTATTATAATTATTATTATTGGTAACACTAAAGTATAGGGACCACTTATGACTATTAACTAGTTGCTTATCTTATTCTGCATGGCCATATTCTACATCCCTAAACTCAGTGGTTGGAGGTAACGAATTACAACTACTCACGTTACTGTAATTAAGTCATTTTTTCGGGTACTTGTACTTTTTTAAGTATATTTTTAATGCTATACTTTTACTTGTACGTAAGGATGATGTCAGACGTAACAAGCAGATATTCTTAATGGGGTCCTATTATGCTTTTTCACTTTTTAAATTTTAGTCAGTGTGTAGTGTGTATGTTTGGGCATAACAAAGATCTACAAAGTTACAAATCTCAAAGTCAACTCCAAAGGGAGATATTTCATTTTTTTTAAATCCCTTTTCAAGAACTACAATAAACTGCTTGTTTGGACTACAGTGTTGTTTTTCACAACAATATCAAATTGATATGGCAATATTGATGCCATCCTTATCTATACCGGCACAGAGGGAACTTGCTGCTTTGGCAAGGGGCGGGGCAGTACTGAAACACTCTCTGAGCTGTTCACCAATCACAACACACTGGGGCAGCTAACCAATCACAACAGATTAAATCTTTCGGAAGGCAGGTCTTCATCAAACCCGGAACTAATCGAGACATTTGTGCCAAGCTGGGGAGAAAGGTATTGTAATAATGTAAATTATGTGAAAAATAATGTGTTTTTCAAACCACCAAGCATGAGAGAATGTCCTAGTACACCCCCAAAACAAATTCATTTTACTTTTACTTAAGCACTGTTTTGACAGGATTACTTTTATTTGTAATTGAGCATTTTTTCATCAATGTAACAGTACTTGTACTTAAGTAAAAATTTTCAGTACTCTTTCCATCACTGCCTAATCCTACCCAATACCTAAATGTAACAACTACCTTACCAAATATCAAAATGAGGAGTTTATTGAGGCAAAAGTTGCAATGATTGGTTTGTTGATATCAAGAATTGGACCTTAAAATAAAGTGTGACATTATTATAAATATGTAAAGAGTATAGTAAAAAATATTGTTAATATGTTCCCTTTCAGTTGGTCACTCTCGATGTCACATCAGATTACCGACAAATTGTGATCTCGCTAGAGAAACCACTCTACTTTGAGTGTAAACTAAATGAGTCAGTGCAAAATGCCATGCGATTATTGCATCCAGCTGCCACTGATAACAGCGTGAGTATAAGTAGGCACCCGGTGCAGTGCATATTTAGCTTTTCGCCTTGGGAACCAAGCTTTCACATCGTTCTGCTCCTGACTACTCTACTGAAAGAAGAAGACTTAACGAGCACGCTCTCTGGGAGCTCTTCATGTTGTCGGTACAGCACTTCAGCTGTGGTGGTTTCCCGTGTCGAGTGGCATGCACACATCAGGCTGCTGGCTGATGGTCACGATCGCTGCCTCACATGCCTTGGCATTTAGCATGCTGATCTGCCATTTGTGGATGAGTCATGTTTTCAATGTGGGAAAATGATCACCTCTGAGTTGCTGGCCAAGTTCTGTTTCCTCAAAGGGGCGGAGGTCCTTTGCCTCTGCCTCGATCTAGTTCTCGTCATGGCGGTAGTCATGTGAGGGCTACTTCAGGCAGTATCATGGGTAGTCTGAGTATAACCAACCCATTGCTCCTCTTGCACTCCGCAACCACTTGAGCTGCCAATGGAATGTGCTGGGCCTTCTACAAGGAGCTACCAGCAGGATCCTTTGGTGCTCCTCCAGATGACAGGATGTCAATCACTGCATCGGAGGGTGAGTCAGAGCTTTCTGGAGAGGAAGATTCAGCTGCTCTGCTGTCCTCCGGGATGGTAGCAATGCCTAAATCGGATTCGAAAATAATGAGTATGCTTTCCTGGGTGGCCATGAGGGTAGGGTTCAAGTGGAGACCTCCACCGTGTCCTAAGCCCTCAAAGTTGGATGATTGGTTCGTCAGGTTGGCACACGCTGGTTCTCAGCGCCCCAAGTAAGGGGCTTACCAGATTGTGGATGGCAACTTTTCTGCTGGAAACCGACTGTCAACTCCTCCTCCCTCACCACTCTCGATGGTAGTGCAGCTAGGGTGTATGTGGGCGTCCCCCCGGTGGTTGCAATGCAGTTGTGTCATAAAACCTCCTCTGTTTTCCAAAATCTTGGCAGGAGAGTGGGTTTCTCTGTCTCTGGATCCCAAGAGGGCACGGAGAGTCACGGACAGACCAACACTGGACCACACCCATCCTCCACTCTAGCCAGTAGGCAGGAGCGGGTGGTTCGGAGGATCGTCAAAGGCCCTACTCGCACACCTTCTTCCAAGACTTGGAACCAGGTAAGTGTTGCACTCTACACTCAAACCCCTCTTCACCTCGCTGACTCTAAGGTAGGCCCAACTATGTGCCCAAGGTTCCACTACTCTGTTCAGCGATCAGGTGGTGAGTCTGCAAGTGCTGCCCCTGGAGGAAGCAGACCTAGCCCCAGCTTTGCTTTGTCCCATCCAGGCATTGAGAGACTACGTAGACAGGACACAAAGATTCAGTACCTCAGACCAGCTCTTTGTCTGTCACGGTGGCCGGGGAATGCCGTCTCTAAGCAGAGGATGGGCCACTAGATAGTGGATGCATGATCACCCTGGCTTATCTGGCATAGGGTGTGCCCTGCCCACTCAGGTTGTGAGCTCACTCTACTAGAAGTGTTGCATCCTTCTGGGCGCTGGCTCGTGGCATCTCGCTGACAGATATTTGTAGTGCTGTGGGTTGGGTGATCCCCAACACATTCACTAGATTCTATAGCCTTCGTGTTCTCACCTCAAACTGGTAGTGGAACTGGGAGGCCCGGTTAGTGTCGGCTTGCAAACTGGTAAAGGGTTGGGTTTCAAATGTAGAGACCTTATTGTATCCCATATGTGTAAAATCCATGTAATCGTCTCAGAGCCTGTGTTTCCCCGGCAGACTCCCTGCTATTTTCCAAGAGGGTTAAAAATACCTTTAATCTTCCATATGCACATAAATGGTTGTTCATATGTGTATGTGCTTCCGAAACCTCCTTTGGGAAGGATGGGGCTTCCTCAACCTTCCTGTCCCAAGTGGTACGAGTACGTTTTCCTAGTGTCTTTCAGTCTTACTTAGTGGGTAGTGCCATAGCAGCAGTAGCTAGTCTTGAAGGGGCAGTATCTGTGGCCTTTTGGCGAATGTCCCGGTTACGCATGTAACCCTTTTTCCCTGAAGGAGGGAACGGATATGTCACATCCTGTCACCACAGATTCTGTACCACCGTTGAGCGGCCAGGTTTCTCAGTGAAAACATGAATATGCACTCCACCTGCTGCCTAATTATAGTCATGCCGTGATCAGATACAGCTGGATGCAATAATCGCATGACATTGTGCATTTGCTCTTTTAGTTTACACTTAAAGTAGACTGGTCTTTCTAAGCGAGATCCAAATTCGTCGGTCATCCGATGTGACATCTCTGTTCCCTACTTCAGGGAAAGAGGGTAACATAAGCAACCGAGACGTTTTATATCAGGGTTGGAACTGAACTCTGCAGGATAGTAGATCTCCAAGAACAGGGTTGGGCACTCCTGATTTTTCACCATTAAAACTATTCATAATGGATATGTTTAAATAATATACTTTAAACATTACCTGAAACCTCTCACCCCTGTTCATCTGAGTCGATCTGAATTCTGGAGAGTCGATGAAAGCATTGGTGTAAATATTATGCAAGAAATGGCCACGGTATGATACCTTCATCCTGTCAAATCCATACATTTAGTCAGAAAATTCAAAAACAATGCACATATAATAGGAGAGCTAGAAAGTAAATATGGACTCTTAGTGAAGTGAAACACCTACTTTCCTTTGAGAAGAATGCTGAGGCGCTCATCAACAGAGGTCTTATCTTCTGCTGCATAGACCTGGCCCTTCTTTAAAGTTTGGATGGTGCAGAACTGACCAGTGAGCCTCTGAAACAGAGCTTCACGTACATGCAGGGGCTCGAACATGCGCTTGTACAAAGATTTTAGCTCCCTGTCAATCTTAATCTGGAATTAAACAACATAGCCAAACAGGTATATTGAATTTAGCACAATGGGAAAGTTATGGTGGTGACCATCACAACTAGAAATTGTACATAAACTACAATTACCATTCATTAAGACATAAAGGGAGAAAGATGATAAAAGCAAAAGCTTTTTCCTCAACACAATTCATGATATTTGACCTCTGTTTACCTGTATGCAGTTTAAGCATCTCTCAGCCATGGACATACAAACAGACTCTATCAATAATATGTAGCTTTCTCATTGGTGTCTGTACTCACCGGTCTGCGTTTATAAAGCAGGAAGAAGAAATGCATGAAGTTCACCAGAAGGAAAACCACATTCCACACCATCACATCCAATGTACATCTGTATAATGTGGCCCATGCTATAAACAATGAGCACCCTGAAATCCAATAAAGATAAGCATTTCAAATCCAACAAAGCTAAGCAGTGTTATGAATCAATACAACATGAAAACATGAAAGCATGTCATGCCTTTATTGGATAGAGCAGAAGAGGGCAAACAGGAAAGCAATCGGTTGAGAGAAAGGCAGGTTTGGCAAAGGACCTCAAGAGGGGATTCGAACTCAGGTCACCGCTAGCATAGTTGCACTACATAAATGCACACTAACCACAAGGTTATTAGTCCCCCTACATAAAAACTGATTAAAGTAGTTGTTTTGTTTGTTTATTAAAACTACATATGAATTTTTATTAGTGCTTTCAAATGATTAATCACGATTAATCGTATACAAAATAGAAGTTCTTAGCAATACATATCACAATACAAATTACGTTTTGATATACAGGTGCATCTCAGTAAATTATAATGTCATGGAAAAGTTCATTTATTTCAGTAATTCAGCTGAAATTAAGATAGTTAGTCAGTAAGACACCTCAGATATTGTCTGTGGTTCAGGAGTGGCTTACGACAACTGTAGCCAAATTCCTTGACACATCTGTATGGCTTGACCCCAGCATCAGTCCATTCCTCGTGAAATTCACTAAAATTCTTTAATCGATTTTTCTTGACAATCCTCATAAGGCTGCGGTTCTCTCGGTTGGTTGTACATCTTTTTCTTTCACACTTTTTCCTTCCACTCAACTTTCTGTTAACATGCTTGGATACAGCACTCTGTGAACAGCCAGCTTCTTTGGCAATGCATGTTTGTGGCTTGCCCTCCTTGTAAAGGGAGTCAAAATTAAAAGAACCAAAGACTTAAACTACTTCAGTCTGTGTGCATGTAATTTATTTAATTCTACAGTTTCACAATTTAAATTGAATTACTGAAATAAAATAACTTTTCCACAAAATTCTAATTTATTGAGATGCACCTGTATTTACAGTAGGAAATTTACAAAATATTTTCATGGAACATGATCTTTACTTAATATCCAAATGATTTTTGTCAAATATATCCCAGAGATTTAAGACTGGTTTTGTGGTCCAGGGTAACATATGTATGTGTACTGTATATATTTATTATTTATACATAAATACATAAATGTACCTATTAAGCTCACGTACCCATTAAGCACACTTATAAAACATACATATTTGATTTTAGAAGCTGTCTAAAAACTTTCACCAAAAGAGGAGCCCTTTAAATGTGCATTTTATTATTATTATTATTATTATTTATTTTTTTTATTATTTTTTTTTTTAATTATTATTTTTTTTTTAGATATTTAAGCCTTTATTTGGTAGCACTTTATTTTACAGTCCTGTTCCCCATGTACATACTATGTACTTACTATAGTAATTACAATAACTATGTAATAACTAGGTAATAATCCTGAACCTACCCCTAAACCTAACCATATCCCTTGTCTCACCAGAACTTTCTTAGATAAATACACTGTAAGTACACTGTAAGTACATGTAAGTACACGTACTTTAAAATAAAGTGCAACTCTTTATTTTGGGTAAATTTCACTAGTTATTGTAAAATTAAAAGATTAATGTTCAGACTTTTGCATATTATAAACAATAACTTTAATGTGGGAAATAATTACATAAGATCCAAAGGATAGTTTAAGCAACAATGCAGATGCTACAGAACAGAGTTAGCTGAATAGCTGTATAATATTGTGTGCTACGCTAAAATATTACTTCACAGGCATTACTGGCTTTTGGTTTAACATCCATGATATTATCAACTGACAGTTTATTGCTGGTCTGTCATTTTACACTGCTGTAATTTTTTTAAGATTTCCTATTATTTTAAGGTGAGCTTAAAGGGTACACTACTATGAAAATCACACATCTTCAGTGTGACATCATAAGAAAAAGTATAATTTCATAAATATTGTAAAAAATATTAAAATATAATATGATCCTAACACATGACCTAGAATATTTAGCAAAATCCTGTCATTTTAATAAATATTACATGAAATTTATATATATAAAAAATGTGTCCTCTCTTTGAGCTCTTCATAAACATACTTTAAATATTATTTGATTAATTTATTATTAAATGTCATTAGATTTTTTTTACATTTGTGTTACTTAGCTGAACCTGGACTATGTGCTTAAATGACACTTCACTATATGAATATACTATATTTAGTGTTCTATTTATTTATTTATTTATTTTTTTATTGACTTTGTACCTTCCGAAATATATATATTTATAATTATTCTTTAAAAATTTATATTAATATAAACAAGAAATTTTTATAAAACATGATGTGAGTCTAATGGGAACAGGGGTGTGCTTAAAGGGTACATAAATGTACCCATTAAACACAGCCAGACTTTTTTAATTTAATTATGCATATCTTAATTGAAATGCTTTTGTCATTTAAAATAAAATTAAATATTTTTGTGTGAGAAATTAATTTTTTTAATATTTAATATTAATATTTACCTTGAACAGTAAAAATGTGTCATTGTGGATTTTGGTGAGCTTAATAGGTATGTTTACTCTACACAAGCATGTTTATATTTCAGTTTTATATATATATATATATATATATATATATATATATATATATATATATATATATATATATATATATAATATAAATTATATACTTTATGTGTTTGTATTTATATAAACATAATAAATATAGACAGAACACACATATTATGCAAACAAAACTTTTATTTTGGATGCGATTAATTGTGATTAATTATTCGACTGCACTAATATTAATCCAGATTAAAAATTTGAATTGTGCATAAAAAACAATTGTATTTTGTATTGTGACACCCCTTTACATTTTCAAAATATTCTGGGCAGACTTCCTTAAAACAGATATAGACCATACTTGCCACTACTTTTATTATCATGTTTATTTTATGGGATTAAAGTAATAATAATTAATCTAATCTAGCAGCTCAGTGGTAGGTAATTTCAGACACTTTTGTCATTCTGGTATTTCGATGGTTTCGATAATTTGTTACTTGAGGTCCAAAATATTTAATCAAATCACAGATTCATTCATGTTATTTTAGTATTATTTGAAAATTATTGTAATATTTATTAATACATGTATATTTTTGATATGTAGTAGCTTTCATTTTGATATTTTTATTTTAGTTTTATTTTTAGTGTAAGTTTTTGTAATTTTGCTACATTCTTTTATTTTACTTTATATAACTTTATTTTTATTTCAGTTGTAGTTTTAATTAATAGCACACCAACATCAACTTTTTTTTATTTCATTTAGTTGCCAAGACATTTCTGAATTTTCATTTGTTTTATAATATAATATTAATATTTTATTTTTATTTCAATTTTATTTCAATGACCAAAAATGTGTTAGTTTTAATACCTCATCTTATAATTATCATTATTTTTTTAAGTAGCCTGTACATTAATCTATTAATATCCCAGCTCAACAACTTTTTGGGGAAGTCGTGGCCTAGTGGTTATAGAGTTTGACCTCAGGGGTTGTGGGTTTGAGTGTCAGGCTGGAAATATCACGACTGAGGTGCCCTTGAGCAAGGCATCGAACCCCCGCAGCATAAATGGCTGCCCACTGCTCCGGGTGTGTGTTCACAGTTTGTGTGTGTGTTCACTGCTGTGTGTGTGCACTTTGGATGGGTTAAATGCAGAGCACCAATTCTGAGTATGGGTCACCATACTTGGCTGAATGTCACGTCATTGTCACTTTACAAAAGGAACTGACTGCAACAAACGTTATGGAATTAAATCTATACAATGCATGAAGTTCAATCAAACTTTCAAAACTTATAGGACAAAAAACTTATAGGACAATTATTCCAACTGTTTCAGTACATGTGTACGACCATTTTAATCTTCAGGATAATTTATCTACGTTAAGATAACTAGCCAAACAAATATTCTGTTAAGCACCTTCATGATAACTGAACTATGTTAAGATAACTAGCCAAACAAAAGTATGCGCATCGCTATTCTGTTGAGCACCATGAGAGGGCGCTCTGTACCTGTCATCAGCAGCAGTCTGAGGAAGATCATATGAAGCGCTACTGTGGTGGGGATGAGGAAACCTAGACCAAGGCTCAGGTTGGCCAGGTGGAACAGCAGGTGATGAGACTGCTCCCAGTCGTGGCATAATGTGGCGTTTGAATCTCCAGCGCTGGAGGGCAGTGGAGACGTTGTGTAGGTTAAAGAGTCTGACATTCTGAAGTTTTCAAGCTGATGGGGAGATGGCCAGAAAGTAAACTGTTAGAAGCCCAGCATTCATAAACAAAAGCAAAGCAGACGCCAGAAGGGTTCTGAAGAGCTGCTGCATTTATTTCAAGGGTGTACGTTTCATGTCAAATGATTGATACATTTCTAATAAATTTTTTTTTTTTTTACATCAGTAGTCTATCTGGATATAAATGTTGTAGGCTAAATGTCAGTCAGCGCAACGTAAACGTACTGTCAGAAGTCAGAAAATGCGCACACAACTTTCGAAGACATTTACAAGCCAGAAATGCAGCCACTGACCTCCAATATAGCTGCTTGTGCTTCGTGTTAATATTGGGTATTGCTTAATTAAAAATGTTATTTTAAAATGCTTTATTAAGCCCTGTTAATTAAAGCAGTGTCTACTCACCGATGTTGTCGATGCGAGGTGTAACGTGCTCGGTCTGGAGGAATGTGAAGGCAGAAGATAAGACTGTTCTAGCCGAGCTGAGAGCTGAGAGCTGCTGTGTGTGAGGAGCGCATTCCAGCCACATGACAGGCATTGACTTAAAAAGGGCACAAACCAAGCGGCCACTCCTCTGTCTCCTAAAGCGACTCCTCCACTAGAGGGAGACATTTATGAGCGCGCGTCTGTTTGGTTGACACGGAGGTATACTAAAACATGGTCCACCACCACACACCGTTAATTGTAATAAAAATAAATTAAACAAGAGCGCCCTAAGATCAATTTCCATCTGTCAAAAATGTTGTTGTTTTTTATCAGCCAATTGTGTAAATGCTGACACTAAAAGTCAGTGTCGAAGCTCTTAGATGGGATAATCTTTATTGTGCACTGGTTTAAGTTTTGATTGCAAATATAAGGTTGATACAGTAGACGTACTCGTGTTATCACACTCACAGCTGAGCCAAATGAGAACTGCATGGTTGAAAACACAGGTTTCTGTTTATTCAAAACACAGATAAGCATAGGACAATACAAATATTCAACAATACAATCTTGACAAAAGAGGAGAGGAAATTTTACTTCACTAAGCCTGTCAGAAAAACTGGTCTCATAATGTCCTTCTCACTTCTCAAATACTATACCCCTTCATTTGATTTCTGTGACTCTATAAGATTGGTTGAATGATTTTTCAAAAGTATGTGTTAACAATTTGTTCTTGTGCAGTCTAAAGCACACAAACTACAGACATAGGCAATATGTTTCAGATTGACAGATTGATATTTCATAGGCTAGGTGATGTATTGATGATTCAGATAGATGAAACTATCTTTATGTTTCATGTGAGAGCTTGTTTCAGTAGCTGGAGTTAACCTCTCATTTATTAATTCAAACGTTTCCACAAATACAGGTTATGAGAGACGACAGTTTAATGAGTATCATACTGAAAACCACTTCATCTTCTGAATAATTTTGAGATTCTCGTGTTGAAAAATAGCATGGCTAAAAAAAAAAAGAAAAAGAAAGAAAAAAGAAAAAAAAGAAAACACCGATTTCAGGAGGTCACTTAAAGTTTATCCAATGTTAAAAATAATAATAATAAAAAAATGGAAAATTAATTGCCATTAGTAAATTTCTAAGCTCCTAAAACTGGAGCGCGCGTTTCTCACGAGTCTCTTTCTGCCGGTTTGGTTTCACTCTGTTCCAGCACTGGCCGGGATTCACTTGTGTTCCCTATTTCTGGCTCTGGCCCGTGACAGAAGTTTGGTAACCGGAGATCGTAGCGGAACCCGTGGGGGTCGAAAGCCTTGTCGTTGAGAGAGAAGAGTTTCTCCGCGATGTCATTGCGCACCAGCAGCGCGAAGATCTTGGCGATGTAGCGGTGCTGCGCGAACAGCAGATAGAGCTTCTTCCGTCTCCACACCACGTACCTGCACCGGTTATCTGCACGTAACGTGACCTGGGGACAATATCAGAATTTGTTCCATTATAAAGCTTACAGTGCGAACACAAACACACAATTTATTCACCTGAAAAACCCCTTCTTCTGAAGGTCTGAGGGAATCCCACTCTGGAGAGTCCAGGAACTGAAATGGATAGATGTAGTGCAAAAACTCCCCGTTCACCGTCACTCGTATCCTGTTTTAGAAAAAGCGAGTGTCTTGTTTGCCTTAAAGTACAAATAGTAAACATATTACGCGGATTATTTCTATAGTGATGAAAGTCTATTTACTCACCTGCCTGAGATGAGAACTGACAGTTTGTCGATGGAGGTTTTTCCCTCCACGGCGAAGCAGTGGTCTTTATCTAGAGTATAGACATCGCCCTCACAGCACTCCACGATTTTTCCAAAATGCGTTAAGGAGACTCCAAGCTTTTTGAACTTATAATCGTAGAGATCCTGGAACTCTTTACCAAAAGTGACTTTGCGCAGTCGGTACGACACATGAACGACTTGTGCCAGACAGAAGGCGAAAAGCGCGAAGGTCCACGAAAACGAGTCAGTCGTGCAGGGATCCGACCACGACCACATCGAGTAACAGAAGAACCCCAGCGTTAAAAAGCTGAACATATAGAGTAATCCATAAAAGCCGCTGCCTCCCATAAATCCCAAAACCAGCAGTATATGAGCGAGATGAAACACTGATCCTTCGGGGTTTTCCTTCCATTCTGAGCACACTGGGTATTCCAGAGTCTCTGCTGTCAAGTTATTCTCTGTCAAATGATCCATAATGGAAAACGAATAACTGGCCAGACGAGAGTCGTATAAATGAGCTGTGCACTCCTCTGAAGAGATATGACTTCAAGCTCCTGTGAACCGACAGCTCTTTAATGCGCACACAGAAACACAATCCTTCAGCCTCCCAAAAGGAAACTATTCCTTAAAGTCTGCTGCTTTGGAGACGTAATGGAGTTCTCATCTATCTTTCTTGAGATTTCACTTTACAGAGGACTAAAACAACATACAAAACTAACAAATACTACTTACTATGCAATCACATTATAATTGCTGTTAATAGTGTTGATCGTCTGGTTGATTTAGTCTTGTATACATTTTTTTTTAATTCCTGTCATTTGCACATAAACTGATCACCACTTATAAGCTACTACTAAATATTGTAGAAACATAATTTTCTGTAAAGTTGCTTTGCAATGATTTGTATCATAAAAAGCGCTATACAAATTAACTTAAATTTAATTGACTAATGTTAATATGATGCCATGAATTAAAGAGGCTGAAATATTACCACCTCCACACGTTTTTGCCATAGTTTCTTCTTATAAAAAAGAGTTGTAATTCTTTTTGCACTGATACTTGACTGGAGCATTAGTATACTCTACAATTATAGTTTGAAAGTACTTTGTAAAAATGTGTCCAAAATGCACACTTACCAGACTGTTGTACCCCAAAAGGATTGCTTGAATCATTGATTCTGAAAGATTGGGTTGTCAAGCCCCATTAGTGCAAAGAATATCAACATGGATGCGACTGAGAACATGGAGACGTTTTATTTCCTGTTCAGCAGGATGCATTCAAAAGCAATAACTTATTTTCTTATATTGTGTACTAATCACTTCAGTAAGTTTTATATATATAAGTAAGTATATATATATATATATATATATATATATATATATATAAGCTGTGTTGTAATGGAAAATTAAAAAAAAAAAAAAATATATATATATATATATATATATATATATATATATATATATATATATATATATATATATATATATATATATAATTTTTTTTTCTTCTAATTTTCCATTACAACACAGTTCTTGTAGCACCCCTCACCACACCAACTGCATTTTTAATTTTAATCTCTGCTATAAATGAACTTGGAATGGACTTTAAGTAGTCCAAGGGATGTTCTAGTTCACGTATGTCCCATGCTTGAGCCCTTCCTTTACAGACGGCATGTCAAATCTCATTACTGCTTTCAGGGAATAGATGGACATGTGATCTTGGGAAATGATCAGTTTCGAACAATATTAATCATTCATCTAGTCAATGTTCTAATTTATGGCTAATATGAATAGTCGAAGTCTATGCCATGTTAATGCACTGAATATTCCTCTGATATGTGAATTTATATTTACATATCAATGACATATTATGTGCACATTGTGAACATGGCTTTTCTAACAATACACCCAGTTAACAAAAACATGTTACAGGAATATTTAGCTAATATTCTCATTAGGTTATGAAAAAGGTATTTCTGAATGTTCTAAAACAAGTATTTTCACTGATTTGAGGACTTTAATAAAGATCAGTACTTTGAAGGAATATTCAATTAACATTACTAGAAGAATGATTCTTCATAACTTGCCAGAACATCAAATGTCTGAGAAAATTCCCTGTTGTCTGGAACAACAAAATCATTTATGATCTTCTGTTTGGAACCTGAAACATTTTTGTCTATGTCGAACCTTTTCTTCCATGGCAAAAAAAAAAAAAAAAAAAAAAAAAAAATTTTTAATTGAGTAGAAGTGTTGAAATGGAATGGAATTTAAATCAGAAATAGGCTACTTATTCTCAAAATAGGTCACCTGAGAACAGTAATGAAGTTATTCAAATACCTTACATCTGCAAAATGAACAATGGAATTTCTTTGACAGCATATTTGTTATGTTAATAAAGGCTGCGTTCACAATACAATTTCCAAGGCTTTGCATCAGGTAAAGGACAGACAGTCTGTATGTGTGAAAACATCACACTATAATGAGGCATGAGATACTGTGTATGACCACGGGACAGTACAAATCAGGGTGTTTCGCAGAGGCAGTTTTGTTCTGGATGAAAATAACTCATGGTTAACACCCCAACCCCACCCCCAGCCTGCAGCCTGCCAGCTGAAGGTGCCTTCCATACACACTCTGGGGTATGAAAACAAACTTCACCCGAGATACAAATTGAGGACAAACCTTCTCTACAGACTTAGGGATTATATAATGTCCTAATAAAAATAATATCGACTGTATATCCATATCATCTCTGTGATTTACCTTTGTATAAACATGGAGAGCATATCAGAGCATGTTGTTAAGAGAGCTGATGTGTTAGAGGGTCAGCCATGAACAGCGCTGCCTTTATACTGGCTATCAGACACCCGGCATGTCTATATATAGATCCAAACCCCAGACCCCAGAATATCTGTCAGTGGATATGTGTGTGTCTGCAAGAGAGAGAGATAGAGAAACAGGGAATTAGAGCATAGCTGTTGGGGGGTGAGATCTGTGAAATGTATGCATAGCGTCCTCGGTAAAGAAAAAGCTAACAGTATCATTGTATTAGACTGTGTGTGCATGTTCACTGACAGATGAAGTACATGCTCGGTCATTAATCTAAGAGAACAGCACTGAGTTTTGGGACCAAGGACACCTTAGAGGTGTTACGGAAAAATAGAACACCAGCGTGAAAGGTGTGCAGTCCTCACTGCTGGTGGCAGGTTTCTTAAATCGCATCTTATTATGTCTTAAAATATCTCTGACAGTGCAGGTGGGGAGTCTTTTAGCTGACTACTAATACTATAACTAATACAGGCCTGGAAATGTCAAAAAAAGAAGAAAAAAAACTTTATCTTGAAGGGTAAGATGAGGGAAGATGCCCCTTTAATTCTATTAAATAGAAACATATTAATATTAATGTTTGCTGAGATGCGTCTTTTCAGCCATTACAAAATTTGCAATGAGCATACCTTGCTGTAAAACTGATCATCTTATGTGTCCCTGGACCACAAAAGCAATAGCCGAAAAACACTTTATGGGTCAAAATTTTTATTTTTAGTTAATGTTTGGTACCTCAACCCCACTGATTAAAATCCAACAATCAGAAAATTCCTAGATTTATTTTCATCTTTTTCAGGACTCGCACATGCATGTGATGCCCCTAGCAGCAGGTAAGCTTGGAATATGGAAAAGCTTACATTCAGTGGATATAAATATTGCATTATATAGATTTCTTTTCAGGAAAAAAGATGATCTGAACATTGTTGTGGCTTTACTTTACTCTGGCATTACATCCCACCCACATCACTTTCATCAGCATGTGGTACATTATATTACTATAATAATTTTTTTTTTGAAAATTAAAGAGTTTCTTACAAACGTAGTATAATGAAATATAACCATATATGGGTAATGGAGAAATTACAAGCTACATATGACAATTAATTGGATTAATACAACACTTCTACTTGAATGTCAGTTCCCATTTAGAACCTCATGACGGAAGTGAGGAACTGAGTGACAAAAGGCTCATCTACTTTATTCACATGCAAACTGAATATCAAAATGAAATCCAAGTCCTAATAAAGAGTATACACTTTGATGACCCTCTTTGATGACCCTCACCTTTCAACCCTCTTCCAAGCTAAACACTCATTCCCTTGCTCAGTGAAATTTTCTCTGTGTCTGAGACAAATGTGTTGAGCGTGGACTTAAAATACAACACAAACCCATCTGTTTGAAGGTGATGGAGTGGTGTGTGAATGCCAGTGATTCCAAGCTATTGGTACAGCTTGAGACAAGATATGAAGATGTTTTGGCCAGTGGGAATTTTCTTTGAAAAACCCCTTGAGAAGCCCTTACTAAAGAAGGCAAAGTATAATAAATATTTTATTGATATTATATTTTCAAATTGTATCCATTTAATCCTACATTTTCCCAGCCAAGTGAGCATATCTACTTCCTGAAAATGCTAAATGAAACAAACTTCATGTATTTTGAATCAATCAATCAATAATTTCAAAAAGAAAACTTAAAAAAAAAGTTTAAACTACATCAACTACTGGATATCAGTCACTTGATCAACAACAACCATTATAAAAATGCTAACAATATACAGTAGTAACATTAATTCATGTTTTTATCAACATGCAAATGGCACAATAAACCTTTGAAATCTCTAGTTCTGTAATAAGACTCAAAACAGTTAAAGGAAAAATATGTAAGATTTGTTTATTAAAATATCCAAAAACTACTAGAACAGTGATATATATTTTGCTGACTTATACCAAATGTTTCAAAGAATGTTTAAATCCATAGAAATAAGCAATTTAACTAATGACACGGATCGTGTCCATTGTGTCATTGTGTCTTTCTTGTTTTGTTTTGTAGAAAACATGGAAACACAAAAGGCGCTTTAATATATTGAATGTTTTAATAGACAGGTGATGACTGCACATAGTTATAACAGATATATATATATATATATATATATATATATATATATAACAGAACTTTCAAATATATCTAGTATGATAAAACAGCACTGTTTCTTTTTTTCCCCACATATGCACGAGTGAGTGAAAGAGGTCGACTGTGGCATAATAAAAGCTCCGCTGCTTTCGAGCTGTGCGTCACACTCAGTTTGACACCATGGTATAATGAGCATATTCGCACCCTAAAGAGAGCAGCCCGAAAAATGGAGCGCAGCTGGAGGAAAACAAAACTAGAGGTATTTCGTATTGCTTGGCGAGAAAGTAACCTATCCTACAGAAAAGCATTAAAAACTGCTAGATCTGATTACTTTTCTTCTCTTTTAGAAGAAAACAAACATAACTCCAGGTATTTATTCAATACAGTGGCTAAATTAATGAAAAATAAAGCCTCAACAAGTGTTGACATTTCCCTACATCACAGCAGTAATGACTTTATGAACTACTTTACTTCTAAAATCGATACTATTAGAGATAAAATTGCAACCATTCAGCTACAGTATCGCATCAGACAGTGCACTATAGACCCCCTGAGGAACAGTTCCACCCATTCTCTACTATAGGAGAGGAAGAATTGTATAAACTTGTTAAATCATCTAAACCAACAACATGTATGTTAGACCCTATACCATCTAAGCTCCTAAAAGAGGTGCTTCCAGAAGTCATAGATCCTCTTCTGACTATTATTAATTCCTCATAGTCATTAGGATATGTCCCCAAAACCTTCAAACTGGCTGTTATTAAGCCTCTCATCAAAAAACCACAACTTGACAACAAAGAACTAGTTAATTATAGACCAATCTCGAATCCCCCTTTTCTGTCCAAGATACTAGAAAAGGTGGTATCCTCTCAATTATATTCCTTCTTAGAGAATAATGGTATATGTGAGGATTTCCAGTCAGCATTTAGACTGTATCATAGTACTGAGACTGCTCTCCTTAGAGTTACAAATGATCTGCTCTTATCATCTGATCGTGGGTGTATCTCTCTATTAGTTTTATTGGATCTTAGTGCTGCGTTTGACACAATTGACCACAACATTCTTTTGCATAGACTTGAACACTTTGTTGGCATCAATGGAAGTGCATTAGCATGGTTTGAATCATACTTATATGACCGCCATCAGTTCATAGCAGTGAATGAAGATGTATCATATCGATCACAAGTGCAGTATGGAGTACCTCAAGGCTCAGTACTAGGGCCACTACTCTTCACGCTTTATATGTTACCCTTGGGAGATATCATCAGGAAACATGGTGTTAGCTTTCACTGTTATGCTGATGATACTCAGCTCTATATTTCTTCGCAGCCCGGTGAAACACACCAATTTGAAAAACTAATGGAATGCATAGTCGATATAAAAAACTGGATGACGAGTAATTTCTTACTGCTAAATTCTGAAAAAACAGAGGTGTTAATTATAGGACCTAAAAACTCTGCTTGTAATAACCTAGAACACTGTCTTAGACTTGATGGTTGCTCTGTCAATTCTTCATCATCAGTTAGGAACCTAGGTGTGCTATTTTATCGCAATCTTTCCTTAGAAAGCCACGTTTCTAGCATTTGTAAAACTGCATTTTTCCATCTCAAAAATATATCCTTTAACTATCACTTTGCATTATTAACACACTGTTTTCCTAATGAATGTTGTTCAGTTGCTTTGACGCAATGTATTTTGTTTAAAGCGCTATATAAATAAAGGTGACTTGACTTGACACTCGTTAAGCATTCTCGTTTGCTTTGATGGCTTTCAGCTTCATCCTGCTTCATTTTACTACATTAATAAATCATTATCTCATCCATGAACATGATTTCTGCCCGAGTCCCATTGGATTAAATTGGCTATGGGAATAAAGATAACAACTCCCATGATTCCACACTCAGTCACTGCATCATCAAATTATGCCTTTGCTTGTTTCTTTAGTTCACAGCTTCACGCTTACATATAATTAGCTAAAGTATGATAATGCATAATGGGGGAGGGCTCCGTACTCAGGAATGGCCCAAACCTAGAGTAGGCCCAAACCCAAGTCCCAAAAATTCTACAAATCTGTTTCAATAATGAAACAAACTCATCTACATCATGTATGACCTGAGCTGAATAAATCTTCAGTAAATTTTTGTTTTTGTGTGAACTATTCCTTTAATAAACAATTGATAATGGAGCACAGCATAAAGAATCTGTTGATATGACCAACAGTTTGTCATTAATGCCTCTACCACAGCATCTGGATTTGCAAAATAAGAGAATGGACACACACACAGACAAGACCACCAAATCCCATTTCCTTTGTTCTCGTGTTTCTACAAAGAATCAGCTCTGAAGCAGGAAATGAAAAAGATAGAAGGGGAAAAGTAGCCTCAGATGAAAAGGAATATGACAAACAACGTCCCTCCTTTCACACCACAATCAAACCAGCAGCCAAGAGGGAGAGGTCATGTTACTTTTTCTCTTAGGATTCTCTTTGTTCTCCTAAAGAAGACACAGATGCTATTTTGTTAGTTAACTGTGCAAAAGAAGACACAGATGCTATTTTGTTAGTTAACTGTGCAAAATAAGACAAAGAGTGCACACTAGTATTAGTAATGCATAACTGGATTTAAAGATTCATATTTATGGCTGCATTTAGATTGTTTAAGCTCTCAGCCTCTGGCCTAAAACAAACTTGAACCCTTTTCCTAAAATCCGATAGCTGATACAGTGTAAATGTTCTTCCAGGACCATAATTTCTTGGCAAAATGATGGCCAATAACTTTGTACACTTGAGTGCAGACAATGATGCCCGACGGAAAATAGTTTGACATTAAATTAAGGAAATATTTGCAATTCTGATATGGTTTGCACTAAGAAACAATGCACCACATCCAACTCCTACACAGTCCCTCTCAGCTCTAAACACTTCTCCATGTATTGAACACTTCAGCTACTGCAATCATAATCAAGACTTTCCCAAAATGTGGGATAGAATATAAGATGTGCATGTTGAACTGTTAGTCATGCTAATCAGTGGAGGACAGTGGGGGTGTTCTGCCCGCTGATTATGGCAATAAGTGACGTACAAGAACAACGAAGGGCCACTCGAAAATTACTTCAAAGAGCACTTCAAACTCAGCAGGAACATGACGAAGTTATCATTTGTGATGCTGACCCTTGATAAGAGTCTGTCCTGAGCAACAGGACACAACACTGAATATTCTGTTGATACAACGACAAGCATCAACTCTATATCATGGTGACCTTTGAAGAACAAGACAGGCTGCCAGTGATGTTTACTGTGTGACACCTAGTGGGTAAAACAGAGACTGAACATTACTTTGCATTCCTATATTTAAATCAGCATCTTCATTGGTCCAATATACTTACCAATTTGTAAGCATTTATACACTATTTGTTTTCAACACACACACACACACACACACACACACACACGCACACACACACACACGCACACACACAAACACACACACACACACATACCTGTATATATTCCTGTGATGCAAAGCTAAATTTTCTGCATCTTTACTCCAGTCTTCAGCGTAAAGTGATCCTTCAGAAATCATTCTTATGCTGATTTGCATACATGATTCATTAGATTATTATTAAAGATTTTTTAGAACAATTTGTTTGAAATATAAATATTTTGTGACATAAATGTATTTACTTTTGATCAGATGAACACATCCAGCTGAATAAAATTAACATTTCTTAATTGTAGTTTGAATGGTTGTGTATAATAAAGAGTATGCATTGTGTTCCTATTCTTAATTTTAAAGCATACAAAAAGAAACATTACCAACAAATTATCTGAAATAAATATTGATCATCTAAAAAAAAGGGGAAAAAAGAAGAACAAAAAAACTGATAGATATATAGAAGAGTAGCATTGGAGTACAATTTATTAAAATGTATTTCATATACAATTTATTAAAATGTATTTCATATACAATTTATTAAAATGTATTTCATATTTATGTACTACTAAGAAATTAATGTACTTGTGAGAATCAGAGCACTGGGCATACAAACATATACAGCATTAAAATCTTTGAAATAATTTTGAGAAATATTTCTGTCTTTCTCTCGCTCTCTCTCTCTCTCTCTCTCTCTCTCTCTCTCTCTCTCTCTCTCTCTCTCTCTCTCTATATATATATATATGTTTAGAGAATAAACCATTATTTTGCATAATGGATCAAGACCTGTAACTACAAAACACAATTTTTAAAAAGAATTACATTCATGCAAGGGGTTGCAAACGTAAACCTGATCATGATTAATGCTGTACTGTATATGCTCCAGATATTTCATGGACAGACATTTTTACAGAGGAAACATATAAGTGCAGATTTAGTGAATACACTCATCTGTATTTCTGCATGAATGGCTCTTAATATTGGGATCTGATCTATAATATATTTAAAATACATTTCATACTTAAATCTAATCTATTACTATATTATTTAATGACATATCGCTCGAGACTTACTGACATAAAAATGATAATTGAACTTTATTTGGAGTACTACTTGTGCACAATGTGCATTTCTTAATATTAAGCTTAAAGTGTTTTTTTTTTATTGATGAGGATTGAATAATCTTTGAATATCTGAATATTGAACTTTAAATGCAAGATATTTAAAGTGTAGATGTTGCATTAGTTCCGCTTTAGCAAAATCAACTATTAGACGCACCACTGCAGGGTATTTTTATTTTTAAGTACATAAATATGTAATTGTATTTATACCTAGCATGAAATACATGTATTTTAAATACATTTTAGTATATTTATTCTTCACTAGGGTATTAATAAATGAAAACCCACCGTGTTTCTGTAAGCTATGGTTGAGCTGAGATCTGAGATGATTTGATTTTTAAAAACTTTAAAAAACTTTAGTTTTGGATCAGAAGGAAGTATTTGGGTTGAAACCTTCCTGAGACCCTATAGGTTCACATCACAATATTACTAGCCATTCCTACACAGACTTTTTTTTCCTCACAAATATGTAATAAACATACACACGTCATTCACTCAACACTGAAGTAGGATCCAGTACTTCTGTCCGATTCTGCTCATTTTATCTGACTGCTTGCCAGATGATTAGAGCAAAGATGGCCACCACTAGCGACAGGATCAGAGCCAGAACACACATCCTCTTGCGGGATTTTCTCTTAAAAGGAAAAAACACAGTTATATACAGTCAACCAGGAAGCACTGCTGATGTTAGCATATGCATCTTCCACCTAAACTACCAGTCAAAAGTCTGAAATAATTTTGAAATAGAGACCTTTTTTGTTTTTGATAGAAATCTAGTATGCTGAACAAAACTGCATTGATTTGATCAAAAACACAGTAAAACAATAATATTGTGAATTATTTTTTATCAAAGATCTGTTTTCTATTTGAATCTACCCGATGGTACGCCGCCTGCTGGAGTTGTTCAGCTCCTCGCTCCACACGTACCTCTGCACTCTCCACGTTGGCTTCGATGCTATCTGTGAATGATGACAGGAGGAAAGCAGGCCTTAAAATCAGTGCAAAAAACGGGGTTCAGCGAAGAGAGCTAGACTAACCGATCATGTCACCCTGGTCATGGATCATGACTGCAAGGTCCTTGAAGATCTGGTTCACATCCATAATGTCCGACTGAATCCAGAATCAAGAACAGAAAGCAGTTGGGACTTTTTACTACAATCCATGTCTGAGAATTGCTGTGTAATTACCGTCTGCAATGAATTTGAAGACATCTTTTAAAGGTATAAAAAAAATGAATGATCAAAAAAGCTGATGTTGTATGAAAGGCTAGCTTGAGTGCTTATGAGAAATGCTCTTTTGTATGCCGATGTGATCCAGGAAGTGCTCACCTCCAGCTGGTGGATATTGGTCTCTCTCTCTTTAATAAGCTCAAGGTCCTCTTCAGTGAAAGGCTCTTCTTCGGTCTGCATCCTCCACCCTTCATTTCTTTTCAAATTAAAAAAAGCTATGAACATCTGCGATAATATCTCTCAACAGACCCAACAGAGTTCATATCTGATTAATTTTGGAATATGTGTTGCATCTCTGTGTTGTGCATTTGAATCAAAATCAGGGTACATGAGGGCAATGTTTGATCCTTGGGTTTGAATTAGGGTCAAATGAATTATGAACACTACTTAATAAAGGATTCATTTTTCGATTTTAATTCTAAACCATTCTATTATCATTTACTCACTCTCATGTCATTCCAAAGAGCAAGAACAAACCTCAGATGTGCTTGTGTGATACGTGGGAACCTTATTGGTTCTCGAGCGTCAGGTAAAAACAACTTCTGGTGACCATATTTGATGTGCTCTATATCCACCTTAATTTTCAAAGCGGAAGATGTTTTCTGTGAATGCATGAGATTTCTGGTTCATTAGCAGCCATAGGGAAAGAATAAGACGAATAACAATGTGCAGTAAACGGTAAAACTGTTTGCACTACAAACCAGTTCATAATTAAGCCAATCCATTAAAATAAAATGGTAAGACACACCAGTTTGCAGTTAAAAATAGCTGGAAGCAAATTAAATCGGAAGTAAACAACAATTTATTGATGGTTCATTTGATTTTTTTCCACAAAATGGTTTTTTGGACAGTTCATTTCAATGTACCAGCTAAAAAATGTTTCACCAGTTTTTACGTTATGAACGATTTGCGTCATTAGTACACTATATTATCACCACGGATGTAAATTCATGCTCAAAAACCAATTTAAATAAAGCTATGCGCATGTAGCTGATTTACGATTTATATTAACAGTACATTTTATTTGATCAAATATCTTCTGTTCTGCAAGAAGACCAAAATCTTAATTTATATAATATATTCTGTGATATTTCCAGCTAGAGTGATTATCGGGCACATTTTGATTGAGTAGCTTGTGGATAAATGTTGACTCAAGACATCAACTCTTTGGGTTAATCAAGTTCCCTAAAAAGAACTAATTTAGAATAACAATTAGATCATGAAAATTAAACTAAACTGCTTAATTATGATGGATTATTTTACAATGTCTTTATGAACTTTCAATGTCTGAACAAAGATGATGAGGATGTCAAAATATCTCAGCTGGTGTTTGAAAGATGAAATTGAGATTTATGGGTTTGGAACAATCTGACGTGAGTAAACCATGACCCAATTTCCATTTTTCATGCCAATTCTTTACACAAAACAGATATGTCTCCTACTTTTCAAATGTCACAAGCTGTTCATCTTGATTGAGCTCATCAACCTGCAAAATGAAAGGCTTTTTGTTAAGGAAATGGCGAACAAATAAAAGCATTAGATACTTAGCAAATATAGTTACGTTTAGTCTGGAGCCAGCTCGAGCCCGTGCCACTGATTCACGCTCCCTCTCTGCAGCTCGCCGCTGGACCACTTGGAAGTTGTTGAGAGCAGCTGAGAAGTCATTCATCAGACGGTCTTTCTGAATCCTCTGCTGCCGCTGTGTGAAGAGGAGCATTAGCGGGACCGCAGCTGGCCAGTATGAGTGAGTGTGAACTCACCTGTTCTGACGGGGACTGCGGCTGTGGGAAAGAGCCCAGGTCTTTCAGATGTCTGTTGGTCTCTTTTGCTAACTGGTTTGTGTAGTGCTGCATTTGCTGGCTGTTTGCAACATACAGAGATGTTACTATTCATAAGTGCATACAAAAATGAGCAGATGCTAGCTGAAATAGTATGGCTGGTAATCCTCACACTCTGTTTATCCACTTTGTGAGAGATAATTGTTATACAGTGTTTCTGCAAGTAACTATCATCAAATGCTACAGATAGTTTTTAGTTCATTAATAGTTTTTAGTTTCTATTAATGAACTTCCTCGCAAAGTAAAGTAATCACGTTTTATATTTTACGACTATTCCTAAAGACAACCCTATAGAAAGTACACACAGTATTTTTAATTGGTAGTACTCAATACTTCATTTTATAATTACGCTAGAAAAAAATTAAAATTCTGTCTCAATTCACTCATCCCCAGGTTGTTCCAAAACCATATGAGTTTTTTTCTTTTGTCGCGAACGAAGAAGATTAAAGAATGTACAATACGTAGGTAAACAAACAGTTAGAAGTCAATGGCTACCATCAACTGCTTGGTTCCCAACATTCTTCAAAATATCTTCTTTTGTTATCAACACAAGAAGAAACTCATAGAAGAGCGTAAGTAAATGCTGACAGAACTTTCATTTTTGGGCGAACTATCCCTTTCTGATTTAGATTTAATTTTCCTCTTAACCACTAGATGGCACAAAAGTCACCACAGCTCTTTCCTTAATTGAACTGTGTAGATTTGGTGGATTGTATTATATCTTTCTTATTTTATGCTCTTGTTTATGTAAAAACCGGATTCACAAATTGGTCTTTGAAATGAAATTGTCAATTTTGGCCGAATGTAGATTGCTTTTTTTGTTGTTTTTTTGCATGATGGGACTAGTAGAAAACACATTCAAGGTGTACCTGTCCCCTATCATTATTTGAGTTTGCTCATTCATTTCACATATGGGTCAGATTCACTTCCTGTCTAACTCCTATAATCTGTTGGATCTGTGGACACATTAGCACATAAAAATTAATACAAAAAATGTGCCCCTAGTATCAAAGGTGGCTCTGATTCCACTTTGCCTCTCTGTACAGGAAAATAAAATGCAGCATCAGATCAGAATGTATTCATCAGTATGTGTGAGACAGAATGGACGGAAATATAACTGGACTCACAGTCTGTCTTCAAGTTCTGGTGTGTCTGGTCTGGTAGCAAGCTGGAAAAGCATGCTCTTGATTTGACCAGCTATGCACAGAATAATACAAGACATAACTTTAAATTATAAGAAAAGCCATAATCATTCAAAGTGTGTTTATTAAGAATACAACAATATTAAATGTCTCTTCAAGTGTTTTTATGTGAAACATATCGACTCACTGTTTTGTGTGATTTTCTGGATGTTTGAGCTGCATGTCTGAGTGAGGTTGTTGAAATCTCTGGGCTGTGACTGTGAGTGACAGCTGTCCATCATTCTGTGAGACATGAGGACTGAAAAACAACAGCTGTTTACATCAGATCTCATTCATTATATCATATTAAAGAAGTGTGTTACAATCATTTTCAGAAATTAAAACATTTAATACTACAGGTTAATATTAAAAGATAAAACATTTTAAAGGTTAAATCTAAAAATGTACGTTTTCAATTTACGCAACGCAAGACATTGAGCAGGCCCTTCGCCTGGTAAAATAATGACATACTTAATTTCAAGTTGTCATCTGAAATTATTCAACAATACTTGTTAAAATGTCATCGAAACACAAACTGTTTAAAAAAAAGAAACCAGTGAGAATGAATCGCATACCTGTGATGCTTAGAGGCGGCAGCGCGCTGCTCTTCTCTCACAGAAATATAGGAAACCGACAGAAGGGCAAAAAACACATTTAAGTTTACACTGAGTGGGCGGGGCTTATTGATTATTGAGCCATATCGAAGGGTCTAAAAATAAAATTTCGTATACTTTTTTATTTTCTCTTTATTTATGCGGTTTAATATTTATTAACGATCTTAGTGTTTATATGATTTTGTAAATTATTGTCTAGAACCTCGCTAAAAAAAAAATACAAGCGCGTCTCTGTCAAATGATACTTGTTACATTTCTCAGTACTTTTCGAGGCTGTCCAATCACAGCCACGATTTCAGGATAGGACAGTGTATTATATATTTTATACAGAGTGTTTGTGTCAGATTTTTGTTTATATATCATGAACCAGTCAATGGAAAAAATAAATAAATGTAAAACAGTACACGCTTGCAAATTTCTCCATAAGGATAAAAACATTTCTATGTCAAAATGGTTTAAAGAAGCGTTGTGCTTTTTGAGCCATCATGCGCCCTCTGGAAGAAGAACATGGTTTCGTCCGCTAGTAAGTAGACATCAGTATTTTCTAACTAATGTGTATTTTAGAATGATGGCTGGGTTCACATCATTAATCAATATATATATTAATAATTAATCTTCTCTGCACTACAAATTTTTAAAAAATTAAAAATACTGCCCTAAAAAAAATTATATATATATATATATATATATATATATATATATATATATATATATATATATATATATAGAGCGAATGGAAGGGTTTTCTTTTGGAGAAAATAAGCTCTTGGCAGTCAGATCCCTGTCTCATGACTTTCATAGGCTAATAGATCTCACACACAAGCCTCATCACATGACTTCAGTTACACTGAGGCCTCTTACTGAGTGCTTGCTATGTGACAAAAAGAGAAAAAAAAATAAAAAATAGTTTTTTAGTGTTTTAAAGAAACCCAACAGACATGCTATAAAGGCAGGTTCACAGCAATATGACTGTATTTATTTTATTAGGATATTGGTTTTGTTGACCGAATTGTTCTTATTTCCTTTTAGTTCCTATACTGTGTAAATTGGATTGTCGCCTCTGGCAAATTCTTACCATAAAGATTTTAATTGTGATTTTATGTGTTTATGTGTGATATTTATATTTGTATAATGCCAGCTGCAGTTAAACTGAGTTTATAAATATGGATTATATCTGTGTTAATTAGCTTAATACCCTGTTGCAACAACATGTGTATTTATTTTTTTTATTTTTTGTAATTCAAGTACAAGTGAATGCATTTTTATAAATCACAAAATATGGGGTTGGTCTAGAAGTCTGTCCAGGACCCTGATCCTGTATAAACGGCTCTTATTATAGACGCATCTTTTAATAATATAACCAGAAGAGGGCGCTGTCACTTCAACTCACTCGTTTCTGCATTTAACTCAATGACCCCCTAAAGCTAGTTAAACCACTGACTCATCATGTCATCAAAAGTCATCCTCATGTCATCATGAGTCTCGATATTATTCATGTTTAAGCTTTCTTTTATCCTAAGTAATTATATTGTGCATCTATCATTGTTTATGTGTGCACAATTTATCGCATAAAGCGGCCCTGTCTCTTTTGGGGGCTTGAATTAAATCTTGAAAATTTGATTTGTGTGGACTTTAAATAGATGGACAGAAAGAGAGTATCAAAAATATCTTCATTTGTGTTCCAAGTGTCGGACCGAAATGACATGAGAATGAGTAAATGATGACAGAACGTTAATTTTGGGGGGAACTATTTTAATGTTAGCCAGTTTTAAGTGTGAAGGCCAGTGTTGTCACCTGTTAATGAGCATAATCACTATTAAAAACTGATAATAACTCTGAAATGTGAAGTCATTCCTCAATTAAAATGGGGCTTAGCAATGCACATCGCTATGGAATGTAATGTGTATCATCTTTAAGGACTATTGTTTTTGCTTAATTTATTCACTTTTGCATTCATTTCCTTGAAGGAATTTAAAGGAAATTTAATCCAACCTTTGAGAAGTCACAACTGCATTGAAGCCCCACGTACAACATATATAATATATATGCAACACACACACACACACACACACACACACACACACACATACACACACACACACACACACACACACATATATATATATATATATATATATATATATATATATATATATATATATATATATATATATATATATATATATATATATATATATATATATATGAAATTATCTTAAAGTGTCTATTTAAATGTGTTGGTTTGTCTGTTTGTTCTTCAGTGACCCTAAAGCCAAGCAGTTGCTGAATCCCATTACAGGTCTGACCTGTTCACAAGATATGTCCAGGTAAAAGCAAGATAATCAGAATCAATATACAAATGAGTGTCAATATATTGAGAGCCAAATCTTTACCATCTATAATCCTAAACTAAGCTCCCGAATCTGACAGTAAACTTCAGTAAATGGTTTTATGTGTGAACAGTGAACACTATGATAACATTGGGCTGCACAGACCCTAAGAGTCTCCTGTCTATTACATAAAAATGCAGTATTTCATAGATGTTGTTAAAGTTCAGAATTTTTTTTTTTACAATCGTTTTTTAATTCAGTTATGTTCTGATTATATGTGTGCATGTGTAAATTTAGCGATAACTAATCGAGTCATGTTTTTCTTGTACTAGATATTGTTTTTGTAGATTTGTAGTTATGGAGTAGCACTGGAGTCATCATAGAACTATGAAATTTAGTTTAGTATTACTTTTAGCAATTTCATTGCACATAAGTACTGTATATTTTAGTTGGCTTGAGTTTGTGTGCCATGTGTTGCCATAATTCCTTACTAAAATTATGTGCCAAACGTTATATGTAAAAAAAACACTTGATCTCTCATGACTGTAAGGTCAAGACATATATACAGTATCTGAAACTAAGCAAATCATGCATTTACTTGATAAAAAAAAATACAACAAAAACAGTAATATTGTGAAATCTGGTTATAGTAAATGTTTTCTATTTTAAAATATTTTAAACTGTAATTTTACCCCAGTCTTCAGTGTGACATGATCCTTCAGAAATCATTCTAATATGCTGCTCAAAAGACATTTCTGATTATTATTATTATTATGAATGTTGAAAACAGTTGTGCTGCTTTATATATATTTTTTATATTTTTTCATAATTTATTAAAATAAAAAAGACGAAAAAGAACAGCATTTATTTGAAATGGTAACTCTGTAAAAGTCTTGTCACTTTTGGTTAATTTAATGC
This sequence comes from Carassius auratus, assembly GCF_003368295.1. NCBI lineage: Eukaryota > Metazoa > Chordata > Actinopteri > Cypriniformes > Cyprinidae > Carassius > Carassius auratus. Next base: position 30,497,902 of record NC_039251.1, read on the forward strand.
ATGCTTGCTGAATAAAAGTATTGATTATTGAGGGGAAAAAGTGACTCTTAAAAGTTAAAAGAATTATTTTATCTTGAGATTGCAAAACCTACAGTAATTGTCAGGTAATATGTTGAAAAACGTAGGAAAATTACTTTATTTTTAATTTTTACTTACTAGAATGAAATTTACACCAAGGTGTGGATTTTATACAAGGTTGAGGTTTCTTTTTCAGAGGATCATAAGATCCATCGTATAAACCTTATTTCACATGTATGATATATGTAACTCTCAGCGTTGTTAAATAGTTCAGATTATAGATTGAGTTAAACAGTGTGCTGAGCGCTTGCCTCTCTGTTTGTTTCTCTCCTGTGCCACTGGAGTCAAAGGTCATAGTGCATTCCCACTTTTTCTCATCATGTCATTCATAGATAAAACATCTCTCCTCAGTTAGCATCTCTCTCTCTCTCTCTCTCTATCTCTCTTTTTCTCTCACTGGCCATTTCTTTCCTTATCATTCTAAGTCGTTCATCACCTCTCTTTCTCTTTCAAAGTTCCTTCCTCTGTCATCAATATGACCTTAGCATCTCCCTTTTGACCTCCCTAAAGACTTCCCCCTTCCCTCACCCTGTCCTTTCTCAGGGGCTATCAGACTATCGGACACTTTGTCGCCAAAGCCATTCATCTTAGAGCAGCTGCGCACCAATCAAATCTCTCCTTGTTACCTAAACATGCCTCTGGCAAACCAGTCACAGCACAACTCATCTTATAAAAGTTAGACGTTTACATGCATGCGCGTCACTCTTGATTGCTATCTGGGATGCTGTACCGGACATTGGCCAATTTCGTTGTGTGTATTCGGAAAGTACCCCAAAGATGATGTAAATCACTGCTTAGAGGATGAGTGTGAGCAAGATTGCTCTAAGAGATGGAATGAAGAGCAGTCCTCTCGAAACCTGAGGCTTAGCATCTAGTACTTATGACCTTGATCTACAATAAAAGTCACTTGTAGTATTTTCCAGTTATGCAGTGTTAATGTCTATTAAATGACTCAAACAAACAGTCAATTAGAAAAACGTCTGAAAACAGTTAACCAAACTTTTGTGGTTGTTGAAACATTGTTTGAAAAGCTTGTATGTACAGTAGTATATGCTTTATAATACTCTAAATGCATTTCTGTTGTGTATTGTGCTTATATTGGAGCCAAAAGTCAGTTTTTAATTACACACACTTGTGAAAAAAAGTAACGTATACTGTGCGTAACTTATTATGGAAATAATATATTTTAAAAGAAAATACTTAACTGAGAAATAAATTTAATGTTACAATATATTATTATTATTATTGGATATATTAAATACAATTAGCTGAACTTATGTGTGGTTTTTGACCCACTTACTCTGTGTAGAACTTTATTTTTTTTACAATAACTTCTATTGTCTTTGAAATGGGGTTAAAATGTCCTGTAGCATTACATTTATAATCAAGTACTTTAAATGTGATTCAGTATGTTAGTCAACACAACTAAATAAGCATATATGTTTCAAGAACTGTCAACTAAAATATGCTACAACTTTCAAATAAGACTGATTTTTTTAAACATTAGTCATTACTTTATTGTTCATTGTTAATTTGTTTTTGTTCATAATACATTAACTAATGTTCATTTATACAGACTTGTTGCCCATAAACATGATATTTTCAGATTTTCACTTTCACTAATCTAAAGAATAATCTTGTTACTTTTATATGATTAGCAGTTTTGGTGGTATTTTGGGCAACCACTTGCCTGATGTAAAATCTGTGCCTTGAGGCAAATTAAGTTAACAGACACTATTAGATGATGCATTACCTTATTATGCAATGAGGGGAACAAAACGTCTTCATTCCTGTTGGATGGAAAATTATTGGAAGGCCAACTTACGAAACACCTCACAAGCAAACACTAGGCAGAGAGTAGTTTTAGTCAGGATTCGGATGTTTACGAAACCACGCCTTTGGACAAACAGAGTCAGTGCTTACCTTCCTGCAGTGGGATCGTCTTTCAGAGGACAGGGGGTCAGATGGCAGCAATTATCACACCCACACTCAATCCTGACAGCGGTGCAGTGGTGGGTGACTATAGGAGGGCTGGAGCCACCATCACTCTTTATTATGGCACATTGGGCCCCTAGGGGGCTTTTTTGCCCATCTATCCTATATACATTTCTTTGTGTGTTTTCTTTATCTTCTGCTAATTATTTGTGTGAACATACAATGTGATGCTGTCTATTAGATTATTTCCTGACCTGAACGGTTTTTAGAATTGTTCTGTAATAGTAGAAAGTCTGCCGGACGTCAGTGTTGTTGTTTGTACATTATAAAGCAGTTCAAGTACTAAATACTCATTGGTCAGCCTAACTAAAACAAAGTATACAACAGTTAAATCCGGTCCAGATTCCGGCTTTCAAAGACTTCAGAAATTTAGTCAGCACTGGGACTTTTCACTGTTAGTGTCACTTGTCTCTGTTTGCACATTCCAGACAGACTGTCAGTATGGAGGGGATTTTTCAGTGACTCTTTGTGCAGGTTACAGTGTTTCGCCAGTAGGTGGAAGCAAGTCTTTATGAGTGAGTCATTGTATCATTCAGACAACTGATTTGTTCAAATACGGAGTCATTCAGGAACAAAGCCCCACTAATGCATGTTGCTTGAACACATGCAACAGTTAATCATATTTTGGGTTTGTGTGGAAGATTTTTTTTTTATATTTTCTTTTTTTTTTTTTTGGTGTAGCATAAACAGTTTTGGAGAAATCGAGCATTACGTCACTTGCTTACCAAAGGATCCACTGCAGTGAATGGGTGCCGTCAGAATGAGAGTCCAAACAGCTGATAAAAACAGTACAAGAAGTAATCCTTAGTATACATCATTAAGGTGGTTTGAACTTAAAAAATCCATCCACTTGATCTCATATCAAAACTCACCAACATATTTGTTTATAACTGTTTCGGACTGTTTTAATTTGTAAACCATATAATGCTTTGCATATGTCTCTCCTGATACAGATTAGATGAGTTTTATATGAACTGTTCCTTTAATCATTTCTCACTCTAATGTTTTTTTTTTCTTTTTTCCATGGAATAAAAATAATCTTCACACAACTAATGTTCATACATTGACAGTTCAGAGGGACCATGTCTGTGAGGATCCAGGAAGGACAGAAATGTCATAATGACTAAACATATGACTATATGTTCCGAGTCTTCTGATGCTGTGTGATTCATAGTGTGAGGAACAAAGTGAAATTTAAGTCGTAGTCAAGCTGTTATTCGGGGAAATATTCCCTCCACTGCAGCTGTTAAATCCATATTATGTTATTACCCATATATATATAAAAAGACGACCATTGACACAAAAAGTCATTGCAAAAGAGGATGGCTATTCACAGAGCTCTGTGTCCAAGCACATTAATAGCAAGGCGAAGGGAAGGAAAAGATGTGGTAGAAAAAAAAGTGTGCAAACAATAAAGATAAACGCACCCTGGAGAGGATTGTGAAAAAACCCATAAAAAATGTGGGGGAGATATAAAGAGTGGACTGCAGCTGGAGTCAGTGCTTCAAGAACCACTACGCACAGACATAGCAAGACATGGGTTTCAGCTGTCGCATTCCTTGTGTCAAGCCACTCTTGAACAACAGACAGTGTCAGAAGCTTCATAAAGGACTGGACTGCTGCTGAGTGGTCCAAAGTTATGTTCTCTGATGAAAGTAAATTTTGCAATTCCTTTATAAATCAGGGTCCCAGAGTCTGGAGGGAGAGAGGAGATGCACACAATCCACGTTGCTTGAGGTCCAGTGTAAAGTTTCCACAGTCAGTGATGTTTGCGGTGCCATGTCATCTGCTGGTGTTGGTCCACTGTGTTTTCTGAGGTCCAAGGTCAACACCGCTGTATACCAGGAAGTTTTATAGCACTTCATGCTTCCTGCTGCTGACCAACTTTATGAAGATGCAGATCTTATTTTCCAACATGACTTGCCACCTGCACAAAGTGTCAAAACTTCCAGTACCTGGTTTAAGGACCATGGTATCCCTGTTCTTAATGGGCCACCAAACTCGCCTGACCTTAACCCCATAGAAAATCTATGGGGTACTGGGAAGAGGAAGATGCGATATGCCAGACCCAAGAATGCAGAAGAGCTGAAGGCCACTATCAGAGCAACCTGGGCTCTCACAACACCTGAGCAGTGCCACAGACTGATCAACTCAATGCCACGCTGCAATGCTGCAGTAATTCAGGCAAAATGAGTCCTAACTAAGTATTGAGTGCTGTACATGCTCATACTTTTCATGTTCATGCTTTTCAATTGGCCAAGATTTCTAAAAATCCTTTCTTTGTATTGGTCTTAAGTAATATTCAAATTTTCTGAGATACTGAATTTGGGATTTTCCTTAGTTGTCAGTTATAATCATCAAAATAAACATTTGAAATATATCAGTCTGTGTGTAATGAATGAATATACTATGCAAGTTTCACTTTTTGAATGGAATTAGTGAAATAAATCAACTTTTAGATGATATTCTAATAATATGACCAGCACCTGTATATAAAATGAGTTTTAGCGGAGATGAACTTTATTACTGAATAGGGATCAGAATTAAAAAATGTCAGTCTGCTTGCATGTAAAGCAATAATACTTTAGATCAGCTAACTCTATTAACCAGTAGCTTATTAGTATGTATGTTACTAACATATTATATGTTTATTAATACTTATAAACCATGCATTAATACCTTATTCTGTACACCCTATCCCATACCTTAGTCAGTGTTGTGGGTAACGCGTTACAAAGTAACGCGTTAGAGTACTCTAATTACTTTTTTCCTGAAATGTGTAACTTAACGCGTTAGTTTCGTGCGTAAGTAATCAGTAACTTCGTTATTTTTTAAAAAAAGTAATCCGTTATTTTAAGGAAAGGAAAATCCCGACTGCAGCCTGCTTTTTGTCAGACAGTATGCCTAGGTCTACTGTGCCACCTGCGGATGAATCAGCGGAGCCGAAGCTCTGTGATCGTAAAGTCAATGGCTGTGATGCGTCTGTGTCCTGCGCCTGACCCTGTGTGTGGTTTTTTTTTTTTTTTTCCGAACTCCCGGCAAGATGGCAGAGAGGACAGCGTTTGGTTTATGGAAGTACGCACATTATTTTCAATTTGTCAACGAAAAAGAAATCGACTGTCGGACAAACGTTTCGAAAATCTGCTTCTGCTACGTTTTAATCACTGCTTTGAAGAGTAAATGTAAGAGGACTGTGTTACAGCGAATTTAGGCTTGTGACTGTGAGTGACACTTTAATAATAATTAGTTCGCCTATTAAGCGATTTGTCATTTGCCTGTGTGGCAGTGAAGGATTTAATTCGGTTTGTTATCATTTTTGTTTGACAGGCAGCTGTTAATTTCTGTTAGATAAATTGGCTGGCTGGTTGTTCATCATTTCTAAATGGATTTAAATCTGCAAGCCTGTTTAAGGTTGTGTTTACAAGTAAGCATACTTGTACTTTGATAACTGCATTATGTAAAGTTAAAGAAAAATCAGGAGTTATCTTGTGGTGCTCATAATATACAGTAGCCTAGGCTACCCGGGCTGGGTAGGTGCGAATTTTGATTAATAATATGTTCTGTGATAATAAATAAATAAAACGCCATGTGGAATAGCCTATTGCTGACTGTCTTTCCTGTTATTGTTATCCTGCAGTGTTAATTTAGTCGGATGACTGACGTTATTCATTGTCGGGAGTCAAGACTTCTAGGTGCATTTAAAGGGGCCGGGGGCTGTGTCTGTCATGTGTGAGCCGCTGCTAACTGCTTTTAATTTTTGGTAACGCATGAGTACTCTAACGCGTTACTTTTATGAATAGGTAACGCTGTATCATAACTAATTACTTTTAATTGATGGTAACGTTGTAACTTAACTAACTACTTTCCAAAGTAACTATACCCAACACTGACCTTAGTATAACTACTATATAGGGCTGGGCGATATATCTAACGATATGATCATGCGCATCTAATCAGTAAAGCTGCTTCCGTGATCACTGCTAAAATCGCCATCACCTGCTTATAATTGGAGTGGCATTTAATAGACAGAGCCGTAGATCGCTGACAAGCTACGCAGTATCGCGTTCATTATCGAAGGCGATTCATCTGCGATAATGAAGCGATATGGCGTATAGCTTGTCAGCGATCTACGGCTCTGTCTATTAAATGCCACTCCAATTATAAGCAGGTGATGGCGATTTTAGCAGTGATCACGGAAGCAGCTTTACTGATTAGATGCGCATGATCATATCGTTAGATATTTCGCCCAGCCCTACTTCTATAACAATTACCTTACTATCAGTAAGCGGAAATGATTTTTCTTAGTTAATAGGGAATTTAAAGAGTTTGGTTTTTGGATAAAAAAATAAATAAATAAATAATGAGTTTCTGCCAAAATCAGTATATCTGGTCGGTATTGAAAAGTAAATGCAAAATTTTATGCAAAATGTGATACCCACCGAGTTATTAGGTTATGTTTTCTCCCTTTTTTTCCCAAACCGTAACAAGTGTCAGTGTTTTATCTACTATAGAAGCGCATCATTCCACGGCATCCTAGTTTTCGTCATCTACTTTGTACTTTGTGATCAACCAACAAGTGCTGCTCAATAAATTGCATGTTATTGTCACACACATCTCATCAGTAAAGCTGATTCTGAGATTAATAGTACCAGTAAATCTCCATCATATGTTTTCAGATGGAAATTATTCAGATGCATTTAATACACAGCGCCATGGATCACTGACAAGCTATGCTATATTGCATTCATTAGATGAATCACATTCGATTATGAACGCGATATCGGGTAGTTTGTCAGTGTTTGTGTTTTTATTAATGCCATTTATCTATTTGTTAATATGGCACATAGCACTAGTCAACTAAATGAATGTAACATGGCAAAGATGAATGCACTTTTGGAAGCTGAATGTAAGGGAAATATCATTTTGGACTAATGTGATATTCATGTTCTTGTTCATGATAAAGTTTTATTTTAATGCAGTAATTAATTTATAGGATTAACAAGATGAACGGCTAAATTCTTTTTTGGAGTTATGACAGATTAATGTATTTATGAAAATAACAAAATGTTATAATAAATCTTTGAAAATCAAAACCTGGATTTACATTTTAATGCTATTATAACCTAAAGATGCTATGCGGAATTTTGAAACAAAAAATAATGGTTTAAAAATAGATTTTGGTGACCCAATAGATAAAATATACTTAAAAAGGTCAGAGGGACTCATATCGTACCGGTTTCGTGGGATGACTCATATATGATTAGTATTGACCAAGTTCAGAGGCTGTCATATGTGGATCAACTTACTATATTGTGCATTTTCAGCAGTTTCAATATGAAAAATAACTATGGTTTATGCTCCATGAGTCATAACCTTCATATCGATTCAATTAAGATGCTATGTGAAAGTTTGAAACAGAAAATAGTGGTTTCCATCTTTCCACTTTCTTGGTGAAGAAGACATATTTTTCCTCGAATCAAAATGGATTTATAGCATTTGGAACCAAACTCTTCAAGTGTTCTCTAATCTGTAATGTTACCAATCAATGGATCAATAGATTAAGAAGTATTTTATTATAGTTTTATTTTGATTTAATGATGTCTTTCCCCCTCTTTAATAAAAGATAATGGTTTTAATGGGGGGTTGGGGGTGGTATGGTGGGGATACCTGGCCGTAGCTTTTACCAGAATAATTACATAATTTAAAACAAACAGTAAAAATATAAACAACTTTGAAAAATAACTATTTCCAGATAAAAAAAAAAAAAAAGGTAAACACCAGTATATTGACACTATCATGATAACACACAACACTAAAATAATGCACTGAACATTAATTTTAAATTTAACATTAAATTTAATTTAATTTAAAATTAAATGATATAATATGTAAAATCTCTATTTATATTAATAATAAGAAAAACTCAAATACAAATACTTAAATAATTCAGAGAAATGTATGAATTTCAGTTCACGGTTTTAGCTGCAAATTAAAGATTACTCATTTATTTTTTACTTCCAAATACTGAACATTTTACAATATTTAGTTTTTACGATAAAATGACATTAAACAGTTTTGTGTGTCTATTTTTTTTATTTAGTAAATAAAAGTTACCATTAAAGTTTTACCATAAACATCAAACAGTTGCCAATAATGAATTAATGAATGAACTTACTATTCAATGAAAGGAAATTATGCTGAGGTAAGACTGGGCCAAAATATTATTCAACAGGACAGTGTTTGACCTCAGTAACAAGGTGTCACGCGTTGGTGATACAAACTGCACAAGAACGAAGGAGATCAATGAAAAGACTTTTAAAGAACTGAGGACCAAACAAAGGGAACTAATGAGATGATTAACAGACAACAGGTGAACAGAATGACATAATCAGGCAACTTAGGAAAACTAGGGCACTACGGAGAGAACAGAAAACAAGGCATACATGTAACACAAGAATGATGATGAATTTTTATTTATTTATTTGATTTTTCTTTTTCTATTTCATGTTTCCAATCTTAATACAAATAGTAATGCATGTGTAACATAACTCCTGGGTCAGTACCTAAATCTGTGTGTTTAGGACAAAGGCCACATCTGATTGGCTGGATGAGTGGAGGATAGAGAGTAGAAGTCTCACCCGCCCTGACCTTTGGCTCTGCTTTAATCTGATCAAGGGTCAAGGAAGGGTCATGCCAATTGTAATGACTTCCTCCTATTAAAGTTTGATGTATGTGGTGTTTACCAGCACAGCCACTATGTCACGATTTCAGCACTAAATCCTGTCAGAAGTGATAGGTACAGATTTAAAGAGATGACAACATTGTGTACTTCTGCTTCTAATCAGTGATAGTGGCTGATGAAGCACATAAACACATGTCCAAAGGTGCTGTGGTGACACAAGGTGCTGTGATGGTATCAGATCGTAATGACAGGATATGTTCATTATTGTATTGTAAGTGTCATGTATCTAGAAGCCTTAATAATAATGCTAACTATCTTTTTTTTTTCAATAGAACTCGGCAGAGCAAAAATGTTTATATGTTTGTGTTAAGTCGTGCTTAATTGTTTTCAATGTGCAGTTGTATTGCACCTCGAATCTTAAACAAATGTGAATTATATTTACATTTTAAATGAGCACTTGCAAAATGTATTTTTTTATTATTAAAGAAGGCCACTTAAGCATCCCTAAAGGATCCTATCATGATATGTTTCTTAAGGCATATGTATAATTTTAAAAAGGGTGCTTTTTCATAACTATATTTAATGTTTTAAACATATTTTGTGTCATGCCTTAATGAAGTACACTTATTTTGTATTTTCTATAACATACTAAAGCACATTTTAAATGCGCTACATTGCAACTTCATCATTACAAATGTGTAATTACAAATGTTTTAATATTTTAAATGCACTACATTGCAACTTCACCTTAACAAATGTGTAATTAAAATAAGTTTAAAATACATTCTACAGTTTTTAATAGAAAAGACATACAAGTAGCCTATATTTAGTTGATAAATGCTTGTCAGTGCATTCAGCAGAACATTTTTACATTAAAATGTATAAAGATGAATTAAGATTAAAAAAAAAAAGTTTACCTAATTTAATTTAATATATAAAAAAAAAAAAAAAACTTGCATGACTGTCTTTATTGTGTGTGTGTGTGTGTGTGTGTGTGTGTGTGTGTGGAACTCGCTATAATATTTTTTTGTTTGTTTGTTTTTTGCCATTCCATGCAGGTCACCTGAGTGTCAAAACCTGAAAGACTGATGGACAAGATGGGTTCTCTCAAGATTTTCACCAAGCTATTTTTACCATTTACATTTATTCAATTAGCCAGCGCTTTTATCCAAAGCGACTTACAATTGCTATATATGTCAGACACCTCTGGAGCAACTAGGGGTTAATGTCTTGCTCAGGGACACACTGGTGTCTCACAGTGGATTCGATCCTGGGTCTCTCACACCAAAGGCATGTGTCTTATCCACTGTTCCAACATCACCCCTGACGTTATTTTACTCATGAATTGAAAACCCCCCAAATAAAAACTCTTTAGAAAATCTTGAGAAAACCCATGGTGAATTGACGTCACAGCTGAAGCACATGCAGTCCAAAGTTTTACAAAAACTTTTAAAAAGACCCGGGAACCTTATCAAAAGTCATGGAATCTTAAAAAAAATATATATATATATATTGAGTAAATCATTGTACAGTTGTTTTAGACAATGGGGGTCAAAAGAGTTGAGAAACACTAAAAGAAGAGAGAATTCAGAGTTATTCAGAGAGATTCTCTTAACTCTCCATTAGGTGGAGACAACTATTGGCACTGACAGGAAAATCTGTCAAATCTGTCAAATCTGCCAGCCAGAAGAAGTGGTTCATCAGCCGTTTAGATCAGGACTTTTTGTTCTTGTGCAGCTCATGGTGTCTTGTAGTCCCAGGCATGACTGATGCTTTCTCAGTGTCACTATGTACACGTGTGCATTAACACACACTCCACAGCTGGGAATAAAACCATGTTACTCTCCGGTTCCGCTGTTTGAGAAACAATAAGTGCTCTCCAAACGTGTGAGAATGTGGAGGCTGGACGTGTATCAACAACTCCAGCTGGAAGGAACAAGTGAATGAGACGGAAAAGGAGAGAGAAACAAAGAGAGGGAGAGGAAGAGGTCATCTGTTTCCCCTTCTCTGTTACACACCTGTAGAGAACAAACACTCACGGAGCAGTTTCTCAGTCCTTTGGGAAAACGGGGAAAGAAACTTTCCATGTGTTTAGCAGTTCACTTCCATTCTGATTATAATTTAGCTCTCATTGGCAAAATACATTCCCATGATGCAATGCAATGCAGTGCACACGCAGCAGAATAAAGGAGCAGATGATATAAGCTTTTAAATCCTGATATTAGCAGACGCTGTTACTGGGAGAAGAGGGGAGAGAGAGAGAGGGAAGGAGGATGTGTTTATACTTCTCACACACTTTTCTTCCTGTTCTGGTTGTATTTAGACTTCCTCTTTCACTGGGGCTATTTTGAGGCCTGTTGTTGTCCTGCCAAGACACACATCCACATGTGTTTGAGAGAATACTGACTCAGAGATTATAAAGGCAGTGAAATAAGAAAAAATTAATTGAGCCATCTGAAGAGAGATTTTGAATGACTGTGTCAAGCTAAAATGGAAACAAATAATTGGGGAATTGATTTGAAAACAAGTTGTAGGTGGTCAGCCAACTCACTATTTATAATGGTTCTCATTCTAGCAGTTTCAGTATGACAGCGTATCTTTATTACATTTGTATAAGTTTAGCTGCAGGTAATGAAAAAAAAGAAAGAAAAGAAAATAATAATAGTGAGGAACAGAAATGAAATGATAAATAAAATATATAGAAACAACTATAATAGTAGTCCTGTATTTAGTAAGAAGCGATGAAATAAGTGGAGTCTATTATTTAGCCGGCTGACTGTACGTTATTCTTAAGTTGTTTTGTTTAAGAGAGAGAAAGGTCCATAAACTAAGCAATGTTTTTATTTATTTATACATTTTTTGGTCTGTCTGTCTTTTCACTGAGGACACTCCCATAACGTGACACAATGACGTCTTCCTGTGATTCTCACTCTTGATCCGTACGATCTCCTTTCCTGTTTATCAGAGTCGGTCTGAACTAACATGTAGTTCATTAGTCATCTGCAGTTTTACACCGTATCACTACTCAATCCAATGGAGAACATTAAAAGTCTGGATGAAAACTTAAGAGAGAACTGGAATCTTAAAACTAGAAATGAAGAATAATGTTAAAGCATTTGTTATGTAATACTTATTTCAACATATTACTAATACATTGTTAAAATCAAAAGTTGTATCTGAATATATTACATTTGAATATTAATTAACAATAATTACAAATGCTTTTTATTTGTGAATATGTATACTAATATTGCATCTGCAAATTTTTATTGCATTTTCCAAAAGCAAAATAATATTTCTTATATTGATTTAATGGGGTCATATGACGTTGCTAAAAAGAACATTATGTTGTGAATTTGGTGTAATGCAATGTGTTTATGCATTTTAAGGTTCAAAAATCACATTATTTTCGACATACTGTACATTATTGTTTCTCCTCTATGCCCCAGCTTTTTGAAACACATTGATCTTTAATTCTGAAAAGCAAGGTGTGCTCTGATTGGCCAGCTATCCAGTGTGTTGTGATTGGCTGAATACCTTGAGCATGTGATAAAATGTTACGCCCTCACCATACTGTAATGCCCTGTACGATGAGACAAAGCCAATAAAACCCGTTATAAACAAGGCATTTGTTGCATACTGATATAATGACTTATACTGTCTTTTTCCATATTGCGTTGCGTATCGCGTCGCATAAACATAAAACCATGTATGCATTTGTGAATGGAGAAACAACAAACATCAAGCGCTACTCTAAACTTCTTTAAGGGGGGGTGAAATGCTCGTTTTCGCTCAATATCCTGTTAATCTTGAGTACCTATAGAGTAGTACTGCATCCTTCATAACTCCAAAAAGTCTTTATTTTTATTATATTCATAAGAGAAAGATAGTCTGTACCGATTTTTCCTGGAAAAACACGAGCGCCTAGAGGCGTGACGTGTGGGCGGAGCTAAAGAATCACGAGCACCAGTAGGCTTTTGAGTTGAGAGCATGTGGAAGCTGTGACACAGATCCAGAGGCTGAAATTTAACAAGAGCAGCATCAGCAAAGGCGTCTCTATGTGTTATGTACTGAAACTGTATATATTTGCTTAGCGGTTTTGGAAAATGACTAAGTTCCACTTTATGTCGTCTTTTTTTTTTTTTTTTTTTAAGCTGTACATGTGGAAAGTGCAGTTTGATGACAACATCGCATGTTGTTTACTTGATGTGCTTACGCGCTGATAGCTAAGTTAACAACACAGAGATATTTGAAGCAGTTTTACTCACCGCATGCGGTTCCAACACGCGATCGTGACCCTTTTCCGTTGGGACTGCATTATCCTTAAGAAATAAACGATGTGCAATCCGAAATGCAGGGAACAAACACAAACACTTGCACAACTCCGTTGATGCTCTGTAAAAATAAACTCCATCCACTGGCCCCTAATGCTGTTTCTCTTTTGGTAATCTGTGCAGGGTTGTCTTGCCCTGGCAACCAAAAACACACTTCTTTTGTGACTTTTCGCGACGCTCTCGCTCTGATCAGGCTGTGCTCAGCCTCTCAGTGCTCTGCTATACGGGAGCACTTACGACCCATATAAGGAAATTCCACTCCATCTAACGTCACACAGAGCCATACTCGAAAAAAACTTTCCGAAACTTGTGACAAACCGGAAGAGGTTTTTTTGGAACAAAAATACTCCTTCAAACGTACAACTTAATTTTTGAAACTTTGTCCATGTTTAGCATGGGAATCCAACTCTTTAACAGTGTAAAAAACTCAGTATGCATGAAATAGCATTTCACCCTCCCTTAAAACTCAGGTTTGAATCATCATCGACAAATCCTTTAAATATGAAAACATACTTCCAGGCTATGAGACAGAAGCGCCAGACTGTCCTTGCAAAGTTATAAGTGCCCCACTTTGTAGAAACAGACACCGGCATTGTAGGCTTCACTCACAGGAAACTCACTGCACACCTCTGAATATTTGGGTTGAACTGTTCTGGAACAGTGTTCTAAATACAACTTAACCTCCGATTTCTAGTTGTGTCCTTTTGAAAGGGCAAACAAAGTAGTTTCATTTTCGCAATAAAACATAGAGCGTCTCCACAAGATTGTGGCAGCGGCAAAAGCGAGAATCAATGTCACGCCTTCTCTCTTTGCGAGAACATTTGGGCGGTGTTATGCAAATCTTCCCACAACATGACGTAGACGTGGGGCATGTTTAAACGAGCCGTTTTAAGGAGCCTGTCCTCCAACAAAAAATGAACGTATAGGTCGTTTGTGCAAGCACCTTACTACGACCTATATTTACGTTTTAAAGTTAAGCGCCCTCTAGTGGGCCTAAAAATAATGACGGTGTCGCGCTTTGTGTCGTGATGAAATGACGTATAACGTCATTACCAATCAAAACGCACGTTTATTTAAATGAAATGCGTGGGCTTTTTACACCGATCTCACAGCATTTCCTACATATTTTACTAGGTGGCTTATTCGTTCAAATGACCACACCTAACCCCACCCCTAAACTTAACACTCACAGAAATCATGCTAAATTATGATCTATTGAGCATATACATTTTTGTGCACGTCCGTTCCCTGGGATCGAACCCATGATAGCATGATTACATATCAAGGTATAACGCAATAATCTACCAACTGAGCTACACGAAACACAAATCAGAGTGCAAATAATTTTTATAAAGAATATCTCTTTGCGTTTGAGACTTTAGACTGCAACTTTGCAGAACTTTGTTATGCACCAAGAGCTTGTGACACTCCAAAGAGAAAGGAGGAATTTAAATCTCATCATATGACCCGTTTAAAAAAAAAAGAAGGAAACTAAAATGTTAACATCTAAATAAACATTTATTCAAGTCAAAAATATAATTTAATCACTAAATCTTCCTATAATAAATTATAAAATAATTGTATGAGTTAAATATGAAATAATTTGTGAAGGTTTGGAAATTAATTCTTGATAATGTGTTGTTTCATTTTAAAATTAAAATGTGCATCCAATGTGTATCTGTACAATCTCTTGCTATATCCACAGTATTTGCATGGTGACTATTGCTACTATGTAAAGCTTGTGGTTAATTTGCTTTTATAATAACATGCATTTAAATAAACAGTTAACAAACTCCTTTTACCACAAATGATCCTTCTTCAATGTACAGTAAAATGAAATGTCTCTGTGTTTGTCACATATGTTAAACTGAAGGGGGAAAAAAAACCTTGACCTGAGCACTTAAGTCTGGATGTAAAGTCAAGTTAAAGACTTTCTATTATATAACGTGTAGGATGAAGTGCTGAGTTTCATGATTGCAGACAGTCTGGACAGATGTTTGTGTCAAACCATTTTCTGCATCGTTTAAGGGGACACATTCTTTATTCAAGAACATTTGTGGCAAGCCCCAACAAATGAAAGCATGACCCACTTAACCCACTTTATGTGCCACACAGCTGAAATAATGTATTTTTCACCCTTTCTCTCTGGGTTTGCTGACTTTTCCTCTCCGATGCATGGGCCGTCACTGTTGACTGTCCCTTTGCACCCAACTGCTCTCCCACTGAACAGACACTAATTACTGCCCTACATGTTTGTATGTCTGCAGGATCTTCCAACGACAAAACAAAAAACCACAACAAGCATTTTCCACTGTTTTTACAAAGCTCTGATGTTATTTATAGGGCTGTTTATTAGTCACTATGAGACAGAGAGAGACAGAAAGAACACAGATTAAACTGGCATGATGTACATGTGGAAATAATCGTTTTAGATTCTTGTTTTTGGTGTCACTGGTAGACTGACAAATCTTCGTCATTTTGCTGGTGTGATATTCTGTAGGTTTATTTCCTTTGTTCACGTGTGGCTCTGGCTCATTCGGTTGTTTTAAAGTCTCAAGGTTGATTAGAGCCTGTCATCAAATACTTTTGTTTTTTGAAGGCAAAAAAATAGTGGAAGGAAGCCGTTTGCACTGGGAAGAATGGACAATAGTGACACATTGCAACAACAGAACGGTAACATTTTATGGTAAAACTTTAGTTTAGGGAGCAGTACTCACTTTTAATTTGTTTTTGTTTTTTTTTTATTAGCATGCATATTACTAGCACATTGGCTGTTTATTAGTACTTATAAATCACATATTAATGCCATATTCTGCATGACCATAATTTAGATACCTTAATCCACCCTATATTTAAACTTCACTACTATCTTTCTAGCTATAAACTAGCAGCAAATTAGAAGTTAATTTAAGCTAAGGTCATAGTTAATACTTAGCTGATAGCGAGAATTCGTTCATCAGACTAAAGTGTGACCCATTTTACAAAAAAGTCACATTAGTTAATGCATTAGCTAACAATAACCAATGCATTTCTTACAAAATTGATTCTTCTTTGTTAACATTAGTATATGTTCAGCTGCATGAACTAATATGAACATATAGAACTTGTGATTTTAATAATGCATTACAGAGTTTCTGAGGGCCTTTAAAGGGTTTTAAATAGTCTTCTATCTTCCACAAATTAATAAAGGTTCTCAGTATGCTTTTCTTGTTTTCCAGTATAAACATCTAAAGGTCCTTGAATAAATATTTTTATCTTGTTTTCTGGGAAATTGTGCTGTTTGAGCTTAAAACAAGAACAATTATCTGCCAGTGGGGTCAGAGAATTTTTTTTTTTTTTTTCATGAAAAGGCAATTTTTATGACCCTATTTGCAAATATTTGTCCTCGTTTTAATGATAAACTCACTTAATTTCTTTTTCTCTCCATTTAATCTTCCTTTTTTTCACATCATATTTGGGACACCATACAACAATTTATGGTAAAAGCCTAATTTAAGCATTTAAAGAGGAAGAAAACACAACAGCATACATTAACAGAATGTTATCATTCTTGGTGTGAACGGATCATAACTCTTTTGACAGTATCTAGTGTTTTTGATTTCCACTTATTATTTGTTAAAACAAAGTAAAAAAAAAAAAAAGTGATTCATTTATAACAGAACTTGTCTGTGAAGTCGTTATCGCTTTCCTGAATATGTCTCTTTAAAGGTGGAGTGAGTAAATTCTGTGGAATTTCAAAAAATAGTAATTGTTTTAAACAGGTTTGCCATTGGTTGGTCGAACAATCCCGCCCCCAAACTTATGACATTAGCTGAGTCACTCATTGTAGTTTGGGGTGCACCAATAAACACAGCAATCTTTTTAAAAAGTCCAGTGGAGTCATCGTTTAGTGTTTTCGGTGGACTCGTACTTCCAGTGGCTTATTCATAATGAACTTATTAAAATGGAATAGGAGAAAGGATTTTAGCATCACACCACATTTAACTTTATATATATATATATGTATATATATATATATATATATATGTATATATATATGTATATATATATATATATATATATATATATATATATATATATATATATATATATATATATATATATATTCAAACAATTCTTCACTTTAATTTTTTCGATTGTCTGCTTTGTTCAAAAACACGTTTGTATATCATGAGTATATGTCAGGTATTATGTTTGTTATTCACAAAACAAGCATCTGCATCCCCACAGAATGAATTCGGAATGGACCACTTATTTGACATTCCTCAAATTTATTAATCTTGCGCTGACATGTTTCCTCAGTCCCGGAAACATGGATTACTCATCAGTGAGCACTCATTCCGGACCCTGGGTGGCTCCTTTCCCTCCAAACGAACAAACATGTGACCACAAACACAAGTGTAGACCAAACATCAGATGAGCTGGAAAACGTCAGTGTTTACATTGTCAGAGAGAGCAATGACGCTCTGGAGCTGTTTACTGATGATGGTGAAAAACATGTAATTAATCAGCCCCGCATTGCTCCGTGCTTGTTATTATTTGTTGAAACGTGCCCACTAAAGCGTACTGTTAATCAAGGAGCATGTCGCTCTCAGAAAGCTCGACGGAACTTGGATTGGCCAACAGGGTTTATGTGTAGGCCATGAGGTCATAGCCGTTCCAGGGAATCTTGTCATTTCGGAAGATCTTGCGTTTGTCCATTTCCCTTGTCCTTCTCTGGTCAACACACATCGGTTAAAATAAGTATTAAACACATTACCATTTTTCTAGCTAAATATGTTTCTAAAGGTACCGTTGACTTGAAATGTTCACCAGATTTCGGTAACAACCCAAGTAATCCATACATCCAAAAACAATCCACAACAAAAAATAAGTTATGTGTAATAAAATGGAATGACACAGGGGGGAAAGTATTGGAAACATGAAGAAAGGGAGGTGCAAAAAGGCATGGAAAGCTAAGACACCAGCAGAAATCTATCAGTAATTATCAATCCTGCCCCTTGAAAGTGGAAATTAATATTATCTGCTTCAGCGTTTAGCATTTACTCCACTTAAATGTGTTTCAATGTCACTTTTGATGAGGATTTTCCCAATCTTTGAATAATATCGGTCTTTAAATGCAAAATATTTAAAGAGTACTTGAAGTATACTGTACTTGCAATAGTTCCACCCTAGCACATTTAGATATACTCCAGTATATCTTCAATTGGACTTCAGCACTAATTTTGCACAATTAAAATGCATCAAGAACAAAATTAGCTGTTCCAATTTAGCTAACTTTAAGTATACCAGTTTAGTATACTAAAAGTACAACTGCAGTGTATTTTATTAAGTACATACATATGAAAATGTATTTGTAGTATAGTATGAAATAAATATTTTTCAAATACACTTAAGTATATTTATTTTTCACTAGGGTATGCTTTTATTTTATTTTATTTATTTTTTTAACTTTAACAAATAATTGAATGCTCCATTTTACTGTTCTTTTATGTTTGGCAGTTAATAGTTTACTTCATGTCACCGTTGCTATTCCATCAGTTGTTTAAAGTCCCTATTTTCTGTTATTCAGCAATATTATTTCTGGTTTGTGTTTACCTAGTATCTGTGACCATCTGGATACATGTAGAAATTATACACAATTAGTGGTGTTTGCTAAGGCAAACATCACTATTACTGTTCCAAATACAGTTGGTAAATCATCTAAACAAAAATCTCTGAGTAACAAAAACTTTGATGTGTAAGCTGTGTGTTACAAAAATGCATGACACATTAAAATTGTGTGGCTTGTTGAGGAAAGGTGTACTATGACTTTTCAAAAGCCAACTTACATCATTGAATTGGACATTTATTGAAGAAGATACAAGAAACACTGTACATAGGACAATGACGCCTCAGTACCCTTCAAAGTAGCCACATTCACTCTTAAAAAATAAAGGTGCTTAAAATGTTCTTTTTATTATCTGAAGAACCTTATTTCACCACAAAGGACCTTTTGTGAAACAGAGAAGTTCTTCAGATGGTAAAAGTTCTTTGTGGAACCATTTAGACAAAAAAGGTTATTCTATAGTCAAGTCAAGTAACTACACAGATTGTAACAAAGCAACTGAACAGCATTAAATAGTAAAATAGTCTATTAATAATGCAAAAAGGCAGTTTATCATTGAATTCAATGATGTCATCATCATTTAATCTGTGCAATCAAGTCAATGAAATCACTGGAAATTAAGTGTACCCAACTATGCAAGCCAGAGGCGAAAGCGTCAAGGAACCAAAACTCCATCGGAGACAGAATGGAGAAAAAACCTTGGGAGAAACCAGGCTCAGTTGGGGGTCCAGTTCTCCTCTGACCAGACGAAACCAGTAGTTCAATTCCAGGCTGCAGCAAAGTCACATTGTGCAGAAGAATCATCTCTTTCCTGTGGTCTTGTCCCGGTGGCCATCAAAGAGACAAGGTCTTGACTGTGGATCTGTTTCTGGGGCTCATCTAGTTATACTGGTCTCCGATGACATTCAGGGCTGTAGAGGTTATCTGTAGGTGCTGAGCAACCATCTGATCTGGATACAGACTGGATCTGGTGGCTACGGTGACCTCAGATTAAGAGAGAAACAGACTAGTTATGCTGATGATACTCAGCTCAATATTTATTTGTGGCCTGGTGAAACAATACCAACTTGAAAAACTAACGGAATGCATAGTCGATATAAAAAAAACTGGATGATGAATTTCTTACTGCTAAATTCTGAAAAAACAGAGGTGTTAATTATAGGTCCTAAAAACTCTGCATGTATTAACCTAGAACACTGTCTAAGACTTGACGTTCTAGGTTAAGTTTTGCATTATTGACGCACTGTTTTCCTTATTAATGTTGTTCAGTTGCTTTGACACAATCTTTCTTGTTCAAAGCACTATATAAATAAAGATGACTTGACTTGACTTGACTTATATTACCGTAGATGCCATTCTTCTAACGATGTAGCAAGTACATCATGTGTTATGGGATGTGTTCCCGGTTCTGGTTTTCCTAATTAATACAGCCTAAAAATCCTTTAATGTATTTAAATATTAGAAATATGTTAATATGTTGTGTTATGTAAGCCAGGCTAAAGAGGTGGGCCTTTAATCTAGATTTAAACTGCAAGAGTGTGTTAACATTGTTAGGTAGGTTATTCCAGAGTTTGGGAACTACCTGTAAGTAATAGGATCTGCTGCCCACAGTTGATTTTGATATTCTAGGTGTTATCAAATTGCCAGTGTTTTGAGAACACAGTGGACGTGGAGGAATATAGTACAATAAGAGCTTGTTCAAATACTGAGGTGCTAAATCATTCAGGGATTTATAAGTAACAAGCAAGATTTTAAAATCCATATGATGTTTGAAATGGGAGCCAGTGCAGTATTGACAGAAATAGGCTAATATGGTCATAATTCCTGATTCTATTAAGAACTCTTGCTGCTATAGCATCGTGAAGCACCTTTATTTTTGAGTGCTGAGACCTCACACAGCTCTGCCAGCATCTCTTCCAGTGTTCAAAATATTTGGCAAAACCCTTTGTTACAATTACCATCAGCTGCCTCATAATATTTCCCTGAATCTCACTGACCATCTGAAATCTCTTCTCCTTCAAAGGTGATTTTAATTCTGGGAAAAGCCAGAGGTCGCAGTTCACCAAATCTGGGCATGAGTCAGCTGGGTGAATTGATGTTTTGCCAAAACAACTCTGCACAAGAAATGATACATGGGTGGACACATTGTTACAATGAAGCTGCTAATCCCCAGTTGCCCACAGCTGCGGCCGTTTTCGTCATTTTGCATCTCTCATATCATATTTTCCATATGGCTGGAAACTTTCCAAAAAGCCCTCATTGATGCAAGCATATTTTAAAATCTTCATATTATTGATAAAGAACACAGTATGCTGTATTACAGATTATAAGTAGGCTGTACAACAAGCAACTATGTTGATATAACTATTTTGTTCTTTATGAAGAGCTTTTTGAGACATATACAGTGATGAATTAATTACCGTAGACACATCATTGAATTCAATGATGAAAGCTTTAAGTTACTTAACCTTGGTTCCCTTAGATAAGGGAATGAGCTTTATGTATGGGAAAGCTCCTTTTTTCCATTCTGCTGAAGCCTGATTTGTTCCCATTTGTGTAGCTGCACAGACCAATGGTGCTTCAGCCTGCCAGAAGGGGTGGGGCCGACCGCTATATAAGTCAGCCTGTAGCACCATTCATCAGATCATTCGACTAAAGCGATGAAAGTGAAAGTGACGTGACATTCAGCCAAGTATGGTGACCCATACTCAGAATTTGTGCTCTGCATTTAACCCATCTGAAGTGCACACACACAGAGCAGTGAACACACACACACACTGTGAACACACACCCGGTGCAGCGCCCGGGGAGCAGTTGGGGGTTCGGTACCTTGCTCAAGGGCACCTAAGTCATGGTATTGAAGGTGGAGAGAGAACTGTACATTCACTCCCCCCACCCACAATTCCTGCCGGCCCGGGACTCGAACTCACAACCTTTCGATTGGGAGTCCGACTCTCTAACCATTAGGCCTCGACTTCCCCCTGATCATTGATACATGCAGCTTGTATAGCGACAAGTGACATAATGCTTGTTCCCCTATCTCAGGGAACTGAGGTTATGCTAAATAACTGAAAGCGTTCCCTTTTGTATGTTCACTCTTATGTATAGGAACAAATCCAATCAAGCCGCACTACAAACAACAATCACATGCTGCTCTGCGAGCCTAGTGTTAGAACACTAATAAGGGCCCTAATGGATTTTATCTCCATTATCTCGGCATTATCTCGCCCCAAGCTTAGCTGAGATCTTGGTAATAGATATGCCGCTGGACTACACCCATGAGGAGGAGAGCTACTAAGAGGAGGGAGCATTTGGTTTCCCTGACTCGCCTGATGATCTGGGGAATCAGGGCGATGGGAGGAAATGCATATGGCGTCTCTATGTATCGAGAAAAATGTTGGGTAATGAGAGTTGTCTTCTGAGGCGAAGAGGTCAACCTCTGCCTTCCCAAAGACAGTCCAAATTCGGTGTACCATCTGAGGATGTAGCGCCCAATTGCCCAGGGCTACTTTGCCTCTGAACAGCACGTTCGCTCCCAGGTTCATCTTGCCTGGCACATGTATAGGCCTTAGTGAGAAGAGTTCCTTCTGTGCCCAGAGAAGGAGTCGATGAACCAATCTATATAAGGCATGAGACCTTATATAGATTGACCTTATATAGATAGACCTTGCCGCCTTGGTGATTGATATAAGACACCACTGTCATGCTATCTGAATGGACCAGGATGTGGTGGCCCTTGATGGTCAGAAGGAAGGAATTCAGGGCTAAGGAGACCGCCAAAATTTCCAGGCAGTTGACATGTAGGCATCGCTGCTGAGCTGTCTAGGAGCCGAATGCTGGATTGCCCTCCAACAGCGCACCCCACCTGGAGTTGAATGCATCTGTTATGATCACCTGTCTGAAACAGGTGAGTGGTCCTCCAGGGAGCCACAGCTTCGATACAGCAGTGGTCCACCCTGACCAGAAATTTCTTCAACCACCAAGCATGGGACAGGACTCTGGCTTTTAGCCAAAATTGGAGGGGCCACATGTGGAGCAGGCCCACCAGAGTTACAGAGTTGGCAGCGGCCATAAGGCCGAGCAGCCTCTGAAAAACCCTCAGGGGGCGTGTCGTCCCTGTTTGAGGAAAGCCACCAGTCGCTGAATTGTCAAGGATCGATCCATGATCTATGCCCGCATTAGGTCGGAGTCTAGAACTGTTCCCAGAAAGACAGTTCATCATCTGGGCAACAACTAGCTCTTGATTGGGTTGATGACCAACCCGAGGCTCTCTAAGTGGCTGAGCAGCAACTCTTTGTGAGTGTTCAGTTCCCGTTCTGATCTGGCTAGGACAAGCCAATCATACTCATATTCCCATCTGCCAGAGAGGGGACAGAGTCATGTCTATGCACTTTGTAAAAGTACGTGGGGCCAGGGACAGTCCAAACGGAAGGACTGCATACTGATAGGCAACTCCCTTAAATGCAAATCTCAAGAATGGTTTGTGACTGGTCGCTATGTGGATGTGAAAGTAAGCTTCTTTCAAATCCACGGTCAAAAAACAATCCTCGGGGGAAATATATGCAAGAATCTTTTTGACTGTCATCATCTTGAACGATCAGTGCATAAGCAAGGTGTTCAGATTTCTGAGCTCTAGAATGGGTCTGAGCCAAACGTCGCAGCTGAGAAGCCTGACTCGCTGTTCGATGGAGGCACTATTTCCACAGCAACTTTTGCAAGCAGTGTTTGCTCCTCCTGCCAAAGAACAATAGCTTCGTTGTCTGGGACAGAAGTTGGAACAATGACTCTGAAGAAGGGTGGTCTGCAAGCAAAATGTAGTGAGTAGCCTCGTCGAATTGTTTCCAAAACCCAACTCGAGATTCCTGTAATGGCTGACACAGTGTTGTCGGCGGTGACATCGCACAGAATGAGACCAGTCCACTCGCAGCTGAAGTCCTCGTGGGGAGGGTGGGGCACACAGGCGCTGAGCCGACATCACAATGCCTGGGCCCACTGGAAAAGATCTGCTGCCCCGCTGTTTTTCCTCTTAGGGGAGGAGAAAGATAGGAGGATGCCGGATGCTTGCAGAGATGCTTATGTTGCTGCCTCACCTTCTTCCATGGCTTCTTCTTGCAGAAGTGTCAGCGAAGAGATGATCCTTGTCACTGAAGGAGAATAATCTGATGAATGGCGCTACGGGCCGATTTACATAGCGTCTGGCGGGCTGAAGAGCCAATGATTTGTGCAGCTACACAAACATGAACAAATCAGGTTTCAGCAGAATGGAAAAAAGGAGTTTTCCAATATATAATGAGAGTGAAACAGTTGCTTTGTCACAATCTGTATTGTTAAAAATCGCTATATAAATAAAGGTGACTAATGAACCACTTTTTGTTACATGGGATCAACATCATGTTAGACCAACAATTGCAACATGAATGGATTACAATGTTTTTTGCAAAAAAAAAAACAAAAAAAAAAAACATATATATATATATATATATATATATATATATATATATATATATATATATATATATATATATTTTTTTTTTTTTTTTTATTCAGATAAAAAAAAAATGTGTGAATCTACAGTGAATCTAATCTTCAGTGTGAATCTAAAGTGTAAACTATTTGAATGAGAAGGTGTGTCCAAACTTTTGGTCTGTACTGTATATATATATATATATATATATATATATATATATATATATATATATATATATATATATATATATATATATATTTAACTTTTTTTGCACGAATGTGACCTTTTGCATTAAGTAAACAAAACAAAATAACAAAAAATGTATAGTTGAGAGCCTTCATTACTCAAAATTGCAGATAGAAAGATTAGACCATATACAGTACATTCCACATAAATTACTTTCTATATTTCCTATACTTTTCTTTCTTTTATCCAAAGTGATGTAAGTAATTGTCTGAACAGAGAGTAACATTTAAAGTTGAAGTCAAAACTTCAACGTTTGAATGAATGTTGAAGCATGTGCTTACATTTTGTTTTTGATACAAGTAACTGTGATACAGTATGTGAGCAGTAAGTGACTGAGACATAAGTAATCTTTTTTGCACAATAATAATTCTAGTACAACCAAAAAACAGATGGGAATTTCCTCAGAAATCCTGTCACAGACATCTGTGAGGGAACATATAGACACACAAAGCCTTTCCCAAGCTCATTGTGTATAAAAATGTCACTCCATTTGTTTCCTGTAAGTGCATTATTATTTATTTCCGTTGCCTGGACCGGTTTAACATCTATAATTATATTTAGTACCATTTTTGTAGCACTTGGGGCATTATACAGAGTAAAACGTGCAGTATGTGCCTGGAATGTACAAATATTACCTGACACAATCCAAAAACATGTCAACTCTGACACTGAGACAGTTGCAACATAACAGGACTAATCCATCCTAAGACCATGATTAACCTGAAACTGAAAAAAGTGAAACAAAACAAAAGTCTTAAACCAGTTTCATCCAAACAGTGTAAATCATTTGCAAACACATTGTCCACATTGAGAGTTGCTGGGTGTGTATTTGCTAAAGCATTACGCAGTGAAAATTCTTACTATGCCTGAGACTGTAACTACAGTGTAAAGTGTTTGTGAGGACAAGTCTAAAATACATTGACGTTGAATGAGAGATTACTGAATAATAACATTTATTCAATGCTGGTGTTCTACATAATGCTACACAGAAAGTACTGAAAGTATATATTTTTTTTTAGTGCACAAAAGGTTTGGTTTAAACCTGTTTTGTAAAAACAAAACAAAAAACTAAAAAAATCTGTTGCTCTATTTTTAAACTTTTTCTTTCTTTATTCATATAATAATAATAATAATAATAATAATAATAATAATAATAATAATAATAATAATAATACATGTGTAATAATAATATTTAAAAAAAATGATAAAAAAAAATATTTATTTATTTAATAAATAATTACTTTTAAAATGTAGTTTTAATTAGCTGTTTTTTTTTTTTTTTTTTTTTTGAGTGATGCAGGTTTCCAGAGCATTGCAATGCAGTGACCAAAAGTAATAATGAAGCTTGTAGCACTAA
Source organism: Carassius auratus (assembly GCF_003368295.1). Lineage (NCBI taxonomy): Eukaryota > Metazoa > Chordata > Actinopteri > Cypriniformes > Cyprinidae > Carassius > Carassius auratus. The sequence goes on from NC_039251.1 coordinate 30,523,669, forward strand.
TGAAGGCTGAAGTCAAAGAGTCTACAAATAGTCTGTTTTTGTGAGCATAGAATTAAAGCAATTTACCACTGACCTCTGCAGGAAAATGCACAATTTAGATCAACTACACCCTACTAAAGAGAGCAACATCCAACGCATTTACATAAGAAAGGGTTGAAGAGTGATTGGGGGTGTTTTGTCGGGAGCAGCTGAGACCTTTCATTTACCGGTGTAATACTTATGGGAGAGGCACATTAAAGGTCAGTGTAATGACAGGAGAGACGCTAATAGACTGGCTACGAGAACAGGAATCCACAGATTGGTATGTGTCTGTATCAGGTGAGACTTTGTGGCACTGCAATGCCGACATGCACTGAGTCACCATACTAATTCACGCTCATAAACGTGCTTTTAAAGAAGCAGCCTCAGGATGTGTTGCATTAGTCCGATAAAAGCATATCAATCAGTGTTATCTCTGACTAAATCAGTTCTCATCACTTTTTATTTGGCTTTGACTTTCAGGAAGCAATTTATGTGCAATGGTAGAATGTCTTCAGGGCTATTGGAGAGTGACTAGGTACGCTGAAGAAAACTGACATTCATTTAATAACAGGCTCTGACACAATTCCATTGAACTACTGAGATGTCAACATGTTAACAAAGGAAAAGCCAGTTGGGTTAGACACTTGACATTGGTCTAGACATGTGAGCCCTCAACACCAGGAAGAGCACCTGACGAATAACAACAACATCCCATGGCCACAGCAGACGTGGGGAAACATGTGGACGATATCAAAACAGAAGAACGTGCAAATTAGTTTCTGTTCTTTGTGGTAGACGGACATGTGGATCACAACAAGCATGTGACCTGAGTGTTTCATAAGCCTCAAATCTCACATAAGACAGAGATCTGACTGTGATACGTAACAAGCCTTAAGATGATAAATGTGGCAATGTGATCACATTTATTGTTGAACCTTTAAAAATCAAGCAAATAGGGCTGTCAGTGTTTATTATGCAATAAAAATGCTTTAGGAAAATATTTGGGTTATTCTCAGTGTTATTTATTTTATTTATTTTTTTATTTTTTGCTGTTGTGGTCCCCATGACTTTATACCCTTAAAATGAAATATACACATTACATTTTTCATTACATTTATTTAGTACACAGGTGAAATGCAGATTTTTTTTTTTTTTTTTTTTTTTTTATGGATAAATGGGTTATAGTAGGTTCCTTTGTTTATGATTAGGATTTAGATAAGTGCTTGCAAAAGAGGTGTGCCTTCAGACACTTCTTAAACCTTATGATGGTCTCAGCAGTTCGGGTGGAGTTGTCAGCAGACAGGAAGTTTGTCCACCAGACAGGAACAGAGAGAGTGAAGGTTTTGGAAGGTGACTTTGTGCCTCATTGTCAAAGAGCAACCAGGTGCCACTCATTCAAACTGCATGTGTAGTGTGTAAAATAACTTAAAAGCTTTTAAAATATTTATTGTTTTGACTTTTATTTAGATAAAGAACATTTTATTAGATTTACTTAGAACAGGAAGTGAAGCAAGAGAGAGAGGGGGAGGATTGGAAAGAACAACAAGACAGACCTGTACTCTGCTACAAGGCTGTCTATTCTGAATTAAACATTGATTTTAATTACTGAATGTTATTTTTTAGTGGAAATATCAGCATTCATCACCATTACATTTCATTATTTATTGAGTAATGTAAAAATATATATATATATATATATTTTGTACATTTATAATTGCTAACACTTTATGTTAAGGTCCAGTTCTCACTATAAACTAACTATTGACTATGACTTTTGCCTCAATAAGCTCCTAGTTTTGCTGCTAATTATTATTTAAGATAAAACTGGAGTTTAAATATAAGGTGGATTAAGGGATCTAAAATATGGTCATGCAGAATAAGGCATCACTATGTGCTTTATAAGTACTAATAAACAGCCAATATGTTACTGTAGTAATACACACGCTAATAAGCAAAGTGAGAATTGGTCCCTAAACTAAAGTGTTACCTCTTTATTTAAATTACTTTATATATTTTATATTTAGTTTGAGTTTTTTAATGTATTAATATATTGGTCTCATCAAGCTAATCAGATCTGCTATCAGCGTTTTACAGAAAAATATTGTTCTTGGCACAAAGCTCATAGATTTTGAATGTAATGTGATTTCGGTTTGAAAGTATTTTTTAGTTAAAATGTGTGATTTATCACAAAACAAACTAAATGGTACTACCAGTACTCAGTCAGCTTTTTTTTTTGTTTGTTTTTTTTTTTTTTTACACAAGACACAAAGGGCTCCATTTGCGGAGTAATCTTTGCAAGATTAGATATCGATATAAAATGAGTTTCCAAACAAGGCCACAAATCATTCTGAAGGAGCATCTTTATTATTGAGAAACATTAGCATTTCAGTTTCAAATCTGGACATGTACAGGCATTTAATCTTAATATATAAATGATGTGGAAAAAATCTCTTGGCAGACATAAGCTCTGAAAAGTTAATATGAGTGACCCAGTGAGACAATCCTTTGAATAAATTAGGAAAGAATGACAGAAATCTGTTTAAACAACCTGAAAGAGAACACACACATACACACACACACACACACACCCTACAACACTTTTTCTGGAACAGCACCAGACCCCTAGAGTTGACACTCATGTGATATCAGACTCATCATCAGAGTCTACCGTGTCTGTGTTTGGCTGTTGCACGAATGAAGTAAGCTGAGGTAAATGATATTTTGTCTCTGTGCGATGTCTTTTGATTGTGGGGTCTTTGATGTGGACGGAAGTGTTTTGGATGGGGGGGACAGACGACGTATGACAACACTGGCAATTTAGACTACAGGTGCGCCCAGCGCGCTCGGGAAAGACTGCAACTTCAAAAACACCTCTTCCTCTTAGGATGAAAGAGGGCTTCGTTTTAATTGTACAGCAAAGAGAAGACAAAACAAATAAAGGAACGATAACTTTCTAGTGGCTGTTTTATACAGCTTGTCCCGATAACCACAACAGAGCTTCACAGAAACTACAGCTATGAGCAAAACACTTTTTGCTTTACCTCTGATGCACATCTTTTTTAATTATGATATTTTTTTTTATATAAAATAAAACAGGAATACACGTAATAAATGTGTTTTTTCAAGAAGTTGTTTATTTTTAAGAAATGAATTTTCTGAAATTAACTGAAAATGGGTGGCCCATTGTATACAATCAGTATGTTTGTTCATCATTTTATTGTTTAGCCAATTAAAAAAACAATACAAAATCATGCATTTCATTAGTTTCTGAACATTTAGTCACTGAAATGACAGATCACTTCACAGATACGTGATATTTATGTGCTTAGCTTTTTTTTCTACTTTTGTTTACTTGGAGCCTACCTAAAAAGTCATTTGTAATACTGTTCAATTATTTTACTGCATTGGCATTTTATATTTCAATAGAATCCCAGTCGCCTGTTTTGGTCACTGCTGGTGACTGACAGCTGACAGTTACTGTAAAACCTCTATCTGGTCATGTCATAAACCACATCTGCTTTCATACTGAGAAATCGAAAAATAAATTCAGTAGGACAATCAAATAAGGCAGTTATAAAATTAGAGACATGGCCGTTGTTATATACCAAAAATAATAAGAAAAGTACATCAAACTAAAAACTGATCAAATATCCCCTGCCTTTTTTGCATATGTTAAGGCCGTAGGATGATAAGATTACATCACCTAGATCAACAGCTATCTGCCCCCAGATGTCAAAACACGTATTTACTTCATTCATTTATTATATGAATCATTTGAAGAAAACAATCCAAACAGTCAGTTGAGCAAGAGGCCAGACAGATGTGTGTTGCATTTGGAAACACTGCCACATGGTTTATAAAATAAATCAACTTATTCATCTTGTTCTAGTTCAGAGGTTGTTATGAAGACAAATTTGGTAGAAAAGTCTATTTTTGTATTATTATTATTTAATTATGCATCAAATAAATAAAAGCACAAATGATTCATTCATTATTGGACTCTCATTATTGGATGGTTGTGATATTAAATGATAAGAATAAACTCCATTCAGAGAAATATTGTATTATATAATGGCCTAGATGTTTGACAACCTTCCTAGTGGAAGAAAAAAATAATAAGTCATTTATTTTACTTAATACAAAAGTTGAAAATCAGTTAACACTTACTATAACAGTTCAACATGCAGAGAGTGTTTTACTTGAGAAAGTATGTACAGTACATGTAATATAAATGAGTATAATTTGATGTTTGCTTGATGAACAGATATGAGAGCTTTTTGACATTGTTTCCCAGCTTCATGCATGCATGTCAGGGCAATACCAAATATGTTAATTCACTTCTTACTTTCAATCACCAAGAAATCATGCTAAACTAAAACACATCAAAACAGATGGCTTTTATAATTCGCAAAAGAAAACAAGTTAAGATGAAAGAGCACAAATTGGTTTATCCGTACCGTAATATTCAAGTTTAATATGCTGTACTGGAAATGATAATAAAGCAGTAAAATGAGATGTCCCATCCCCCCCATAAGTCCCCAAGTCAACTGACCCTTTATCAGATCCATGATGTCTTTCTGACTCACGGCTTAGGCTGGAAATAGTTTTGGGGAGCGGAACCAAATGGTCCGGTAACGTGCTTTGGGACTTTCCAGCTTTCTTATTTTTTCACCAGGGATAGATGGATCCACCAGCGAACACACCAACTGATCTCTAGCCACTTATAATAAGTATTTTATAAAAAGCAGTTTAATGTCAGATATATGTTTTTGTCCATATTTTTTTTTTTCTGACAAAGATCAGTTGACATCAAATGACACTCCCACAGATGCATATTCCCACAAACTGGAAGCTCCACTCTGATTGTCTGGTTTATTTCTGGGAGTCAGAGTGCACGTTTTTACCAGTCCATCAGGAAACAAAGTTGTGTTTACAAGGTGCCATGCTGCTAGATTTCAGGAAAAAACAACAACTAGTTGTCGAACTTGATAAAGTTCTCAACAAAAGAGCTCAATAATACTAGTACTTTTGGATAAAGAAATTACACTTTTTTATTTTTTATTTGCCACTTTGTGGAATTGCAATTTCAGATTTACTAAACGCCGAAGAAAATGAAAAAGAACTGTGCCTGGTTGAATTCACATGTGTGCCAGGCAGTATGAAGACTGGATTTATGTAATCGAACAACCTTTAGTGTCTCTTGAATTTCTCTGTAATTTACCATGTTTTTGGGAAACAATTGTATTACATCAGTCTAAGTCTTTCATTGTTGCCTGGAGCATTGCACAACTTAAACATTGCAGAAGTGGATATCTTCCAATTACTGTCAAATTATCGTCTACTACTCACGGGTCGTAAAGTTGTGGTTTTCAACCTGCCGCGGTTCATCAAAGATGTACAAATCTTTCAAAAGGTAATCAAGCAATGCAGCTTAGCATTATACAGATCAAGTGACATCATTAATTTGTCTCCGTGTGTTTGAGCTGTAGGAAAAGAGACACAGCCCACCGCAGGTCAGGATGACAGGGTTCCTACACTGCTTTCCATTTCCCACATCAGTTAAGAGGCAAGTGTGGTTTTCTCAGATGCCAACCAGCCTTTAATCAAGGGTGTTTCTTTCATTTATGTGCCCCACCACCACACTAATACGCACACAGACTCTCTCAACACTATATTTCCTCTAGACTTCCTTCCCTACCTGTTGCCTTCTCCCTTCCTCCCTCCCAAACCTGGTTCTGGGTGGTCTGTGCTCCTGATTCTTGGCAGTGAGATTCTGGGGGTAGTTACAGGACTTCCTACTCTGCTTCTTGGCTTCCTGTGGCATTACGCTTCAAAAGACCTCACAACACCCACGCACAAGATGCACACAAGGGATGTTTCTTCCGTCAACGTTTGGGGTTAACGTCTACTCCTCAACGCACCCTGTCCCCTGTGAATCTGAGGGCTGCCACTCCAACCCTGAACACACAGTGGTCACAGGACAGTCTGTCTCCAAACACACATGCACCAAATGCATCTAACACTAATGTTGTATTTTATGTTGTGTCCCTTTCTATTTGTGCTCCTGTTTTAGCTCCCACAAGCACTGCAGTGACACTTACAAACTTTGATGACTTCAAAGGAAGAACATAAACTAGATCTCTTTAGCATCTCAGTTCTTTCTAGACACCTTTGGGAACAAATGGGGCTTGTTTACATCTGGTCACTTCATGCATTTTTTTCTGATCGGATAGCTATGCGATCGTGAAAAGACCATGTGTAAATGCCATCCGAAACCAGTGTTGTGCCTGAACGCATTAATTGAACGATAATTCATGAACTCGTTCATATTTTGGGCGAACGTGAACTGAACGTGCTGTATTACTGCCTGATGAACGTTACTGTCAACTCGTTCATTCTGGTGTCTGTGAACGGCACGCTCTCTCAGGTTAACTTCGTTCAATAGGGTGCCAGATTTCTATAGAGCCTTCCAGGCGAAAACCCGGCTAAAACACACCGTAAACAGGTCTTAATATGTAGCGGAAAAACACCCAATCTGGCAACACCAGCCACCAGTGTCGCACCGCCATCCGCCGCATGTGTGACACATCATCAAAAAACAAAACAAAAAAAAACCTTGGAGGCTACAGCAGCATGTAACAAGAAGGCGTATGATCATTTAAAATAATTTTATGATGTTTATGACAAGGTCGGTGAGAATGGGAGACAAAGCATTAAAGCAACAATGGGGAAATGCTTTCCCCTCAATGCTAATGTAAACCCTGCTTGGATAAGGATTCAAAATTGGATATGAAGATGAAATCTGACGCATAGCTTCATTGTTAAAACTGATAAAATAATTGCTGTCTGTGATTCTATATGGGCTGTGGCAATAATTTTGAAAAATAATAGCTCGCAGCAACATATGGAAAAAAAGAACTATGAACTAGTTCATTTTTGGAACTGTGTGAACTTAGTACAAAATTTTGTAGTTTAAACTATGAACTGAACTAGTTCATTTTAAAATGTGTGAATTGAACTTTGAAATAGTTCATGTAGAAAGTGAACTTTCCAACACTGCCCGAAACGCATTTGAGACGGATATAAATCTGATCGCTCAAACCACTTCAGGAGGTGGGACACATTCCAGAAGAAATTAGACAAGTGTAAATGCATCTGGTTGCTGAAACCACATATGCAAGTTTTACTCCTCACAAAACGTTAAAATAATAAATATGTATAGGCTATATCACATTATAGTCAAATATGACAGCGCTAATGCAACACACATTGCCACAGACGTGTAGCTGAGCATCTCTTCAGCAAGCAGTTAGCAAACTACCGCAAATGACATTTTGTTTACAAGCTAATTGAGCGATTAGATGAGGCATTAGATGTTCAAAGGAGCTTTACCGTGTCAAACAGGAAAATAGTGTGAATAATGTAAGAGAACAATAACGAAGAGTCGATTTCCAGTTAAATACAGTTCATTGATTATTCAGTGATGCCAACATTAAAGTTCAGCTCTCTTCCAAAAGCATCTGTGCAATCAGTCAAGAGTCACAAACTAAGCAAACCAAAGGCAACACTGGCAAGGAATCAAAACTCCATCGGTGACAAATGGAGAATTTTTTGGGGAGAAACCATGCCCTGGCTAGATGATACCAGCATGGCGTGGTTTAATTCCAGGCTGCAACACAAGTCAGATTGTGCAGAGGAATCATCTGGTTCCCATGGTCTTGTTCCAGTGGCCAACGGGTTCTTCGAAGGGGATTTATCTCTGGGGCTCGTCTAGTTGACCTGGTCTCTGCTGACATTCAGACATATATCATGATCTTATGATGTAGGGAGTACATTGGGTAGGGAGTAGGGAGTACATTAGGAAAAGTGTCACATGTGTCAAGCACATGATCCTTCGGAAATCATTCTAATATGCTGATGCTGAAAAAGTTTTTCCTGCTTAATATTAAAACATTAACAAAGATTTGTTTACCATGCGCTACAATTCAAATGTTTGGGATGGATGGATGAATGGCAAGCAGCAAGTATTTTTTCATTTACATTTCTGTATGATAATAAGAACCAGTAATTCTTCTTATTAATTTAATTCTAATTAATAATTGAGCACCAGTAATAATTCATAATACTTGAGCACCAATATCAAAATGATTTCTGAAGGATCTTCTGACACTGGCTGCTGTAAACTCAGCTTTGCCATCAGAGTAATGAATTACATTTTAAAGTATATGCAAATATAAAAACAGTTTATTTATTTTCTATTAATAATATGTTTCTGTCTTGGTGAGCATAAGAAACATCAGGAAAAAACTTTTGACCTCTCAAAAGACGATCTTTAGTTATTTTAAGTTATCTTAAAATACAACCTCTGAAGATTGTTTTCCTTCTGAAAAGTACTTTGTTACAGTGTATAACTAGCTTTATGTCCAATCTGCATTAAACCCATGGGAGCTAATGTGCATTAGGAAATACGTGACACTCTGGCAGTCAATTAAATAATTAAAATTGGGTTTTGACAGTACTGCCATCTTAGCTAACCATTTTCAATATGCCTTGGTTATGGTTTTTGTGTCAATATGATGTCTCAGTGGCATTATGATGCATCACATGTGAGCTGTGCCTGGTAAATGACCAATTTTGGGGTTCCCACTATTTGTAGGAGGATGTTCCGCTGCTTTTGATATATTTTTACCAAATGTTAAAACATAGTGATCAAAATTGTAATAAATGTTAACAAAATGTGCATTTTTTTTTTTTAAACAGCCATTTACCTGTTGCTGTACAGACCAGCGGAGTCATAGTTTTCGAAGAAAAACTTCTGCTTTTCTGCAAGCTGAGAGAAGGATTGAAGGGCTTGTGGGAAAAAAAAATATGCAAAGCTATTTGAGGACCTGATGTGTTTGTGATGTCATAAGTCATCAGTATAGTTCCTTCTTTTTCACACGCACAGACTCTTAGTTAAAGTGTCTACACAGTAATAACAGCACTATAGAGGCACCTTATTTGGAGCGTGTAAATGGATTTGACGTCAAAAATTCCCCTTAATTGCTTCATAGGTCCACATTACAAAAAAATGCTCACCATCGCATTGCTATGCCAGGATTATACAGTCTATCACTGCATGCAGGCCTAAAAACACCCAGAGCAAACCCACAATCATTAGCTGGTTTAATAAAATGTGATGTGAACATATGAGAAAGTGAATTTGGAGATTTGTCCAGACATCATTCTGCAGAAAAATAATTGCATTGTGGTTTGATTTGAGGAAGCGAGAGTCATTGTTTGTCATTGGAGATTTGACAGGGAAATGTTTTCTGCTGAATTCAGACGTTTGGAGATTAATTAGGTCGTAGATTTCCCATCATGCCTGTCTGTCTCTCAGTCTCTGTCTTTTTTTTTTCTTTAGCACTTTGCAGGAGACATATAGTATACAAAACTCTAACACACAATTATTAAACTCAAATACTAAACATAGATGACAGTGATTTTGCAGTTTAGGACATATTTGATGGTCCAGGATCAACATTCCTGTCAAACAACCATATTCCTAACTCTATGCTATACTCTTCGCTAACCATAAACAATGTCTAACACCAAAAGGAAATGATAGGTGGAACGAATGATATTCAAACCTTCCAGCCCCACACTGCACAATATCATTATGGTAATTTGCATTTTCTGTAACACTTTAGTATAGGGTCCAATTCACATTAATAACTAGTTGCTTATTAGCATGTCTATTATTAACATATTGGCTGTTTATTAGTGCTTATAAAGTACATATAACGCATGACATCCATAATCCTACCCAATACCCTAAACTTAACAACTACCTTATAAACTATTAATAAGCAGCAAATAAGGAGTTAATTGAGGCAAAAGTCATAGTTAATGGTTAGTTAATAGTGAGAATTGGACCCTAAAATAGTGTGACCAAAAATTCTCCATTGGTCTGTTGTCTTACACAGTTTTGCTTCTCAAAGTTGATTTCTGTTGCGTAATTAGGGTCAGTAAGTTTTTTAAAGAAATGTATACTTTTATCCAATGACACAAAAAAATATATAAAAAAATGGGATTGTTTTTTTAAATACAATAAAAAAAAGAAAGATCAAAACTAGGAAAAAAGACAAGATAAAAGCATTTTGATATTTTTTATGTCATGTTTCCTAAAATATTAAGCAGCAATTTTTTCAGCATTGATAATAATAAAAAATATTCCTTGAGTTGCGAATCAGCGCATTTGAATGATTTCTGAAGAATCGTAAGACACTGAAGACTGTAATGACTGTAAAAAATCAGCTTTGATCACATAAATACATTTCATTTTAAAATATATTCAAATGAAAAATTGTTATTTAAAATCAAAGGCAACACTTTATTATAAGGTGTCCTTGTTACATGTACGTGTAACAATAAATTATGCATAATTGCATGAAAGTAACCCTAAACCGTAACCCTAACAATATAGTAAGTATATATTAATTGATATTACTCAGTACTTAAATGTATAATTTCACTTTAAGAAAGACACCTTAAAAAAGGTATAACCAAATTATATTAATGATATTTCACAATATAACTGTTTTTTTTTTTGTTTTTTTTTTACTTTTTTTAGATAAATGTACTTCTTTGAAATATATAAAACACCTTATTGACTAATTGACTTGATACATGTACTTACATGTATTTGTTAGAAATTGAATATCAAAGTGACTTTACACTGAAACATAACTATTTCAGAATAGAAAAGCAGGATTATTCTCAGTGTTTCAGCTGGTAAACTTGGCTTTACTTGAAGATGTATGTAAATGTCTTTAGGCAGTGTGAAAGAGAGGGTGAGCAACCAAAAGATGAGTATTTCTTGTATCATTCTTCATGAGTTTGGTTTGGGCATGTTTTATGCATGGGCACACGCTCCCTCATTGAGAATAATCCGGATTCATCAACATTACAAACAGTTAGGAAAAGTTATTGTGTGCGTCTGTGTACTGCTCATCGAAACATTTTTTTTTAAATTGCTGTAGGGTTTAGCTTCTGTGGACTTCTCACCAAGTTATGCATCATGTGTGTTTGCCGTTATTTATGACTAAACTCATGAATGAATCATTCAGGTGCTGATTTTTTGAGGCTGCTATTTAGCAACTACCCTCTGAGGAATCTGACACTGTTGATGGATGTGGAGAATTGATATGATATGTCTAAGAAAGGCACCGGAAATGTTTCAGGAGGCAGTTTTCACAGATGGTGATTGGTATTGGGAAATCTCTGAAAGTTGGTTGATTTGCTGTTACCCAACACACCAGCAGCGCACAAGGGAACTGAGAGATTGAGGTTACTGTCCACCAGAAGGCCTTTCACAAACTCAAAACATACTGACATTCATCTGATCTCACCCCACACAGCCAGACATTATTTTCACAAACTCATGTGTGTTCTTGCAACATCCGAAACTGATTCACTGAGAACTTGGAATGATGTTCCCGTAAAATGCACCAAGCACTTCATTGTGAAGTCTTCTGCTGAAATGTTTTTTAGGTCTGTCTTTCCGCCTGTCAACCCAAATCACTCATTTATACCAACATATTTGGAATCTCTTATATAGATACCGTAAAATGGGAAAAATGCAGTCGTTAACTTAAAGAGCTATTTCTACCTGATTTAACCCACATACATGAGTTTTGTTGGTATTAATTACTGACTTTTGGATGAACAAGGTTGATTCATGGATATTAAATAATATTTTTGACTCCTGGAAAAACAGTTTTTCCATAGTTTTTTCTTCTTTCTTTCTTTTCTTTTCTTTTTCTGTATATGTATGTATAAACATTCACCCTGTCACTTTGGATATTACAGATTTTTTTTATGTCGTCATAATGTATTTTATTAATATTTTATTTCTATATTTTACATGGCCTAATTAATTTAATACAGTTATATTTCATATTTTAAAATGATTAAGTATGTATGAAACCTTACATTAACATTTAGTTTAACTGTGACCTAATTAAAGCTATTTTGAATGGAAAGTGCATGTTTTATGTTTTATTATTATTTTTTACAGTTAAAAAGACTGAAATGTTTAAGTAAATGTGTTTTGTTATGTAATTGTGTGTGTGTGTGTGTGTGTCTGTGTGTGTGCGTGCGTGTGTGTGTTATAACAAACTAAAGATATAATTTTTTCATTACTTGAAATAAACAGCTGAGATCAAATTAACGTGTATATATATATATATTACATATATAAAAACAATTTTTTTTACTAAAACAACTAAAATGTAAACATAAAATATAAAAATAAAATCTAACTCAAAATATGAGCAAAAGCTATAATAGTACATCAGTAAAAGCGGTGCTGTACATCCGCCCTTTTACTTTGAGCTCTTTAATTGTACACACAGCACTGGGGGAGCGACAGGGTTCCACTGCTTGTGTTATCTGGACTGTATGAGAGCGGCTGGGATGGTGTCTCCATTCACTGTTTAGTTTTTCTCCACCAATTCTCTGATTCAATTAGACTAGTGTTTCTGAAAAAAAGGGGAAAAGATAACAGTTATAGGGTTACTCGTTGAGTTTAAATTACCTTTATTAGTTTCTCAGCTCTAATTAAGCTTTGAGTCCTAAAGATGGCCAGTGAAACAGATATGGATGTCTAATAAGCTTACACTGTCTCCCTCTCAGTTTACAAGACTCTTTTTCTTTTTTTTTCTTTTTTACGAAGACCTGTCCTCAGTGTCGGCTGAGAAGACGACTCAATACGGATGAATATGGCAGCATTCCAGTGAAACCCGCTTCAGAAATCTTCCACTCACTTTCCTCCTAAACTACTGGATACAACAAAAATATGAATGAGTATTTTTGACTTGTTTTCAGCATAAACTACAATACATTTTATCACATGTATGCTTAATACAAGATAATAAAAACCCCAACATGGGTTACAAAAGTCTTGGAAATCGTTCCACTCACTTTCCTCCTGAACAACTCTGTAAATAATAATAATAATCATAATCACAAGAGAGCTCTTAAGTAGCATCTTAAGTTTTGCTTCTCAATAAATGTAGACAGTATTGTTATGTTTGCAGTGAATAAAGTTCCCAAGAGCCTGGGCTTCCAACATCCACTTGATTTTTACTCTGTGTTGGGGACAAAACATTTGCTCTGTGCGTCTTACCTACAGTGTGTGTAACTAAAGATGTCCGTTCTGGCAGCCAACACCTCACACCATCACACGTACCTCACATAAAAAATTAAAGGTTCTCACTTACACATAATAATGGCCAAATCGCTTTCTCATCAATAGATAGCCAAGATGAAAGGAGAGCGCAGGAGACATTGAGATAAAGGTGGCCTGTATCATTCTACATGCATCATTCTGAAGGAGAATGGCTATACTTTGAAAAGAATAACAAGAGCCTTTATACTATCCCAAACATTGCCCTCGAGTACTGTATGTTTTTAGTTAAACCATGTGTGCTTATGGGAGGGAACTGAAACTATAGGCAAATATTTAAGAAATATTGTGAAAGAATCCTTTACCAAACACTCCACTTCTGAATAAATCTCAGAGACATTAATGAAGACTATTGATACATACAAGTACCTGCAACCTTGCGTAAATGCAAGCCATAAAAAGGGATATTTTGGGATATTTTTGTAACAGGGTCATTACAAAGAAATAAAATAAAGATAAATAAAATGCCAGTGTTTTTTTTTTACATAAATTATAAATTATACCACACAGCAAAACATCTGTTTAATTGTGCATAGCTAGAGTACCGAAATAATGTAATAATGTATCTTTATGAAGACATCAGTGATGCGCGGCTCAGTGTATAAACAACCCGCAACCGACCGCTGTTTTCAACTAACCCGCCGGCAACTCGGACCGCAAAAAAAGAAACAGAAAATGTTTTACCCGACCCGCTTCCTGACCCACGTTTTTTAAAAGTAGTAAATGCAAAGCCCCTTTATATAAATTTACTTACTTAAATAGGCTTTAGCCTACAGGATAATAAGCGTTATGACCGCACACAAGTTTGCCACAATGAACCAGTTAAAGATATGATTATGAATGTGTCTAAATTAGCAAGGAGACATTTAATTGTTTAGTAATAAACTGGTGTTTTCTGTATCGCTGCTAAGATAAAGTTGTCGATGCGAAACCAAATGAACCACAGGCTGACAAAGTTTGGGCAGAAAAAGTGATGAGCATTTATCATGCCGTACATCACAAACATTCATATTACTCTACTGACTGCAGGAACAAGTTAGTCCCAGCCATTTTTCCAGATTCTGGAATAGCTAAGAAAAAAGCTGTAGAAACTTTGGGTGATATTTTGGGTCAGGTAGTGTCTTAATCTTTTATTCGGTGGGTTTAAAAAGAAATATAGGCAATATATTACAGAAAGCTTGAAATGTCTACTTTTAAACGAAAATATGAAAATCCAAATAAATAGTCTACTCTCTGATTATGTAATCTAAATGAAATGTGCATTTCTCTCTGGCGTTCATGGCGAGTCCGCTGCGACACAGAAAACAACAGTTTATTAGGGTGCTTTCACACCTGCCTCATTTAGTTCGGTTGAATCGTACGAGAGTTTGTTTCCCCCTTTGGTGCGGTTCGTTTGGGCAGGTGTGAAAGCACTCAGGTGCGCACCAAAAGCGGACCAAACAAGCGTACCGAGACCTGCTTGAAGAGGTGGTCTCAGTACGCTTTCAAACGAACTCTGAGGTGGTTTGTTTGTGGTGAGAACGTGATCCGACCTCAAACAGACCCAACTACAAAAAGTACTGACCATTTTTAGACTAAACCAACTGCCATAGTCAGCTGCGCTGTGCATTATGGGAGGAGGAAGTGTTTGTTGACAGTTTGCACTTTAGCATGGGCAGCTCGTGGACAAACTTGGAGTAGTGAGGAGGTGCGGAGCCTCATAGAAATTTGGTCAGATGACCATGAGCATGTCAGAGTTAAGAAGAATTAATGCACGACTCCGCTTGAAGTTACGAGCGTTGCCCGCTCGCCGTTTGCAGTGTATAATAGAAATGTATTGTTTGCCATATTGTGGTGTATACAAACAATGTAATAGATTATGGCCAGGGACAAAAGCCCGCGCAGTCGTGTAGTTGTGTTGTCTCAGTGTTGTTTGCTGGCTTTCGCTCTTATGTTGGAATTTTCCCACACATAAATTCTGACCAATCGAAAAGCAGTTTAGGAAATACGTCATGGCCAATGAGTGATGTGGATGTTTTCATGTGACTGCATTTTGGTTAGTTTCAACTGGTTCGGAAAAGGAACCAAAAAAGCTGAAAAATGCTACAATGTATAATTGTTTGCCCTTGGTTCGGACCAAATGAACCAAACTAGAGATGTGAAAGCACCCTTACTAAACAATTAAATGTCTCCTTACTAATTTAGACACATTCATAATAATTACCGGTTCTTTGTGGCAAGCCTTATGTGTACGGTCATAACGCTTATTATCCTGTAGGCTATAGCCTATTTAAGTAATTATATTTATATAAAGGGGCGAACCATTTACTACTTGTAAAAACGCGGGTCAGGAAGTGGATACAATATTTTCTTTTTCTTTTTTTGCCGTCCGAGTTGTAGTTAAAAACATCGGTCGGGTGCAGGATTTTTATACATTGACCCGCGCATCACTTCACGTCGCTTCATGTCGTATTCTCCACCATGTCCCACAAAAAGACTGCTTTTGCATAAAATGCAAAATAGCTCTCTCTGCTTCGCCATCTACAGGTCTTAACCAAGAGTATGTTGCGGTCCATTCACTATTAAAAGTGCATCTTCTCTTTTTCGTGGCCACACTGGCCATGGCTGCTTAACCTGACCGAACAGCGCGCACGCTCTCCAACTTGAGATTGTTGACAATGTCGAGGAGGCGTTCGTGCACCAGTCAACCGTTTGATTGACGTACAACTCAGCCTATCGACTAACACTTTTATTGCTCTCCTGAACTATCTCTCTCTCTAAACTATTGGACATAAGTTAACAGTATGCCTATGGACGTATCCATGTATTTATTAGGCAGGGTCGAATGAAAAAGTGGGACAGATGCTCAGTTTGCGTGAGGTGGGACAAAGGGTAAAATTGCTGTAGGCCAACAGTACAACATAAAGCAAGACAGGTGGTCACTCTATAATCGCGCCAGTTATTCAACCAATAAATTGTAGGCCTATGTATTTCAAAATTGTATAGTACTATATAAATCACAAATGTTTAATTGCCATCTTTATTTTAAATGGCCTGACAGACTGCGACCCAAATATCATAAAAAATATTTTTGGATGACACATTTTAGATCAACCTGCGCATCACTGGAAGACATTAATACTGTTATTCAGCAAAATAGCAAGACATATATTAAATTGGTCAGAAATTACAGTAAAAACATTTAGAATGTAAGATTTCTCTTTCAAATAAATGTTGTGCTTAAAAATTAATGAATATATATTAATCTATTTTTGAGCAGCATATATGCATATTAGATTGATTTCTGAACGATCATGTAACACTGAATACTGGAGTAATGATGCTGAAAATTCAGATTTGAACAACACAAATAAATTACATTTGAAAATATATTAAAATAGAAAACTTTTATTTTAAATTGTAATAATATAAAAAAAATATTAGTGTTTTTACTGTTATGAAATACGTAAATGCAAACTTCTAAGTAGCTTCTTTCAAAAACATGAATGCATCTTACCGACCATAAATTATTGAATTGTAGCGTACTTAAAGACGAAGATCAAACTCATCATGATGTACCTCAATCATGATGATCATACATTCCTAGTTATGTTAATGATCTTACACTTCCTTTAAAACCTACTTTTAATATTTAGTAATATTAGCAGTTTGATTGGCACTGACACTGTTGGATGAGAACAAAACTTGAAATGAATTGAGCTGGAAATTGACTCTCTTGTCTTCTGCTTTATAGCGGAATTTAATATGTTCATGATTGATTGATTCTGTAACACTCCGTTATTGAACAGAATCAACACTGACTGTAACAGAATTAACACGGAACTGACTAGATCTGAATATTGATGCTTGCTCTAGCTGCTTTACAACAGAATTGGGATTTGCTTAATTTTTTAAGTTTGCATATTTGATTCTGTTACTTTCCTGCTAAATAATGTGAAGCTGCTTGGAAACGACCTGTTTTGTATAAAGCACTGTAAAGATAAAGGTGACTTGGTTAAATATAATAAGTCACATTCATTGCTCATGAATGCTCATGAAGAAATCTGTGCGCTGTAAAAAAAAAAAAGAAAAAAAAAAATTCATAAATAAAAAGTCAGAACCACTAATTTTACAGACCCATGTTTACTTATAGTTTGAGATTTTTTACAGAAAATACATAAACCACAATGTGCATATCTATAGCTTGTGGCACATGGACATCACTCAGTTTCCATTTAGTCTTGTTTGTGTCCTATCTCTCCTTCCTTTCTTCTAACTTTGTCTGCGGCTTGGACTATGAGTAACGGCTCACTGGCCGTCTGAAAGTTAGTCACCTCCACGACACCACTTCCCCTCGCTGGAGAAAAAGAGAAGCCCTTTCTTCCTCTGCCTAGGCTTCTTCTTTTTGCTGCAGCCTAGACCCCAAAAAACAATGCCTTCTCCAGAGATTCATATTATGGGAGCTGCAGATCAAAGAGTGGAGCGTAACATGAGTCCATTGACAGCGGGTAAACAGGCACGCACGCTCAATGCTGCTCTTTATGCTGGAGGAGAGAGAGAACGCATGACGGGGAGGAAGACTTCAAAGTGACACGCCTCTGTCTTCACTGGCCCATTAAAAGCGAGTCGAGGGGAGGGGGTGTTTGATTTCACATGTGATGTGAAAGGTGCCACCACAAAGATGCTTTTTAACATATGCAGTGGGAATAGTGAGAGTCTGTGGGAGAGAGAGATAGAGATAGAGATAGAGAGAGAGAGAGAGAGAGAGAGCGTGGGCTTGTGTTATTGCTGATGGTGCTAGTGCATTCTGGGAATGCTGCAAAGATCATTCACAAAGGAAATGTGGTGTGCAAGGAGGACCATATGAGAAATAGAAAGAGATTGTGATGTAAAAACCCCTAAATTACCCAGTCACAATAAGATGCTCAACCACGCAATAATTCAGCAGTGCGTTTCCCTTACAATGTTGGAAACTCGCTGCTTAACCAAAGTCAAAGTCAAAGCCACTTTTATTTATATTGCGCTTTAAACAAAATACATTGCGTCAAAGCAACTAAAAACATTCATTAGGGAAACAGTGTGTCAATAATGCAAAATGATAGTTAAAGGCAGTTCATCACTGAATTCAGTGATGTCATCTCTGTTCAGTTAAAAGTGTCTGTGCATTTATTTGCAATCAAGTCAATGATATCGCTGAACGATGAAGTGACCCCAACTAAGCAAGCCGGAGGCGACAGCGGCAAGGAACCGAAACTCCATCGATGACAGAATTGAGAAAAAACCTTGGGAGAAACCAGGCTCAGTTGGGGGGCCAGTTCTCCACTGACCAGACGAAACCAGTAGTTCAATTCCAGGCTGCAGCAAAGTCAGATTGTGCAGAAGAATCATCTGTTTCCTGTGGTCTTGTCCTGGTGGTCCTCTGAAACGAGGTCTTTACAGGGGATCTGTATCTGGGGCTCTAGTTGTCCTGGTCTCCGCTGTCTTTCAGGGCTGTAGAGGTCCTTTCTAGTTGCTGATCCACGATCAGGTCTGGATACGTACTGGATCCGGGTGACTGCAGTGACCCTCTGAGCTAAACCACTGCAGTGTGATGCATTGTTGGAGAAAAAAAGGGATAGTTCACACAAAAATGACAATTATGTCAATAATTACTCAGCCTTATGTCGTTCCAAACCTTTAAGACCTCCATTCATTTTCGAACCTGTGAAAGCCAATTAAGATATTTTTGATGAATTCCAAGAGCTCTCTGACTATTCCAAAGACAGCAAGGATCCTAACATGATCAAGGCTCAGAAATGTAGTGGAAAAAGGGCATCGTTAAAATAATCCATGTGACATCAGTGGTTCAACTGTAATTTAATAAAGCTAGAATTCTTTTTGTGCACAAAGAAAACAAAAAAAAATTACTTTATTCAACATTTTGTCTTCTCTGCATCACCCTATAGCACCATTTTGGAGAGTATCACATATGTAAACAACGTATGCTGTTCTGTGTCAGCAACAACGTACAGAGATACGTTGTGTTTACATTTCGAGACGAAAGTAAAAGAAAATGTTGCATGCTATGTTTAAATACTGCATGTGATACTCTCCAAAATGGCGATAGGGTGACGCGGAGGAGACCAATTGTTTAATAAAGTCATTATTTTTGTTTTCTTTTGCATAAACAGTATTGTTCTGGCTTTGTAAATTAACAGTTGAACCACTGATGTCACATGGATTATTTTAACAATATCCTTGCTACGTTTCCAAACCTCTGTTTGGAACAACATGAGGCTAATTAAGGGTACAGGTTGTAGGACCTGCCACTAGAGGGCGCACTACCAAAACAATAACAATTACATGGTTTGATGACGCTAAGAAGGAGCGTGGAATGATGGGATTTGTTGTCTTCTAATCCAATAATTGGGCATACATAGCAAACGCGAGTTCAACGATTTGCGCGAGTAGATTACATACAAAGTCAATGCAAAGACGCGATCAGACGCGTCCTCGTGCGGGTCTAGAGACGCAATATAACAATAGCCTAGTGGTTTGTGGATATTTTACTGCAAATATCTTACAAATTGTACCTTTAATGACAGAACTTTTGGGGCTATTGAGATATTCCTTTAACTTGCTAGTCAAACCATAGTAGCATGGTTGCAATTCTGTCATAATCAATTAGTAATGTCTGTGTGCCGCAGCCGATAACACAAAAGAACAAAAACGATTTTTGATGAGGGGCCAGTGCTGAGTACTGATGAAAGGTTATAACCACAGTAGAAGTAGAAATTCCACAAAAGAAATCTGACTCAGACCTGGGAAATATCTTACCAAACAACCATATCATACCATGTACATGAGTAAACTCTTCACTGGCCCATTAAAAGCGAGTCGAGGTTAGGGGGTGCTTGATTTCACATGTGATTTGAAAGGTTCCATCACAAAGATGCTTTTTAACATATGCATTGGGAATAGTGAGAGTCTGTGGGAGAGAGAGAGAGAGAGAGAGAAAGAGAGAGAGCGTGGGCTTGTGTTATTGCTGATGATGCTGGTGGATTATGGGAATGCTGAAAAGATTATTCACAAAGGAAATGTGGTGAGCAAGGAAAACCATATGAGATTTAGAAAGACAGAGAGATTGTGATGTAAAAACCCCTAACTTGGGTGTGTAAGCAACCATCCAAAACACCCTGACCACCAAGCAGTGGCCAAGCAACCATCCAGAACACCTTAGCAGCAAAAAACATTTGCTGATGAATTAACTCCAGCCTGGAGTCTATTATATAAATTATCACTTGCCACTGGAAGTATTCCTACAATATGGAAAAAATCAGTCGTCATCCCTGTTCCAAGAAACATCCAGCAGAGGAAAATAATGACTTTAGACCAGTTTTGTCAACATCCGAGGTGATGAAATCCCTTAATTGTATTGTGACAGAAAAATTGAGAGAGTATGTACTGTAAAAATTAGATCCTTATCAATTTGCGTATAAAGAAAATAGGAGTACAGAAGATGCTTTGAACACTATGATTTACTTTATCTTAAAACACCTTGAAAGTCCTGTAGCTTATGTTAGAGTGATGTTTATGGATCTGAGTTCAGCGTTTAATACTCTACTTCCAGATGTTGTGTTATTTAAAGTTAAAACAGATGGAAGTGAACCCTTATATAATTAAAGGGTATTATGCATTACAAAGGGACGACAACAGTGAAAGTGAAATTCAACTTTATCTGACATATTGGTCAAAAAAATTTTGGAGCTCCTCAAGGCTGCGTAAGTTCTCCCCTTCTTTTTACATTATATACGAATGATTGCAGGAATCAGGTACATAATTACATTATTAAATTTTCTGATGATACAACTTATACTTTACAAATCAGAGATAAAAGGGGTTTTGCAGTGGTGTGAGGAACACAACTTGATGTTGAATGTCAAAAAACTAAATAAATGGTCTTTGACCCGAGGTTGGTTGGTGATCATAGTCCAATTTTAGTTAATGAGGAGGAAGTTGAGCAGGTAACAACATAGAAGTATTTAGGTATCTACTTTGATTTTCAGCTGCAATGGAGTCATCAAGTGGACTATGTTTGTACATGAGCTAGTCAGCGATTACATTTTTGGAGAAGGCTCAGGGTCTATGGGGGGGATAAAACTATCATGTTACTGTTTTACAGATCAGAAATTAAATCTATAATATGTTATGGTCTTACAATATGGTTTGGCAATTTGACTGTTAAACTTAGGTCACAACTTCAAAATGTGGTTAGAAGAGCTGGAAAAATAATTGGTATGTTGTCTCCACTTTCTCTTCAGGACATTTTTGAGAGGTCTGTTAGGAAGCAGAGTCTTAAAATTATTGGTGACCCAAGCCATATTCTCCATAAGTAGTATGAGCTAATGCCCTCGGGCTGGAGATATAGGCTTCAAATCTGTAAGCTGAATAGATACAAATTTTCTCTAATTCCGTTATCTGTCAAATTATTGAATAAGTGATTGAAATTGTTATGTGGGTGAGGGTAATGTGATGGGCAACATGTAATGTTAGTGTAATATTAGGATTGTGTGGGAATTATTATTATATATATTTAAAAAAAAAGATTTTGATTTTGCAACGGTTTTTCACAGATTCGTCACATTTGCCAAAAGAAAGCTGCTTGGTTTGAAAGTAACTTCTCTGTGAGCTGTGCTTTATGCATTGCTATACAATGGACAATTTATTTTTTGCCCACACCTTGCTTGAAGGGGCAAACATATTGTGTTTTGAAGCAAAGTTTGACTGAGACAGTTAGTGGGATCTTTTATCTCTGCCATTTTTAAAGACTTCTTAAAGATGTAACATTTAAAGTCTATATAATTATTGGTAACGCTTTAGAATCTAGGGACCAATTCTCACTATTAACTAGCTGCTTATTAACCTGCATATTTTTTACATATTGGCTGTGTATTAGCACTCATAAAACACATATTCTGCATGACCATGTTCTACTGTACATCCCTAATACCTAAATATATATTTCCTAACATATATAAATCCCTAAACTTAACAACTACCTTACTAACTATTGATAAGCAGCAAATTAGGAGTTTATTGAGACATCCACCAGCAGGGGCTAACTGTCAATACTAATCACCCAAACCTTGGCCAAATCCCAGCTTTAAGTGCGCATCCCTGTGCTCTGTATCGTGGGAACTTTGGAGGGAGCAGTGCAGCTCAAAATGTGGCTATTGGATCACTCTTGGTGAACGAGGCATTTTCACTTTTGGAAATTTGGAGTCATTAGAATAAAATTCATGTGGTGCCTTCTTTCCTCAGTGCCCCCAAAATGTTTGAAAGCCCCCCTAAAGCCCAAATAAACACGTATTTAAGGATTAACTGATTAATTGATCTAATTTGGCTCATAATTGGCTAATCACATTTGGAGAGAAATAGCGCAGACACTGGACAAGGATAAAACTTTTTAATGCGCATGTGTCAGCCTACTTAGGGCTGTCAACTGCTGACGAACCTGCATAGACCTATAATTGGGGCAGCAGCATATTTAATTTTTGACAGGAATGAATAATAGAAATACAGTGTTCAATGAATAGTACAATTTTTTGACCCCATAGCGATTGTTCAGCTAATTAAAAAATGTTAAATCATAAAACAGTTTTGAAAGTCAGGAAAAAAAATCACATTATCTAAGACACTGACACTCTAAAGATAAATCCATCCCTCAGCCTCATTTTCATTCATGTTCAGTAGTTCAATATGGCATATATACGGTCAGTAGCAATGCATTTAAAGTCACATAACAATTCTTTGACAAACACTTACAACACTACAGCAAGTGTCTAAAGATGCAGTCACATTATCAAAATTTGGATGGCAAAAAGGTCCATTGTCTATCGTCAAAAAAGGTCAGAAGCACAGCCAACAAAGAATTCACTTTCAGCTAAACAGCTTTCTCATGGTCACCGAGGCAAATCAGCATGACCAACTTGAACTAATTAAGAAATCTGTTTAGGGAAATTATTCACCCTTCCATGAAATTCCTGTTTGCGGTGATTCCTATAAAAATTACCTTTAGCACCTTAAGCTAACATGCACAACTCACAATGTCTTGTAAAACAAGAATAATACAATCAAATTCATTTTTTATTGTTATGTTTATTCAATTATTTCATTTATTGATCCTAGTCAATCTGGTCATATCGGTAGCACACAATCTGTTGGCTCTTTCTTTGCCCCTCCTTACTCTTCTCGCTACATTCGGTGTCTTTTTGCCAGTTGCTTTTTTCTTGTCACCACGGGGGTTCAGGTTTCCTCTGTTTCACCGCGTTACAGTGAAGTTCGCATGATATTTGTGGCTTTGTGCTTATACAGGCCTTGCTGCCTTCTGTGCTGGATTAGGGGCTGGTTGTCAGACGTGCGTCTTGGCATAACACAGAGGCCAGCGTGTGGGGTCACTGGAGCAGTTTGGGTTGCGGTACACTCCGCAAGGCCAGGTGTCACTGCAGTAGGGATCATGCTGTCTTGTGTTTAGACAGTACGTGTCTAAAATGCGAGGAAGCTGAGGGGTAAGAGTTTGTATTGCTCCCTGACCCTTAGAACTTCTGCCACGGTCAGCTGTTACAGGAGACACACTGTTTTTTTAACAGCAGTGAAGCGTCTCTGGTGTCTAAACAGGTTTTGTTTAGTGGCCGTTCTGGCATTAGCACCTACGGCCTCTAAGAGTCTGTGTTTTGGTTGAAGTTAGGACAGCGAAACACACACTCATCTTTAATGATGCATTGATATTGCAGCTTTAAATATAAACAGAGAGACTTCAAAGTGGTCTTGTGAATGTGAAATCGTTTTTATTGAAGAAAGTGTAAATGATGGCCGCTCCTCGTGTTCGTTATGTGGCCTGTTTATGATTCAGCCAACACAGAGCCACATTTGCAAGTGATAAATGTCCTTTTTGCTCATCTTTGTTTGTGCTTACGGTGAAAGTGTCCGGGGGGTGTATGGGCTGTTAATATTTTTAGAGTGATTGAAGTACATACTTTTTCTTCTTATAAACTCAGGCTGGCATGTTGTGTACAAGAGTGCAGTTTTAGCCTTGGGGAGCGCAGCCGTAAGTCTGAACGTGTGTGTGTGTGTGTGTGTGTGTGTGTGTGTGCTGCAGTTTTAGCCCGCGGGGTTAAAGAGACAGGAGAGAACAGGTGTTTCTCATGTTTGAGTGAAGAGTTCTTAGCGGTAAACAA